>NC_087087.1:19228716-19560810 GCF_036172545.1 Culicoides brevitarsis | reverse complement strand
ATCAATTTTGCGTTCACATTATTAAATTTCAAAATTTAACCAATTAAATGTAACGAGGTGTAAAAATTGGGTTTGAATGATATTTTTTTTTGTTCGAAATTGGTTGTTTTCATTATCAAATTGAGGTTTATTGATAAATTTGAGGCTGAGTTATTTTTGTTGATTTTCTTTTTTCATATGCGAAAACGATATATGCTAGATATAGTCGTTCAAGCAAATTTAATTATCTTCTGCTTTCCTCATACATTATACTTCTTTTTAAATAATTTAAGCATTTTTAAACGTCAAATTATCATGCATCTCTCGGTGTTTGTGTATACTAACTCTCAAGAGTACTTTTTTTTACCTCTACAAAAATTCAATTTTTTTCTTCATGTTTGCTCAACATACACACAGTCATCTGTTACAGTGCCAAAAATTCACATAATTCTATCAAATATATATTGACACACTAACACACAGGATATACCAAGGATATGAAGATATACTCAATTTGTATACGATGCCACACACTCGTTTTTCGTATAATTCTGTGCTAAACTTGTCTGTTATAAATAAAATATTATGCAAAATTTTCCCATTAAAAGACTAAACACAATGATTTATTCATTTGAAAATTAAAATAATTTTACTCTAGCCGTACGGGTTGTGTCATTTGTGTATTTTTGGCAAAGCGAAAAGGTTTAGCGTTGATAATGAAATGTTTTCTATAGAAATCTTTTACATTTTTATTATGATTTTTTTTATGATAATAATAATGTGAACATTTAAAAAAAACTATTAGAGCCCTGGAGCCTTGACAGCTTATACTACTTTCCTAATCCTATAGTTTAAGATAAAAGCATTCTCTAATTATAATTCATCGTATACTATGAAAAACATAAAAAAAAAATCAGAATAATATATATGAATATCTGCGACACAAGAATCTACCTTTGCTCTTTGTTGACGACGACGCATATAAACTGCAGCTTGTTTATGGAAAATGCATGTCAACTTATATTTTTCATTATTATTATCACCGTCATCATCGTCATCGCATCACCAACAAGAGCTGCAGTGAAATGCGACTGAAGAATGGATAATGCTGATGTTTGATATAAAAAACTCTTTCATGTCCTCTTTGTGTGCTCAGTTGAATGTCATCTAAATATAAAAATTCACATAGTTTGAGCGTGGGAGAGGCAAACTCTCGGATATAGGTCATTTTTGTTTGAACATCATATTATGATGTATTAAGCAAAATGGTGTTTATCTTTTGGATAGTTTTAGCAAACGAGACTCAAACTAACGCTAACGTGTCCAAAAGCTCGAGGTTCGAGTTTTAAGCCTTTTTGTAAAATTTTATACGAATATTCGCATATCTATTTCTTATTTTTTGTAATGTGGAAAAAATAAAATAAAAATAATTAAATTATGTAAATAATTAATTATAATATTATATTATTATAAAATAATAATAATTTTTACAATTTTAATCAAAAATTTTATCAATTTTAATAAGATTGAATAAAAATTTAAAATTAATATTGAAATTTAAAAAAAAAAACTTTAAAATTGAGATTTTTGTCTTGTTTTTCATTAATCTCTAAGAAAAAACTGTCGACCAAGAAACAAAATAAAAAATAAATATTTTTTTTTAAATTATTTATTTATAAAACAGAAAATTAACCATATTAGTTTTTTAGAGCTTGAAGCTCGATGATCAAAAACTTGAAATGCAGGCCTTACTTTTTTAGTTTTAGACACGCTAACTAAGACACTTTTGCACCCATGAGAGTCACATTTTAACATTAATTCTTTTACATGTTTAACTGTTTGTAATGTACGCCAATTTTTCAATTAATTTTCACGAAACAACAATTGCATTGCAAACACACTTGTTCCTAGCTGTTCCAAGAAACACTCCTTGTATGCCATTTTGAGAACAAAACATAAAACCATTTATTACGGTCTCATGAAAAGCAATTACAGTAAAGTTTAATTTATGTCTAAGGCAATAATAATAGTTTTCCGCTTATTTTTTTTTGTAAGTTTAAACACTCACCAGTCATAACATTGGAAATGCCATTAAAGTAAGTGTAGAAACGGTGTGTTGTTTCTGGAGTTTCCCTGTTTGTCATTTTCTAGACCTTAAGTTTGTGTATGAGGCAAATAATTATTTTATATTTTTTATGATTCTTTTGTTTCAGACACTTATATTTTTCTGAAAAGAAAGAAATAAAAACTAATAAAAGTGTTTGACGAGCAAAAAATAATAATTTGCTCACCATGAAAATTATTTTTCTTTTGCCTACTTGTTCAATTTGTGAAATGTTTTCAACTCTTGTGTAATACAGAACGACAATATCACTTGAAATAAGATGACAGCAAAAAGTTAAAAAAGAGCAAATGATCAAATGAACAAAAAATATGTCCTCGTTAGATCGACTAAAGAATAATTTTTCAACAAAAAAAAAAAATAGTTTTGATAAATTCAAAAGATTAGTAGTTAAATCAGTAATATTTTGTCAAACAGAATTTTTTAATGAGTTTCCTAGTTGAGGCTAATGTAATAAAAGTTATTGAAGTTTTTCTTCGTCATGTAACCAAGTTTTCTTGTGTATATAAAAAAAAACTTCTTGATGTAATAATAATTGCATCTTATATATGTGCGATTACTGACGACGACATCAACAACGAAAGACCATTTATGAAAAACTTACGTGCAGACTTACATACGAAAATTTGAAAAAAAAAACACATTCCCGAGTAACATTTTAATTTCATAATTTATACTTTTTAATAACTTTAATGATAACATATTAAATGCAGAAAATTATGGCATTAATTTTTATAATGAAATTTATATGTTCAGTGTACATGGAGGAAAAATTAATTGAAGAAGTTAGTGTGCGAAGGAAAAATAAAATTGCACGAGGAATGATGTTCAAGTTGTTCCTTCTGTATCAGTTTGTGCACTTTATAATTTCTTCTTTACAATAATTTATTGCATCGTAAAATGCTAATTTGTTGTCCTCTGCAATGGTTTTGTCGAAGATTGATAAGAAAAATAAATTATAAAAATTATGTCTACTTATTAAATAATTATTAATTTACTGTTTTGGGGTTGCCAAAGTTTTTTTTTAATTTTAAAAATTTTTTTTTGTCTTATTTGATCATTTTTTTTATTTTAAATTTTAGAGGAGGTTCTATTTTTGAGCATTTTAAATGATTCGAAAAAAAATTCTTTAAAAATTAATAATAATAATAATATTTTAGGATTTTTTAAAATTTTTTTGGGACTTTCAGTCGATTTTTTCTTATTTCAGAGCACTAAATGTTATTGAAAAATAATCTACTAAAATAAATAAGTGCCCATTTATTTTCGGGCTTGTTCAATAGAATACAAACATAAATGTAAAATAAATATATCTCATAAACATGCACCACCTCAGTTTAGATTCATTTCGATACAGTAAATTAGTTGAAACCTATAACATTGTTATATAATGGTGGTTGGCAGCTTCACCGCCATCTGCGCCCAAATTGTGATACCGCGCGCGACCAACATGCAAACAAAGCCAATTTACACACAAACCAAACTAAAAACATATTTTTTTCGAACAAATAGCATAAAATGAAATTAAATACATTTAAAATAAAAAATAAAACATTTTCATTAATGACACGCGAAATGAATGGTAAATAATAGCAGACAAGATGCACACAGGAAAACATTACTTTTTCACGATAGTTTGTCCTTGTATGCGCGGGTGAATCACATGAATGTTCCACGTATAATAATGTGCATTCATTTACTCGTTAAAGAAAAGTTACAACTCAATTTCCTATTCGAAATGTTCCGGTGTGCACGAACCCGCACTGTGCATATAAAATGCATTCGATACAGGAAAAGGAATGCAGTAAATTCATTGAGAATTTTCTTATCAGCATGAACACTGAACGTTTACATAGTTTTTTTGTGTGTATATTTCGCAGCTTTTTTGTGTGCTTTTGCGCCTGAAACTGGGGAACAGTAAAATAATAATAATTTACAACGTAGAGAAAAAAAAGTTATGCGAACTGAAATTACGACTAAGATATTATTCAAATGCAAAATTGCACTATTTCATGTTCTCTGCTTTATTTTTCGTTTTTACGAGAACTTTTGGTGGTGTAAAAGTTGATGTTAAAATGTAGTTTTATGCGAAACAATATATATAATTTTAGTCGCGTATTTCATAAGAAATTATTAGTGCATTTTTGAGTAGAATGGTGTGAAGTAATGTATTCATAAAAAGTGTTTTAATATTTTGTGCCTCGCTTTAGGATTGTTTCTTGTTTCAACGAAAACTATTCGAACAATCTTTCGCATTTTCGCACTTTGAGTTTTGTGATTTGATATGAGGAAAGATGCACTGACGTCTTCATTATTATGAGATACATTGAAATTTATTAAGAAAGTGACATTCCACGTTCAGAGCAAATTAAATCGTGACTCGCGAGAAAATTGAAAAATTGTTTAAAATGTTTTTTTTTATCACATTTCAAATTTATTTGGAAAAAGGCGGTATTATGCATCTCATGATGTCCGTCTGTCCGTGTGTCCGTAACGCCGCAACGTACATTTTTTTTGTTCTCATTGAATAAGCAGGTTCTCGAATTCATATGCGAGTTCAATATTTCACAAAATGTTGGAAAATTTTGAACAGGTATTTCTCGCGGAAAATATGAAAGCGACGTTAAAAGTGATACGTGGAAAACTTCGGGAAACCCCCGGAAATTATAAGACCTATGACATTTTGAAATGCGGTTAAGCTTCTTTCATAACAAATGCTTTTCAATCTCTTTTTTCAAACAATACGAATGTTGTGGTGTCAAAAAAAAATACCTTTTATGAGATATCAAATTACTGAATTAACGTGACAATGCTCGAGTGTGTTTGATTGAGTTGCGATCAATGATAAACGAAATTTTATCAAATATCCACCTAAGCTGATGGTTATAAAAACTGAAACTGAACAACAATGGCAACGTTCCGTCTAAATAAAAAAAATGTGTATGTTTGTGTGTGATTTTATGACTTTTTAGTCTCATGTCGCTTACACGTACATCACAATATGACAACACTGACTTTTTCACAATGGCGATGTTGGCACTTGATAATAAATTCATAAATATTTTTCATTTGTTTAATACGATGCGATGAAAAAAATATGTCGTATGGGATATGATACGTGTTCACATAGATGGAGTAGCTTAATAAAAATGCAATGCGATAAACTGCTTGGGATTGCAAGTTTTGGACGAGTACGTACAGAGAAACGGGACACTTGTGTGACATCGCCGTTGACATATATGTGGACAACTTCCGGACATTTGAATATTTATTAATGATTCAATATTTTTTTGTTGGTGCGTGCGTTAATAGTTCAATTTTGCATACATTCACGATAAATTCATTTCAACTGTTTTTAATTTATGACTTTATACTGTATTTAACATACTGACCGGGCAGCACGGACGAACAGCGTCGCTGCTGATGAAGGGATCAGGCTGAATTTATAATAATAAAATATAATCGTTCAGGTGGAATCAGTGAAATATAATATTGTTTGTGATAATCGTGTTAAAATAATATTTATAACTCACAGTTCAATGAGTTCGACGTTGATATACGGCTGGCACGACAACTGAGCGCAATGTCCGTCATACGAACTGTAATGATCTATGTTTGTCGTACAGATAAGGTGTGATTTACTATTTGATGGATAAATTTTACTGCGATTCAATCAGATTTAATGCAAATGGAACCGTGAATTTAAAACAATTAATTTTAACTCACGATTTGGTTAAAATATTCGCGAGACATTACGCGTGAAAAATTAGAAAATTTGGCCATCAACTCAATATTTTTCAACTTTTTAATATTTTTATGATGGGTTACATTGCTCGATTTCAGCATTTTATTTCAAAAAAATTCATAACTAAAATTTTTGTAAGTAAGCCCTCACTAAAAAATACTTACAATGTCCAAAAATTATGTAAAATTTTAGGACCTTATTTTCAAGACCCCTCAAAGTAAAATTTTTAAAGAATATAATAAAATTTTTAAAGAATATGACAATTTTGAGATTTATTAGAATAATTTTACACGAGTAGCAAAATAATATTTTGAGAGTTACTAGGATGCTAAAGTTTCAGAGAAAAAAGCTTTGTTCTCATCAAATAAAGCAATCAAGGTAGAAAATGAATAACTTAAGAGGTTTAGGCAATCCTTACTTTTTTTCATAAATTTTCCTTACATACAATTACCGAGAAAAATCAACGTTAAATTTGCCAAATCATTTTGACGCAAAAATAACAGCAATTACGAAAATCGCTCTGTCATTCAAATATTCATGTGAGCGGTTTTCTTTTCGTATTTTTCGTTTGTCGCACATTATTGTTTAGCTAAGGAATTAACGAAAATAAATAAGGTGAGAAAAATAGGTGTTGTGCGTGCGGCGACGGAGACGTGCGTGAACAAACATCGGCATGACATATAATCGCACATATGGGATCCAAACTAAAATAAGATATATCGCTAAAAGTGAAAAATACAAATAAAATGACGACAGAGTAAAAATGAGCTTGGTTTTTTCACCACACCCTTTACCATTTATTATTATCACATATTTAGTTACTTTTGTGCACCGCTCTTTGTTTTTCTCTCTCCATTGCGTATGTCACTTTTGTCCTGAACCATATCTTAAATTACTTTACGACTTTTGTGATTCCTGATAAATTTGACACCTGTATGTGTTTTCGTTGAAAAGAAGAACGACGAGCAAAGAAAAAAAACATGCGAAACGAAAGAGAAAGAATGAAGACGAATGACATGAATGGTAGCAGATTTATTCCTTTTTATGAGATTTGAGACCGTTATGCGTCACGTACAAAAGTACCTTTTTACTCACTCCATTTGTCGTTGATGCACACCTGTGAACAAAGGGAAAATATGTTTCATTTCATCATAAGATGAAGTATTCAGGACATTTTTTCTTCTTTCTTCTTTGTCTAAATAAATTTACGAGAGTATTTATTTACATTACATTTCACTATATCTTCCGTCTTATTTGATAATTTACGCCATCCATTGTCTCACACTTTCGCTTTGTTTGTAAATAAATGACAGAGACACGCATTTGTGCCATTAAATGAATGTTCGCACCACAAGAAATTATTACAGGAGCGAAAAAAAAGTTGAAATAAATTGAAAGCAATAATTATAACCAAACAATGTTAATGATTAACAATTTTTCATTGAGTGACGCCAATCAATTTTCCCTTTCAACAATTTTTTTTCTTTCTGCTCCGTTGTTTTGCTTGATTACCATTTTCTTTCTTTTGTCAAGAAAAATAATAATAATAAATGGCGGAAGAAAATGTGTGCAGAAAGTGCTCTAATTGAAGTTGAATTTTGAAGTGAATAATGGATCGATGATATATGTACAGGGGGTAAAGGTGAATTATGGCAACAAAAAATTAGGTTGAACAAAAAAGATGATTAATTTGCACCAGGTGTCCTATTTAAAACGCATTATTTTCCATCTAATCTATTATGATAATTAAATTTAGATGGCAAATAGTGAAATTTATGCAAATTTCCATCATTGTTTGCATTATAATGGTCAATTTGTCCAAATCTAATCTTTAATCTTCGCTCGGTTTTAACCTTCCATGTGTTGTGTGTCCTCCAAATCAAACATAAATTTATTTAACATTATTATAAATATACAAATTAGATCAGAATATTGTGCATGTACCTATAAAAACTGCAAACTCACACCCGCCCACACACACTTTGTTTGTTCTTCGACGAAAAACATCCTCGTAAACATTTGGCTTGTACCTACATGTGTGCAAGCACGAGCGTGGCACTGCAGCATATCCTTAAACCGAAACGTAATTTAAACAACAAATTATAACATCCAACATCTGTTAACACAAAATTGTTTGTTGTATATTCTGGCGTATGAATTTTCGTGTTGACGCAACGTCAAGTGAGACACTTAAAGCTTAGTCACTGGCCTTTAGTCACACTTTAAGCATTTTGCTGCTGTGCCTTTTGTTGTCGAGTTAAAGGGACCAACTACACGTCATGTCTTTATCGACATTAAATTGACATCGAGGCAAAAAGGCTAAGCTTACACAATAAAAGAGCTGAAATACTTCTAAGAGGATTTTCATTTACACACACGACAGTTTTAAATTTACTCGTTTTCGACAACGCACTTTAATAAACGTACAGTAACGCTTTCGTGAACATTATTCAGCCAGATAGAGTGACAGGTGGGTGGAACATTAATCTCTCATTTAGATATACAATTTAAAATAACACACGAATGTTACACCATATTTACTCCTAAATTTAGCAAGATCTATGTAAAGTGCGAATGTTACCAAGTGCTATTTACTTTTGATACAGTACGTGTCCAATTTTCCATGTGAAATATACAAATGCTCATTTCCATTCACAAAATAAAATACGAGACACATGACTTTTGCGAAGTTGCTTTAAATGAAAATTTATGTTCGGTGCATATTCAAATGTGAAATTTGACAGTCCTCGCGTTGTTTTTTTATAAAATTCGATGAACTTCGTTCAGGGGTGTAAAAAGTTTAAAAAACTAAAAACTAATTATTTATACTTTGAGTTTGGTCAAAAAATTCTTTTGTTTATGAGAACTCGAAAGATTTGACTGAAAAAAAATCTAAAGTTTTTTTTCAAGTTACGGAATAAAAATTTGGAATTTTGTAAAAAAAAATTGTTACAGTTGAGGATATTAGGGGCTTCAAAATTTGGAGATTTGAGGATGTACCCCAATACTTATTTCAAAAAATAATTCCAAGCATGCGAACATAAAATGGATGCCAACGTTCACGAAAGAGAGATGATCAAATCGTTTCAATTTCTTTTATTTTTTCTGAGAAATCTAGGATGACATTGATACCATTTACTGTATCGCTATCGTTTGAATTTGCTGAATATGCTTAGTTTACGTGATCGTCAAATTATGTTTTGCTGTTGATTAGTCCATGACGTCATTTATTGATTTTTTGCTATGTCTAGCCAATTCATTCATATAACACATAACCAAGATCTTCGCTTAAGGCATATATTTCAAGAATCCATCACAACGTAATTTTACAGAGCCAAAAGTACCATCAACAGATGTATTCCCGTCTTAAACGATCTTTTTGTTTCCATACCAAACAGTTTCAAAGAATATTTTTAAAAAAATTGTAGAAGTAAAAAATTAGAATTAAGTTTATTAATCTTGAGTCAAATTAAAGTGGACTTTACTAAAGCTTTTAAAAATCAAATAATTTTTATTTTGAAAATTTGAGCAACCCTTATTTTAAATAACATTAGGCAAATGAAATTCGTATGTCCAGCTAATCAGATAATACCTCGAATAAAGTAGCTGGCGTCATAAACATCTTTAATGTGTGTTAACAAGTGAATGTACTTACAACACGTATTTACCTAGAGACACTCTCATCTAAATTTATAAATAAATAATCAGGATCTGTGTTAAAGTAGAAAAGGGTATTTTACACTTTTTTTCCGTTGTTGTTGTTAATGCCAAATACTACTACGAATAGCACAAAAAAGAGAAGGGGTTGACAAAATGCCTACAAGTTGATGATCCTTGTGATTTGAGCATTTATACCAAGGTATTATTTATGTGCATGTGAACTGACTGACGTATATGTGTTCCCCTTAAAAATGGTCGTTATTAGACGAAAACCCTGCTTAATAATTCAAATTGTTCTGTACGTGCACGTGAAAAGCACAAAGAGCAACCACAGTATGTCCATATACACAAGAGATCCCAATCTTTAGTTTTTTTTTTGTTCCTTTTTACCTTTTCCATCGTCCAAAATCTTGCTTTAGTCCACTTAGTTACGTATAAATTGTCGGTCAAACCTTATTTCATGTGTAACATTGCTTATTTTTTTTTTTACCTGTACGACGCGCCCTACCTTTATTTACATCTCATTTTATCAGCATCTCGTTTCATTCATGCATCAAAAGAGGCAAATACACACATTCCCAAATAAATGGCCATACTAGGTGTGTACATAAACGGTGGCAAAACCAAAGAAAATGGACACACGTCTTCAATTCTAATGAAGAGAAAAAGGGATTTTTTTTCACTCGAAGTTTTTCTTCGCACTGACATTCTTCTAAAAGTTTTATGTGTCGTTTTCGGATGCTGAAAATTGTGTTCCTATAAAAAAACCTTTTTTTTTGTTTCCCATGAAATGTTTTATAAAATTTTAGGAAATGTGTGTCACAGATATTTTGCTGCCATGATATAATGTGTGCTTTTATAGATGGGAAGTGAAAATGGGATTCAGATGGTTACTTAAATGGAGCAATCTCTGTTATTGATATACGTTTTAGTAGTTTATTTCGTGATACATTTTCTACATTGTTGTGATAGGAAAAGAAACTAAATGATTTCGTTTATTAGTTTAAAACTAGCGTGTCCCGTAAAATCCGTTCCATCCGTTAGTTTTTTTAAAGCATTTATCTATCCCAAAATTTTGTAATTTTAAAAATGAAAAGAATAGAATGTGATGAGATATTCAATGAGTTTTTTAATTTTCCTAATTTTTCACGAAATTTTCCATTAAGCGGCCTAATTTTCGTGTTCCAAAACCTTTTTTTTAAACTAAACATGATTTACTACTGGTAGAATTCGTGAAGCAGAACTTGAGTTTTTTCGTTTCAAAATTTGTATAGATTTTGAGTTTCGGATCCATATAAACTTTGTAACGGATTGCCTCACGTTCTGCTTCATTAATAAATTTACAATTCGTTGTAGAGTGTAAGGCTCAGGCTTAAGAAAGTTTTAGAGCAGAAAAATAAAGACATACATTTACAAAATTCGTGGAAAAACTTGAATAGTTCATTGCATACCTTATCGGATTCTACTCCAAGCCTTGGAACAATATTATTTTTTATTTATGGGGTAAAAATATTTTCAACAATAATTTATTTTCCATATTTTTTTTCGTCAATAATTTATTTTCCATAATTTTCTTAAACAATTATTTATTTTCCATAATTTCTTTGGAAATTTATTTATTTTCCATAATATTTTCGAATGAAAAATTATTTATTGCAAAATATTATCAATATTCAAATTCAAAATAATAAAGATTTGATTTATTTTTTGGAAAATTATATTTTTTTAATTTTTACTTACGAATTCATTTAGAAGTTTGACAAATTTAAAACATTTCTGGCAAATTTTTACAAAATATTTGTAAAATATATGAGAAAGTTATTGAAAATTCAGTCAAATTTGCAGATTGACAACACAAAATATTTTTTCCATAATTGCCCCATAATTTTTCTCGACAATTATTTATTTTCCATAATTTTTCTCAACAATTATTTATTTTCCATAATTTTTTCTAACAATAATTTAATTATGGCCATATATGGCAATAAATAGTATTGAACAATATTATTGTTCCAAGGCTTGTATGTATCATATTTTGATAATTTCCTTTTTTAAAATTTTCTTATTTAAAAAAGGATGAAATTAAATTCACGGGTCAAAAGATGCTATTTTGATATATTAAACATTTAATATTTTTTAAAAGCCTTTTCATCACTAATAATTGTCACAATAAAGACTCGAAAAAAAAAATACAGAGAAAAAAAATCAACACCAATTTATCCATCCTTTTCACAAATTTTCTACTTTTGAAAAAAAAATTATCAATTTCACATTTGCATCATCATTTATATCACTTTTTCCAATATTTTTCTATTTTTATACTCGCTCTTGTTGCAAATAAATGCATGCAGACTCATTCCTTTGCCAAAATACGCCACACAAAAATTATTCGCGGATATGCAATCGCAAATAAATAAAATAAAACAATTGAAATGTTATGTATGATGCGAAAATAATTGATATCGAACAACTGGAAAAATATGCAAAACGGGAGAAAATTACTGTGAACTAAAATAGTAACGCGAAATATTTTCATTTTATTTGTACGTATTAAATTTATGCGATACCGCGTTCGTACTATATTCAGTTAATTGGTGAAAAATTAGTTTTTTTTCACTTTAAACAAAATCGGAAGAGCAAAAAAGTGATTTTGAAAAACCTTTTTTTTCTAAATTATTTATTTAGATAACCTTATTAAGAGAAAATGAACTTAATGACCGTTAGAAATCTGCTAAATAATTTAGTAGCAATCCACAAAATTGCTTTATTGCATAAACAAGTGTTTTTCTCCTATGTAACTCGAACTCGTATGGTATGCATACAAAAAAAGTGCTTATTATATTATTCTACACATTATCACGGTTTTACGTACTTTCTACGAAACAAGGACGACTATAATGCTAATTTAATGGAGGTAGACAAAAAAAATACTTGATTATGATTATCATGATGATTATTATTGGGTTGTAAAAATAAGCTTGTTTTTTCTCTTTCGTTCGGATGTCTTGGCATACAGAAAAGCTAGAACATAATAATGGGTCATAACAATGGAAAAGCACACAATTTTTACGGAAACCTCGAACGAACATCTAAAGGTACTTGAATCGCGTACTGAATAAGGATGTATTGCTGATATTTGTAGAGTTAGTTTGGCGAATAGAAAATGTTTACTTCATACCGTTACTGTATGGATATACGAAAAGCGTGACACAAGGAACAAATGATAATGTTAATAAAAGGAAATACAGACAAAATATATGAAGAGCTATGATTAAAACTAGTGCTGTGTCTTTTGTGGAGAGAACAGTTTATTTTTGATTCAAATATTTGTGGTTTCTCTTCTTTTCTCCTTTTGACGTATTTTTTCATCCGCTTTTGTTTGGAGTCTTGCTAGTGTTTGTGCTGGCCGCTAGAACTAAAATACGCTTCAGTAAACGTTTAACGCACATTAACTTTAAATGAATTTTTGTATAATACCACAAACTTTTACAAAGGCCACGCAGTGAATTTTTCAATTTTTTTTCATTTCTGTGGTTTTTGTCCATGCATGCGTATTTTCTATTGACTTTCTGTGTGTTTATAAAAGGCAGAAAATTTTCCTTATTTTATGCTGAGGTACGCAAATTTCCTTTTTTTTGTGACGTTAAATCAAAGACACAGTGGGCTAACCAATGTTTGCAATTATATAAGAATTTAAACATCAAAGATATGAGAAATCGGGACATTGTGTTGAGGATATTGATTTTTGAAATGAATATCATAAAGTAATATTGTTGAAAATATTTTTATTGTAATTAAATACTTGAATAAAAAGTGTTTGTATTTTAAGGCGATTAAATTTATTATTTTCACTTTCTCCGAAATTGTCGAGGGGAAATAAATATTTAAATAAAATGGGAAAATTTTTGATTGAAAATTTATAGTTTTTCTAAAATTATAAAAAAACAATATTAAATTTACTTTTTCAAGATTTTTTTAAAACTTACATTTGACCAAAACTATTTATTTTGAGAATTTTAAACTCGATTTTTCTTTAATTTTTTGTTCAAATTTTAAAAAAATAATTTTTCTCCCCCAACTTTACTTTTTTAGATGTGCAAATAACTGTCGATCTTCAGCTTGGTTAATCTTCAAAAAAAAAATAATTTTTTTTTTGCAAATATGCTCAAGTTTGTACTTTTATATTAATTATTTTAATTGACCAAACATTTTTATGATAGCATAACACAAAAAAGTTAATTTTATTCATTTTTAGTTGAATATTTTACGTCAACGTAACATTTTTACGTTCAATATCGTCTCATTTTATACACAAAATGCATGTGAGTTGGATTAAAATTTTATTTTCTGTTTGTATTTGTTCCAAAAAAAAAAAATAACAAAAGAAACGAAAGAAAGACACCATAATGATAAAAAAGCAATAATAAAAATTATTATTATTAATAAAATACATAAAAAGAATCAAATAATGAAAAAATAATAAAAAACGCCAATTTATTTCGTAATGGTTGTTGACGAATATATCGAGACAGACGTCTATATTACTCAATAAAACGATGTAATTTTCTGACACAATTTATTGCCAATTTATTTGTTCTTTTTCTTGTGACGTCTTTTCTTATTCTCAAATGAAATAATAAGTTTTAAGTTTCGTAAAAACGTGAGCCGTTTTACGTAATCTTACTATAGATATATATACTTACATGGTAATAAATTTATTAGATGCTAAGTTTTATTACCCTAAAACTTTCGACAGGTGTGTCTGCTGTAAAATATTATGAAGGATTATCAAATTAAGGTTCTACTTTAAAGTCTGTTAAAAAACGATAAGATAATAATCACAGAAATTATTTCAAAAAAGCTAAAAATCTCATTATCTTGCGTTTAAATCTCAGTATTTTCTTTCGTTTTGTGTGCAAGTTTACGCGTCTCGAACCAAACTTTATGTTAATCAAAAGTTTTTACTTGTTAGACAATCGCGAAGCAAAAGTTTCTCATCGTTCATTTTGTCATAAACATGAAATAGTTGAAATATTTTTGAATAATGTTTTTTCTTGGAAATTCAGGGTATAGTTAAAATCCTCAATAATCCATTTTTGTCACGATTAATCAGCCATTTGCATGTTTTAGGGTTAATTGTAAAATAACTTAACCAACAAAAACTATCAAAATATTATAAAACGAACATTAAATACTTTTTATGTTGCTGATGTGAGTGAAAGTTTCATGAAAATACTATTGAAAATGCAAAAGTATTTGTTCAATGGGTCCCATTTTAGTTTGGTACGCCAGCGTACACAAAAATCTATAAATTTTGTGAATAAATAATTGTAGAGGATTGTATACACATAGGTACATAACTATAATGAAAAATGTTTGTCTCTCTGGATTGTTTTCCATTCTTCAGTAGAAAGTATGCCGTATTGTCATTTTGTGTGGATTTAATAAACTTTTCTGATTCATTTATTTGGAAAATGGACAAACAACCAACCAAACAAAAACTTTTTGATTCTGATACATACACTTCTCGTCTGTGGTTGATTCAATACACTTAACACCAGAATACTATTTATTATTATATTGTTGAAAAAAAAACGAACTTCTAAAAAAAAAAATAACAAATATTTACAACTGAGAGAGAAATATCATTTTCGCATGAGCGTTTATGAACTATGCAAGAGGCAAAATCAGTAATTTATTATATTTTGTTTTATTCTATATTCCTTCTCCACTTCTGTACACTACGTCTGAACGTGAGGGGAAGAATTTAAATGTAACAGACTCAATTTATTCCATGAATGTACAAAGGAATTGAAAACTTTTCAAACATCTGCAAAAGAATCTGTAGTTTACAATCATCATTATTTTTATTATTATAATGCAACTTGTTATTATTATTATAATAATGACGATGGTGCAAGTAAACACTTTTCAATAAAAAAAATCAATGAATGATTCTTTGTCAGAATTTTAATTAAAAACATATTTCTATGGTGATAAATATTAATTACTTACTGCTACTTATTGACATTTATATCCATGACGCTTTATTTCTTATAAATTATATTTCTACGCTAAGAAAATTTATGTTGCAGGAAATTTAATTCAAAAATAAATATCTTTAAATATTGTCTCAAAAGTCACGCTTTTAGCTTTTGATACAACTTTATGTTTCTATATCTCTAAAGCCACATTTACATCACACCTCTGTTCAAATAATGCTCTGGAAAAAAAAAAGAAAGAAAGAAAAACTTTCCGTCATATCACATTTTCTATTCTTTCTCTAATGCTCAATTGATGTTTTTGTTCTGCATAGAGTTATGTTGCGCATATATTTAAATTGTTTATGTTATGCTGATGTTTTTTTTCTTCATATTTTTGCGTGCAAGATATAATATTATAAGGGATGTCTACGTTATCATTGAAAAAAAAAATTATCCTGTATGAGTGTCTCAAGTATTTAGGTAGGATAGAAGTATTATCATTGCCTGCCTGTTTTTGTCGATACATACAGAGATATCAAGAAAAAGAGAGTGTGTTTTACAAAATAAAATGTCACTAAAAATAAAATGTTATTTTAATGTGAAAAAGTTTTATTTTATTTTTGTTGACTTTTTGCTCTTCCTCATCCATTCAAGTTTGCCTTTTGTTGTTTCTTCTTCCTCCTGCAGCGAAAAATAAACGTGCAGCACTGATATATTGAAGCACAAAATTTAAAATACAGAAGCTGCTCTTTATACACTTAACTTTCTAATGTTTTCATATGTTGCCTTATGTTACTCATGAACGCTATAAATTACACGAAATTCAGCCCAATTTTGTGGCGTTTTGTCTCAGCTTTTTTTGTCCTTTACAACACTAGTCTTGTATAGATTGGGGTGTCCTGCAAATTACTCTCAATTTTTGAGACGTGTAATATATTGAGAATTTTGATTAATTTATTTTCTACACTAAAGCATTAACACTACCTACCAAATTTTGTGTGTTAAGTAGCCAGTTTAACTGTATTTTATTGCTCTGAGACATTTTTAAAGAATTTTTTCATGTCTATATCATTTTTCCTATTTCATAACGACACTATTTTACACAAAGTTTATATGAACATTTGTCGTAAATGACTTTTAGAGCAAAATACGAGTTTTCAAACGAAAATTCATAAAAAAAAGTATCTGTCTTGCTCAAAACGTTCTCTCTGTGTGTGTCATAAAATGACCACAATAATTTCATGAGTACTCAAGTTGTGTGTCGTCATTTATTTCACTTTTTTGTGCAATCTCTTTTTTTTTATTATTCCCGAAGTCTTTATAGTTGCATCAGGATTGCAACAGTCGTTTTTCGCAGATTTCACAATGCTCTATACCTTGGAGTATTGTATATACGAAAATGCAATAAATTTCAAACATGAATGGCGAATGTTATATGCTGTTGATATTTACTATTGTTCTTTGAATGATTTACGTTCGTGTTTGTCACAAACGTAAATTGGCTCAAAGCGGAAACAATAAGCATACCAGTTTATGAGTTTTGAGTGATTTACGCAGCAAATTAGTTGATTGACATTCATGATTTTTTAATTAAGCAGAAATATTTTATATGCCTATTGTAGTTTTGAGAAGAATATTTCTTTTCAAAAGCTATCTTTTAAAAAAAAGTTAACTTTTTTTTAAATATTTCTGAATAAAAAAAAAATAAATAAAAAATTTAGTGGAAAAAGACCATTTTTGCGTTTTTGATGGTTTTTGACTTTTAAAACCTTTTTCAAGAAATTTAAAAAAAATTCCAATTTTGAAAAAAATTTTGATACTACATATTTACTATGTACTTAATCATGCCTTTAAAAAAAAATTTTTTAATTTCGAAAAATTATTTTTTAAATTATTTTTTTTACAGATATTTATAATGATTTTTTTTAAAAACTTTTTTCTTATTTTTTGGGTTTGAATTAGAATAAATAAATTATAATGAAATAAATTATTAATTAATGCATTATTATCATTATACATGAATGCAGTAAATTTAACGCCTCATCTTCATTAACTTTATATGGCAGTACAAAAGAATTGAAAGACAATTAAAGGATAATAATAAATGTTCGATGTATGCAATATAATAATAATAACAATGAAGAACATTGTTGTTTATTTAATTTCGATTCATTGATCAAAATAACATATTAGGGCAACAATGGTAGCATAGAAAACGGTTTTATGTAGAGAACACTGCTAGAGGGGCACTGATTAAATATTTAACACACTTCTGTATTGGCCGTGATACAGAGAAAAACTTATACATGTGCACGACGTGGAAAACATATTATTCTATTTAATTCAATTGAATTGCGTGTTATGTGTTTTTACCATTGTGTTATCGCGATGTACCTATATTTGTTTTGAACAATTTAAAGTGAGGAGCACAGGATATTGTTTGCGAAAAATTTGCACACGATTTTGCGCTGGCTGGCAAAAACATTATAACAAAGAGCATTTCGATCTCTGCAGTAGTGCATTTCTGTTAGCTTTGATGTTTTGCGAATTAAATTAAATATAAAATAAAATAAATAACAATATGCACAAGTTTGAACAAAATTTGGCTTAAATTTAAATTAGTTTCAAATGGGCAATTTTGAATGCGAGTTCCAACGTTTTTTTTTTGCACAGATTGATAAATAAAATGATAATAGTTTTTGCTTTAATACCAGATTAAGCTGATTTCAATCTTCTTTTTGTTTCACTCCGTAAAATTCTTCTGCGAGTGATTTGTTATCCTGTATGACCTGATCGAGTTGCAAATGTCAGCCACACCACAACATGATACACTCTTTAAAGCAGATGAAAGACGAAATAAACAAATAAAAAATTCTTGTTGCATAAAAGGGCTAAAAAAAAGTACGAAAACGATAAATTCATCATTCGGTTCAATAAATTTTCATCGTTTACTTATATGCGTGTGAGTGTGTTTGTTATTGATGGTCTGTTTTTTGCGAGTTTCCACATTTTTATACAAAAAGTTTCTAGTGCTGCGTGTATAACAAAAGTGCATGTGAAAAAATAGTTTGAAACAATAATAATAAAAAAAATGTCGAATAAAAACAAAATAAATATACAGGCGGATCAGAGAAGTGGGTTAAATTGTGTATCTACCTGTTTAAAAAAAACAATGATCAGAATTTTAAAATTGTTGGATGTTCCAATTGAAGGCTGAAATTTTATTTTAAAAAGTAGCGTGGTTAAAATATTTTTGCCAATAATAAAGTTTGACTTCACCTCAGCTCATTTAATTAAGGTTCTTTCAAAAATATTGTTTTTAATCCATTGGACTATTTGTAAAAAAATTATTGCAAAAATACTTTTGTCACAGTTCGATTTTTTTTTTTATTTTTTCACTCTTGATTTCTCAATAAAATTTAAAAAAAAATAATTTAATATCAATAACTTTAAATAAAATATATTATTAAATTTTGAAATATTTTTTTTTAATTGACAAAACAATTTAGTTTATTTGACGAGACAATTTATCAAGGAAATTTGAAAGTTAATTAACGCAAGTATTCGTTTTGACATTCTGAGATTCAAAATATCCATCTCAAAATATGTTTCAAAGATAAATAGACAAAAAAAAATAAAATATGCTCCTCGATATTATCGAGAAATCTTGTAGATAAATTCTGTAAAAAAAAGAATGTAAATGTAAATAAAAAATAGGGAGAAAACAAAATACTGTTGGTACCATACTGAAAATTTCAGGAAGTTTTTTTTTCATGTATTTTCTTTTGGTCATATGGACGTCACAAGCAACATAACGTTTCTTCGAAAAGAAAAATTGCTAAAAAGAAATGTTTAATGTTTTTATTTTGTATTGAATTTTATGTGGGAAACCTATTGAAGTTTGTAATGTTCTGGTACGCTGTTGTTGTTGTTTGTTCTTCTTTTGCCACAAAATTATTAGAAATATATTTGTTTTTTGATTATTATTATTTTGTGCAGTGAAGCTAATGATGAGGGTACTTTTTTTGTCGATTCCCAACAGGCAATACGGTTAGGCTGAAATGCGAAACATGAAAAAAAACAAAAATATATTAAAAAGTTTGATCGGCATCAAAAAGTTTTTTTTTTTTTTGAAAAGATGAAAAATAAAAAAAAAGTTAATCAACAAGTTTACTTACTCTTATTTTTTTAGTCATTAGAGAATTTGGCCATATTTTTTCAATAAAATAAGAGTCCCTCAAAAGCTGACCTAAATTACGTTCGGCAATTATTTTTTGACAGTTACATTGCGCATATCAATTAAATATGGGAGCCTGAAACGAATTTCATATGCTATTGTAGCTATTGCAATGTTCAAAATGAAAATTACTAATTGATGCGTTGAATGTCTAGCGATGCGCTTTAATTTGTAAAGCAGCATCAATTTATGACGCGAATAAGTGATTGTCAGGAAAAACATTCGGTTGGGATACGTTGGGTGACGTTTGAGTGCCAATCAATGTTGCTTTGCACTTTTTGAGAAAGATTGACGCACAACACAAAAAAAAAATTGTGACACAGAAGGAAACGATATCAAAGTGATGTGATCATTGATTGTTCAATGTTTGGCTGTTGAATTTTGTCATCGTCGTCATGTTAGAATTTTCATTCGGTACCCATTAGAAATGCATCAGTTATGTGAACATGGTGTGGGCGTCAAATTATTTCCGTCTTATATTCACTATGGAGACTCTGTTTGAATTGTCCTATGGAGAAAAAATGGGTGAGATTAATCTCTGAAGAAATCAGATCGATGAACCCTAAGGAGTCAACATGACCCCTAAGGAGTCAACATGACCCCTAAAGAGTCAACATGACCCCTAAGGAGTCAACATGACCCCTAAGGAGTCAACATGACCCCTAAGAAGTAAAAATGACCCCTAAGAAGCCAATTTGACCCTAAAGAGTCAAAATGATCCCTAAGGAGTCAAATTGACGCATAAAAGATTTTTAACTTGATTTATCTTGTTACGTTAGAGGAAAATTTGACCCCTTTTTTGCCAAATTAATCTCTCAAGTTCAATACTGACCTTTTGAAATGGAAGCTCTGCGGATTACCAACAAAAGGTACATATGTATTAAGTTCAAAGAGGATTAAGTCAATTAGATTGATACAAAGAAAAAAATATTTCAAGGGGTCTTAATTAGTCTTCTGATGGGTCAATATAATCAATTTATCAATTCAACCCATTTTTCGTCCACAGAGTAAAATAATGGCGATTTCTCTAGCTTTTTGCATGTGTTTCAATATAATCAATGAGAACAACTTCGAAATAGGTCGCATTAGAGATCAAGTGCGAAAAACTAAAAAGCTAATTTAAATGGTTTTGCACCAGTGTAACATTGTCAAAAGATTTTAAAGGCCTGAGCATTTGTAATTAAATGAATATAATTTTCGGGCCATACAAGAAAAGCGTCTGTATACGGAAAACGATTTATTGAAATGAAATGCAATCAAAATAATTTCTGATTGCTTTTTATTATTTTCTGTCGCACTCGTAATGCAATACGTACTCAGACAGATATTGCTTTTCAAAAGTGAGAGAAAAAAACAACAAAACTTTGCAGTTTGCAGTAGGTCTGTAGTTTATAGCTCCCGTTCAGAATGTATAACGTAGATTAATTACCAAATCGATTAAACAAATTTTATGCATGAACAAATATAATCTTTTATAACATTTTTCGCTCGATCATTCAAATCGAATTAGTAGGGTAATTAAGGATTCAGTTCATATGGAAGAGAAACGACATACCTACGAATGCAAGGCAGGCGATAATTATAGTCATCGACAATTGCTATGAGCAGCTCACTGCATTGGAAACGGGAGGCGTCGATCACAATTAATTTGCACGTTATTTCTATGAAATACGCCTGTTTTTTCTTTAGTCATTTACGTTTACATTTTGATGCATGAAAAATGTCACACATGTTGCGGTTATTAATTTACCCCAGGTAGATGATAGATTAATTTGAAAAAAAATTGAAAATGAATGTTATTTTTGGTCGGTTAGTCAAGTGCCAGTTATTAAAAAATTAAAAAAAAATAGGTAGATGTAAAAGAATTATGTAGGTTAACGCTTTCTCAAAGTTTCTTTTTCGTCTAAGAATCTTTGTGAAATGGATTTTTTCCCCGAAATTAAAACGGCTTTTGATCAGAACACGTCAAAGTTTCAAAAAAACTTAAAATAAGGTTAAAATCTTTTCTTGTAGTTTTTTGCATCAAAAGAATATCAGTAGCAGCAAAATAAAAAAAGTAGAATAAACCAAAAACTTTATAACCTTTATCATAACAAACATAATAACGAATTCTGTGAACAAATAACCGCACGCGTAAGACTTTATTCATTTGCATGCACAGAAATACTTTGTGTACTTACACATTTTTATGATTGTTGTTATTTTTGTTGAATTGTTGAAAAAATAAATTTTCAGTACTCTTGATGAGCTGCTTTGAATACAAAAAGTTTGTCTTTTGAAATCAACCTCAAATCCACAGACATATATTGAACACAAAAAAAAAACAGACAGTAAGAAAAAGTTTAAATAGAAAACGGTAGAGAAATTGCATTTCAAAACTGAAACATTTAAAGTGAAAATTGTGGAAAGGTATGGCGATGAATGTTTTCAGGTGAAAAATTTTGAAAATATTTGATCAGAGATGGAAGAAGTTTACTTTTCTCGGGAACCAAAATTCAAAATCAGATTTTTAATTTTCAAACTAAAAACTTTTTTATTTAGGAATTTTTATTTTTTATATTTTAAAAAATATTTTTAAAGTAATTTTACAAAATCAGAATTTTCCTATTTGTTCTAAAATATTTTTTATTTATTTTTTTAAATTTCCATTTTTTTATTTTTATATTTTTCAATGAAGAAAATACAAATGCTAATTTACTTGTTTAATAAGTTCCTTTGTTTCAACGTTCGAAAAGTGACACATTTAAGAATTGTTTAATACAAAATATTTGAATAAGTTACAGCAACAAACACTTCCACAAAACAGATTGACACTTGCTCTATATCAAAGTGAGCACGTCTAGTTGTTTGATAAAAGAAAAAAAATAAAACTTGTAAAATAGGTAGCTGCTAGTGAATAATGTTAACATGTTTTACAATAGAAAATAAAAAAGACAGGCTTACAATCTAACAATAATAAAAATTAAAGTTTACAATGTTCATTAGGTTTGTATTCATATGAAAAACATATTTAAAATGTTGTAATTTTTAGCTGAAAACTCTCATTTAAGTTTGTCCGATGCTATTTTTATGAAAATTCATTGTTATTTGAACAAATATAACAAAGGTGTCTGACAATTACAAGTCATATATTTTCCATGTACGTAGAATTTACTCCTTGAAAATGACTGTTTTGATAGAAAATAGACACGAAAGTACTCTGAATATGTTTTTTCATGCCTTTTGCTTGCTTAAATGGCAGGTTATCTAGTTTATTATTCATAATGAATTTTCTATGAGAGATGAACCAGTGGAGATGTCTGGTTATTTTAAAATATTTCAAACTGTGGAAAATAGATACATTTACTGCATGGAACGTCAACAGAGCTCATGCATCCCTAATAAATAAATTGAATTTCATTCCATCAAATTTTTATCTACGTGTGACACAGTCTCATAACTCATGTACTTAGTTCAGTTTACGTGCTTCAATGTTTAGTGCAGTATACTGTTCAAGATTTTTTTTTGCACAAATATTGACTGTTCATAGAGACCAAGTGTCTCGCCTCGTTGTTCACATTCCAAATTGAATAAATACTTTAAATGATCTCATTTAAAACGTATCCTCGGTATGCGTTAGTGTATCTATATTATGGACACTCAGTTCGTAAGCCATGCATACACTCTAATTGAATTTTTTAATTAAAAATTTATTTGAACAAAGTTTGAACGTCGACATGACCAACGAACCGACTCGACATATTTGTTTTGGGAGTAAGAGAATTCGTTTGTGTGTTGATCTTCCAAAGTGAACTACAAAATCGAGTTAATTACTATTCAATCCTTCTACAGCGTGAATACTTTGTTTGCAAACTATTTTATAACAATTTGTTTTTTTTTTGCTATCTTTTTTAGGATCGTGGCATTTCAAATGGATTGGATATGCGATCATTGGAACATTGTCTCAACGATATTATGCGTGGAATGGGAGATGCTCCGGTACCAGATAATTCAAAAGGTAAGGCTAAAAAATGTTTTTTTTCATCCAGGCTCTTGTTGTGATATTAAAATTTGTAAATTGTTATCAAAGAAATTTAAAGTAAAAAAAATTAGTAAATAGCTGAAAAAATTAATTAAAACATTTTTTGAATTAAAAATGTACGTCGAATATTTTTACATTAACCCTTTTGAAAAATAAACTCTTCATATTCAAATATTTAATAAATTTTCAAGTATTCAGCTTAAAATGACTATTATTTTTTTTGCAAATCAATTCGGGTTGAAGTTGTAGCAAAAACATTTACGGTTCAATCAAGTGCTGTCCGAACCCAATCGAGAGGTTTTACATGTAAATACCACTCCAGATGAGAATGAAAGAACAACATACCACTTGAAATCATTTTGTAAAATTTCCGGCAACAAACAATTTGTTTGAATAATTTTAATGGATGATTAACAAACATTTAATGCAAACGAATTTGAAGCGAATTAAAAGTTTAAAATCGATAGTAATGCTCCAAAAAACTATAATAAAATAAATGTATATAAGCAAACAGAAATAAAGGTCAAACCATAAATCATTTCGACAGTCGATGCTTTAAAGCCTGTGGTTGTGTATTTACATATTCAACTATTTTATATCGTCATAGAGAGAAAACTTTCATAAAGCTTTAGCTCGAAAACGATTTGCACGTCAGTACGTTTATAGAAAAACCATAAATAAATATCGTTTGTCAGGATTATTGTCAGGCATTATGCGAATAAGTGAATTAAATTATTTGTCCTCTTTTTGTTTCACTTCGATGCATTTATTTTATTGTTTCTACTCACAAATCTAAGAACTGTAAAATATACGGTTAAGCTTCGAATTAAGCACAAATTCGGTCGTTCTAAATCAAACTTAAAATTATTATCTAATTTTAGAATAAAAAAAACGAATGGACATAAAAAATTCATTATTAAATTTTGAAATTAATTAGATAATATTTTTCATACATCTTTTTTTGAAAATCACTATTTTTACCGCATTTCATTTTTTTTTGAAAAAAATGCGGTATTGTGCTCGTGATGTCGTCCGTCCGTCCGTCTGTGTGGTGTGCCACTTTAACTTTGTTTGAATTAGCAGGTTTGGCGAATTCTTTTCAAATGACAGATTTGACAGCATATTTAAAAAAATTATCCGTTGGAAATTTAAATGAATGTTTATCCGTTGTCGATGAAAATTAGTGAAAACTTCGGGAAAACTCGGAAAATTCATGGAAAATCGGAAAATCTTGAAAAATTTTAAAATGTTCAGGGGAGTCTCGCGAGTAACATGAAAAGTTGAAATTAATGAAAATCTTCAAGAAAAACTCGAAAAATCATGGAATTGAACACATTGAAATGCGGTCAAGTCATTCGTTTTATACACAAATGCAATTCATTCTCGTTTTTTTGCTATAAGTGTTTTGTACAATTAACGTTAAGTTTTGAAATTTCATCATCCTTTATTTAATTTTTTTTGTGCGTTCTGACATTTAACTTTCCAGTTTTTTTTAGTACTTTTCACTTGCCTTCTAGTCGCATTACGTCAAAAGTATGAAACTGCTTGATTTCATAAACGTCTTTTAACAAAAATAAAAAAAATAAATGTTAAGTTGCAATGCCATGCCACATCACATCATATCTTGGCGTAAAAATCACATTAACATCGTGTTATAATCATTTTAGTAAACCTTCGTATTCTACATTCATTTAAGCACCCACATCAGCTTGTTCGTCCATATCTCTTTTGTTTTGTGTTTTTCAATTGTTTTATTCCACGCTTCGCTTTTATTAACTCCCGCCTTGATTTATTCCTTGTGGCGCGCGGTGTGTGTGTGTGTGTTTGTATCAGGAAAAACTCCGTTTTACGCGAAACAAAACAGGAAGGAAAAACATTATTTTTCAAACATTTTACGCAGATACAGCGTGTTTGTTAATGGTTTGTAGCTCAAACTAAAAACATTACAGCGAGTGACCCTTCCATCATACGGTTGGCGATTTTATAATAATGATAGATGGAAGTGCATTACGTAAGTGTCGGTACGGTTTTTGTTGAAATCTAGAACAAAAGGACGCTTTAATTTATTTATTGTTGTTATTATTCTCTATAAAGAAAAGAGGAAAACATACCTTAGAACAAATTTTAATTTGCAATATAATTCACCTTTAATAAAATTAAAAATACTTAAAAAAAGAAAGAAATTCTAATATCACGTATCTCGAGTTTTTTTATTTGTAAATTGCACATGCACCTTTAGCCTACTTATTTTACTCTCTCTGTCCTTCTCCCTGTGTTTTTTATCAAAAAAAAAAAAAAATATTGTTGTTTTTCGTGCAGCAATCGCTTTTTCATTTTTTTTGTCTTGCTTTTGTTATTTTATGGAATATTTTTTATTATTATTAGTATTTTTCTTTTCTCGCTCCTTTGCAAACCCACATTTTTTACGTGTACCTACCTCGAATATAGTTTTCGATGCAAAACGTAATGCAATGGCAAAACAAAAACCTGGATAAAACCTACATTTGCGGTGATCGTGCATTCGATGGATACAATAATACAATAAAAGGAGAACGAATAATAATAATAAAAGTTTTTATTTTGCTGGTCGGCTTTTTCATTCATCTCAATTCAACAATTTCAATTCGTTTACGTGACATATCAAAATCAGCAGCTCGCTACATTTGTCGTTGTTTATTTTTTTTATGATTCGGTGGATTTTTCTCTGCATATTTGGCCAAAGTATGGTTTTGGAAGTTTTAAAATTTTGTTTTAGAACAACGACATGAAATTTCTTTGTTGAAACGAATTTTTTATACCACACTTTTTTATAAGTGGCTATTTTTTTATTGTTCTTTTGTCTGATACATTCAGGTAACTATATCACCCTTTGATTCACATGAAATAATCTCAATTTATCAGGTACATTTTGTTATGTGCTCCTTCAAGTACACTTGACTCAATTACTTTTTTTTTTGAAAAATCTGCCTGTTGGTTATCTAATCTTCGTTATATCTTTTCTAGTTTAGATTCTGGTATGAATATAGAAAAATAGACACAGAAGCCTTTGAAAAACTTATAAAAACACATACATACATAATAATAAAATGATATTTCAATAAAAAAAAAACACTTTACAGTTTTTGTACACACAAAACCTAAAACTACCAGTAAATTTTAGGAATACTAATAGGGACCGCTAGAAAGAACTAGAAAAATTTTACGAGAAACATTAGAAAGTTTAATAAAACTCAACTACCCAATAAAAAATTTTGGCCTGAGGGTCTTTAAAAATTAAGGCCCTTTAAAGTTTTCCCTATACATAATTTTCACAATTTTTGTTGTTTTTTAAGGAAAATCACTAAGAAAATAATTTTGATTGAATTTTATATTTTATGGCTCAATCATTTATTAAATTTCCTCGAAAAATATCAAAAAAATTGGGAAAATTGTAAGGAAAATTTTGAATGGTCTTAATTTTAGACCTCGCGGCCATAATTTTCCACTACACAAAAATTTTTACTAATATAGTCGAAAAACTTTAAAACAAACTTTTTGATTTCCTAGAAAAAATCCCAGAAAAAATCTAATCACGAGAGCCTTTATGCTGCCCTATTACTAAATCACTTGTGATTTTTGACACCTAGAGGGCTTTTGGATTTTGTGTGTATCGAACGTTCCAAGTTACACGAAATGTCTAACTGACTGAGGGAATGTTGTGAGCACAAAGCCTCAATACTTGAATATATTTATTTGTGTACTTTTATTTCACATTTTTCCTCTTCTCTTGTTTTTTTTCGTTATTATTATAGTTGCTGCTATCGCTCTAGTCATGGAATTGCATTTGAGTAGTTACCAACATTATTTCCTTTTTTATAACCCTCTGGCAGGACAAAAAAAGCAGCAAAATATCACATGTGAATTATACTTTTCAATCGGATTGAATTGTTCATTTTGGTGTGGCATGCCAGGACGACCAACGATGTAGATGAAATGTTTAGAAGCGCATGGGTTTTTTATTGCCCATTTTTTAGTAGCGACAATTTATTTTGCGTAAAACTGGAGACTTCTTTGAAACTGGACATAAAATTTATTTTATTACAAAATTTGGCTTGTTTATATTTTTTTTTTGTCTACGTTGAAGTCGCTATCATGAGGAGTTATAAAGAAATATTCCCATAAAATTCGCTAATCTTAAAATATATAACTTTTATTTATTGTTCATTAAATCAACTAATCCAATTACCGCAATTTATAAATATCATAAAGCGGCCTTGTAATTTTTTTTTACCTCTTAATCTGCTTTTTTTCGCTATTTTATTTTATATTTTAAAATTGATGGAAAATGTTAAAGAGTAAAATTAAAACACCTGTTCTATATTAAATTGACACTGACAAACTTTTTATATTAAATACTGCTGTTTTTTTTTTTGCTGTAATTGACCTTTTTTGCTGGAATGTCTCATTAAATATCACGACCGCTAAAATTTCATATCCGGTTAGCGATGAATCAGTCAACTGAAGTAAATTAGTTTTAAAATGTATGAAAAAAAACAACTAATGATTGTGTAATCTTCTTCCGATGTAAATGATACTCTCGCAAGCAGAAATTATACATCAATTTACAAGAAACGTTAAGTTAATTGGGAGAATGAAGAAAAAATGAAAGAGGAGTAGAAGAATTAAAACACGATGATAAGGGAGGAACATGCGATGCGGATGTTACTGAATATTTTTAAAGGGAAAATCATGCTGCCAAAAGGTACGACTAGTTTGAATCTAAAACGCAGATGTAAAAAGTATCAGCTTAGATTGAAAAACACAGCGAGAAAAAAAGTATGTCTTCATCAACCCAACGAACAAAAAAAAGAGCACAGAGAAATTTTAATTACACTGAATGCTTTTTAAAGAAACCGTTCAACAAGAAGATGAATGAGAACAGCTCTATATCAATGGGAATGTAGTGATAATCTCCACTGAGTTTTCAATTTTTCTTTTCATTTTCAATATACATTGTCAGTTTCACCTCTTTTTGTGTGTCTGTGTGTGCAATCTCTTTCTTCCTCGTTGCTCAGCGTAAAAATGCGAAACGATATCATTATTGTACCATCGTACCGGATCACGATGAAACACGAACACGAAATAGTAAAACAATATTTATTTTATGTACGTGCAAAAATGTATTTGCATTTAAAAACTATGTGTACATTCCGATTGCACTGCCACAGCTCTCTGGACGATTTTTCAGTGTTGTGTCTCACTGAACAATGTAATGGCAATAAAAAGTTCAATCAAAGGAGCGAGCAATTTCATGGCACAAAAAAGAACAAAAAATGAAAATAATAAAAAGAAAATCAGCTGGATATCATGCATGCCATATAATGTTGGTGTGGTTCGAGGAGTTTCAAGCCAAATTTTAGTAAGGAAAAAAGTTAATAATGACAGCACGAGATCTTTTATCATTTTATACGGATGACAAAACAATGAGATAATAACATCACTGCATGCACATGAAATTATCATTTTTGATTGAAATTCTGTATTTTTTTTAACTTGCAAAAAATGTCTACATAATTTGATTAAATTTAATTTATTCATTATAGGGTAAAACAATATGTCAAACTTAAGGTTTTTGTACATAAAATTCGAAGTTATATAGACGTAAAAATATTTCACAATAAATCAATTGAATAAGTAAAAATGACAAATTTTAATCATTTTCGGGAAAAAGTAAGATATTTAAACATATTTATATATAAATTTTTATTTATTTTACAAATATTCAAATTTAAAGCTTAAATTTTGTTTAAATTTTGAAAGGCAAAATTTAAAAATATTTAATTTATTTTTATTGATTTCAAAAATTTAACTCTAAAAAGTGCTAAAAATATGTAAAAATAATTTTGGGATTAAAAGTTTCTTTTTTTTCTCATAAAACAAGTATTGTAACATTTTGTTTTACTTCAATTCGACTTATCGCTTATGGCATACTTGGTCTTGTGAAAGGACGAAGACAAATCAAATTTTTCTGTTCTACTTCAAAAAACTGGCGAAAATCGGGAGGGCGTCGAACTTCCTGCATCCGAGGATATCACGTATGGGGGTGTGTTTGTCGATTCCTCATTATTGTATTACGGATGTTAGGTCCCCTATGAGCAGGTGACAGTCCCAAAGAAGATTGTTTATCGTATCGTATCTCGATCTGCAGTTGCATTTTCTCAAAAAACTCTAAATTTCGTGAAACGGATTTTCCTAAATTTAAATCAGCTGAATTTTATCTCTATAAAAACATTTATTTAATATATATTTATTATACATTTAATTAATCAATAATTCTTTTATAAAAATCTATTTTATTGGAATGCTTTGAAAATGAGCTCTCAATATAAAGTACCTATTAATTGATGTTTAATAAAAAACGCTTTTCTTGAGTACATTGTAGCTCAAATACAAGCTAAATATTTAATTAAACAATAAAAAAGTTGATCAAATAATATTTTCTTTTGTTGTTGTTGCTGTTGTTATTCCTTTTTCAATCATCGATGGCATAAGTAGCTGAAAATAATAGATAATAATGAAAAGCATAACGTGATATGTCCAGCAAGATAAATTAATAAGATAACCAAGAAAATTATGGTCGGCTATTTGATGTCTGTTTTTTTATCTGATGTAGCGTTTTCTGTTTTTTATTTATTTTTTTTGTTGATATATTTTGCCTATTCTCAATGATTTGTGATCGTTTTCCAAATGGAAGAAGAAAAAAAAACAATAAAACATGTCTGAAGCATAGCTTTAAAAAATGTTTTAAAATATCGCTCAATAAGTTATTGATGGTATGTTGTCTTGAACCATTGCTGAAAAAATATTGCTCACATTCACTTGTGTGCCATTTTCGTGGAATGTATACACTCTTGAAAGATCAATTTATTCACGTATCCTCCAGAGATTTGCTTTCACTTAAAAAATATAAGAATGATCACACACACATGTAAAATCACCATAAATAACCTCGACTTACCTTGAAACAAAAAAAAAAAAGAACGAAGAGGAAATCACACACTTGAAGTAATTTTCTTTATTCTACACGTGTATACAAGCACATAACGGAAGAATGGAAAGTAAGTATTTCCTTCTTTTTTTTTTGTATCAAATCGATTATGTATCCGATTTTGATCAAAAAGCAAATAAATGACACGAGACGACCAAAAATCAATAAATTCCACTAAATTATACAGAATAAATAAAAAGAAAAGAAAAATGTATCAGGAGTCGAGATCATATCGACGGAGAGTTGTGTATCCCAAATTGAATTATGTTTGTATTGTAAAAAAAATCACCTGATGATATTTTGATGTCTTATTTTATTTTCTCATCACATAGCACACTTTCATTGCAAACGAGGTGAGATGGGAAGCATCAAACATACATTGTCATAATCACTCCGTTTTGTTTACTTTTCTCTGTGTGATTGAACAAATATGAAAAATGTTGCGCTAGAAACAAAGCGAAATATTAAGTGATAAAAAATAGCGCAAAGTAAACATCATCATTCTTAATAAAAACATATATATTGAATGATTCGCAGCATGTGAAGTTTCAGAGGATATAAAAGAAAAATTTAGCGTAATCACATGGAAAAGCAGGGATCATGGTGAATGATTTGGCAAGTTGTTGATTAAAATGGATTTATTCCAAAAATGATTTCAATTTGATACGGTCTTTAGATTTACAGCACAAAAGGACGTGGAAGTGTTATTTTTCGACAAAAATGGGTCGAGAATTGAAAAAAATTAGCTTTTTTTTGATTTTCTTTATCCTGGTTTGGTGTAAATTTCGAAATATCTGAATTTCTCTAATTTTATGTTGTGTCTTTTTCCAAAAACACAAAAACACAAAATTATTTATTTAAGACTTCAAGCTTTCCAAAAGAAAACCGTAAAATTATTTAATGAAAATTAATTTAATTATTTAATTAAATTTTTTTGTGTAATTGTTCTCGTTATGTCCCCAGACCAACAATGCCATGTGCGAGAGGTCTATGATGATGTGAAACATCCTTATTTTATAAATAAAGAGGAAAAAAAAAAGCTTTCCAAAATTCCCGCATTTAACAAAAATCACAAAAATACGAGAAAATCGTTATGTCTAATATAAAGTAGTAATTTATATGATAAATGTCGTCCCCTTGTACAGTCGTTACAAACTTTAATACTGTTAATTAAATTAAGATACAACATTTCTTGAACCGTAACAGCAATAAAAGTCTTTAATTGAGATTCAAATCATTAACAAAAGCCTTATATTACGGAAAATATGTTTTAATTTTCTGCTCTTCTACATGGCATATCAAAAGAAAAAAAGATCATAAATGAGAAAAAGAGAGTCCGGCAAGGAAAACAAGGTAGATAAAATGGTACGTCTTGTTATGTGCATTTCTGTCTATTGAGGTATGAACTAATAAATAAAGGAAACAATATAAAATATTATGTTTTTATTATTATTATGGGGGATACAACACTATCTATGCCATAAATTAGCCACATGCACACATGTATAACTGTATGGTAGTCGTTCATAAATGAGACAAAAACAAAGATACTTTTTCCTGACTTTGTGTGTATTTCGGTCTAAACATAATGTTTTTAGGGGTCACACTCTCATATATGTTTGTTTCTTGTGCGAACACACGGAAACAGATCTCAGAAAAGGACAAAACTAAAATAAATATTCTAAATGCTTCCTACTTTGCTATTTAGCTTAAGCGTTCCCTCGAGTACAATAAGGAAATGTTTTAATTAAAATTGCTCAAGTGTCACATAGTTGCTCGTCCTCGCACCTAGATAGATGTATCGCATATCTTTTTATATGTAGGTTAATCGTCACTACGCCCGAAAAGAGATTGTTTTTGTGGTCATCTTTCAAATACGTAGCTACGCCACAATTTCTTCATCATCATTTTTCAATTTGGATTGCGTCTGACCTGAATAACAGATAAACTAAAATTTCACAAAGCATTTTAAAAATGTTCTTGTATCAATTTGAGCTGAAAGACGGTTGAGAGCAACATGAGCTCGAAATAAATTGTTTAAACTGATTCGAATTACTGCCTTAGTTTACTTTGTATAACACCTTATTCAAGTTCTTTTTTTGTGACCATTTATAAAATAAGTCGTTTCTACAATTTTTATTACATTTTAAAGAAGAAAGTTTTCACATGGTTTGAAAAATTTTCAGGTCACGTGATTTAAAATTTCTCAACTCCGTGGTTTAAATTATTTTTTTTGGGGCTACGTGATTTGAACAAATTTTAGGTCACGTGGTTAAAAATTTTGTAAAATCACGTGGTTAAAATATCACATAGTTAACGAAATACCGTCAATGTTCGAACGACAACTTTATATATTTTTTCTAAGCTAAAATGGAAAACTGTTACAAACTTACAGAGAAAAAAAAACATCCAGAATTACGACGTGATTAAGTTAATCTTTATTACAAATCACTATTTTTCCCGACACTACACTTAAACGGACGGATGTTATTCAAAGTGTGCCACGAGATGTGGATCAAAACTTTTTTTTTATGTTTCTTCATAAGCACAAACCTAACTTGTAACGACAAAAAGAGCAACAACCATGTCATTTCTAAATTAGAGCCAAGTGAAAAACTTTGTACCTACCTCTTGAAAAAAAAGCAGAAAAAGAAAGAGGGAGAGAGAAAAAAGAACTTTTTAGATCAACAGAACCATGCTAGAGGATTAAATTGAGTTAATGCATTAGGAGAATAAAATCGCACAGTTTTTATGGTATGTCATGATGCACCTTTTCACTCTATCATTAAATTTGTTTTGTCAAGCAAGTGAAGCAGTAATGAGTGGGTATTATGAAAGTTAAAGTTAAATTTATTTGTTCTACCATGCGGGTACGGATATGGATTGTGCGCATGGAAAAAGCAAGCAATGAAGTAAAAGGATCTGATGCCGTTGTTGATGTTGACGTTGAGTGCCAGTTAAATAAACGACGGTAAATAATTGTAAAGATTACTCTTGATACTTTTCACCTTTTACTACTTTTATACATTCTCTATCATTTGGATTTGTCCTGAAAAATTGCACAATGAATGCTTTTTTTGCACCAGCAGTTTTATAGTCAGTAGTTCATCAGGTACTTGGAACATTTTATATTGACCTAGCCCAATGTTTATCAAACATTTAACAAGAAATAGGATTATGTTGATCTTTTTTTCTTTGAAAATTTAAAAAAAAGTTTTCATACTACCCGATTTCATCGAAAAATAAGTGCCATGAGATTTTTTGATGGTTTCGTGTTAATTAGACCTAAAGTTGTCGAATAAACGTAAGTTTGAAATTCTAGTAAAACTCTTTAAAAATTTCCAGGGTCTCCCATGGTTGCGAAACGTGAATTTTTTACTATGCACACTTTGATTCATTCATGTTGAACGAAAAATTACCAACTATGAATGATTTAAGATATTCCACAGATACAAAAGAATTGAGAGTGAATACTCTTGTCCGTTTTTTAACATCATTTCAATGTATCGTCTAGTGTATAAATTTATAAATTATTTACAACTCACCTGTTTTTACGTCTTTCACTGATTGATGATTTGTTTTGTGACCTTTGATCAATTGTGATTTTCTTTTATTTATAACACGTAACAAATGTGAGGATGACAGATGCAAATTTAATTTCCATCAAAGGTGCAAATTTACTTAGTGCATCAATACAAACTCGTTGCACTTTCGAACATTGCGAGAAAACGAATTTACTTAATGAAAAAAGTAAAGACTATCGTTGTTTTTGTTTGCACTTACTAACCATTGGGTTATGTCACTGTTGAGAGCAGAGTTTGCGTGAAATTGTGAGAAAATGCCTAGAACAAAAGTTTTCCATTTGTATCACTTTGAATAATGCAAAAGTACTTTTGTAGTGTGCTTGTTGTTTGCCATTGTTTGACTTGTTCATTAAAAGTGTAAACTAATGGGAACTTACCATATGATCCCTTCTACCATAACTACCGTTGTTGTAGCTTGTTTCGAGCCATGAGGAAAGAAAACCTACTTTTTTAAATGATTTTCGTACAACTGAAATCCTCCCTAATGGAATAAAAACTTTCTTCTTTCCTTTCACTTACTAAACATATCCACTTACTTATTAAACTTGTCACAATTTCCATTTAAAGCTAATTTTTTCCGTTATTACCTGAATAGAATGAGAAAATTAGAACAAAATTTTATTCTGGTTATTCTTTTTGTTGTTGGAACAGTTGAAATAGGTCACTTTTCTGTTGCTACTATATTTAATCTAGAAAAAAAAGTATAAGAAAAAAGTTTCATTTTTAAGTGCAAATGGCCTGTAGCATTGTGCATATATTATAAATGTAATAAAATAAAAGTTTTATTCGGAGATACACACAGGAAAGAAAACAGACATTAAATGTTATTTTTTTTCGCTCAAGTACACACAAATTTATGTACTTAGTCCATTTTAAATGGTACAGTAGTTTAGAACAATTGAAAATGCAAATTAAAGACAATTACTCTGGAAAAATATACAAATGGAGTCGCGTGAAAGCCAGCAAAAAATGATGGTGACAGTTGATAATTATGTAGAGAAAAATTGCATTTTTGTCTTAAACATGACTTAAAATATTAAAAAAGTTCAGCTATTAATTTTTTTTTAAATAAAATCCTTTTTTCAGAAATAAATAAAAAAAATACGCTTAGAAACTGAAAAAAAATTAAACATTTTTGTCTAAGGTACTTTCATTAATTCAAGCTCGAAATAAAAGAAGAGGAAAAAAAAGAAAATTCTTATATATTCAAAACAAGAGCCTAGGTACATAGCAAGAAACAAAAATTTCGCTGACAGCTATTTATGTTAAAAGTTTTTTTTTTGAATATATTTCTTTTTGTCTCATTTCAGGTAAGCAAGCGAACAAAACACACATCGCATTAAATGGATTCTATACCACCGCTTGGCAAAAAATAAGAAATGCAGGTAAACAGTGACGAGTTTATGTTCCAGCAGTTGTTAGACATGCTCGAATTTTTCAAGCATGAATGATCAAACAACTGAATTTTTGTCTTTGTGTATGTGTGCTGTGATGATATGCAGTTATTTTTCCTTTTTTTTTCATTTAAATACAAAATGTAGATGTGAAAAAGGAAAAAAGAGTAAAAAAAAACATTAAAACAAATGTAAATATAAACATTGACTTGCACGTTATACACAATGCATCCGGGGAAGAGGACGAACACATACAAACTGGATGACATTTGTTAATTGATGCACTCACTAACTCCACTCCGTTTATTTTATAGCAGTTCAGGAAACTATTTTTCATGGGAAATGTGTAATAATTTTTTCCTTCTACAAGTTTTTTTAAGAGTTGCTGCAACTTAGTGGGAAATTTTTGTCTTTTTTCAAGGCCTCTATTTTTTTAAAAACCGATTTTATGTTTTTTATAAATTTTTTTAAAGAAATTCGTAAGTCTAAAAAATTTTAAATAAATTTAATATTTTATGGTTTCAAGAGAATTCTTTATTATCAAGTAAATTTTGTAAAATTGAAAACTAAATTAATAAGATTTAAATATCGTGAAATAAATCAAAATTAATTTTTTTATCGAAAAAAAAAACTTATTGAGGTCTTAAAAAAGGCACCAACCTCCCACTGGGTAATAGATCGCGAATCTACTTAATGTAGGTCATTCAAAAAAATGTATTTAAAAAACACTTAAAAATTGTTATTAAGTCATTTATTTTATTTTATTCTCGTGACATTTTCTGCAGAGCTTATAAAACTTTTCTCGGAATTTTACGTTGATGATGACTCAATTTTTAAAAAATAATTTATGTCGCACATAATCCATTATTATTAACTAACATTTCCGTTTGTTAGTTTGATACTCAGGTGGGATTTTCCTTTTCATTTCACAATTTCTTACATAAATACATAATTTTTCGAGGGGATGAAAGATAAAGAAAAATTTCGACACTTTGCATAACAATAACCAGCACAAACAGCGAGCGAACAGATTCCATTCAAATGATATTTAGAAATTAATAACAAAAGGAAACAAGACACGTACCTTCGTAATAATAATAATAATAAATGTTGAGAAAAAAGAAAGAAAGAACGAAACATTTTGTAAATGGGGTCCTCGGCGTATCCAAATAATACATTTCGTCTTATATATATTGATTGATATACAGTTGAAAAGGAAAAAGAGAAAAATTACCCATTCATTATATTGATTGGATTTTCTCATTGTGTATGAAGTGAAATCATTATTTGACATAATGATGTCTGTAATTTTTTTTCATGCCGAATTCAATTAAGTTTCGCTGTAGCAGATGGTGATTTTTTTTCGATAACACAGGTTATTTTCTTGATTGTCGAAATTCTAAATCAACTCGTAAAAATGTTCGTTATTATTTTTAAAGCAGCATCTCATCTTATTATTACATATTTTACTTTTACAATTATGTAACAACAAGTAGATTTGTGAAGAAGATAGAGAAAGTGTTAAAAATGAGCGCAACTACCTCTTCTACAAAAAAAAATGTAATTTATTGCTTCAGTGTTCGCGTATCTGCACAACTCATTTATTTTATTTCTAGAAAAATTTGCCTAGAAAAATCTTTGGCACAGATTTTTTTTTCGCGGAGCTTAGCACTAACTTGCGAGTAAAAGTACAAAGAATAATATTGATTTTCTCCATTTTATTGCACCTTTTTCACGAAAAAAAAATCATTTTTAACGCTTTTGATGTGTACTATAACAAAAATGAAAAGCAAAGTAAAATCTCTTCGTATACATACATCTAATTTGAATGCATTTTTCCGTTGTAGAGCCAGCCACCACTATTCAAGACCGACACACTTACAGTTGGCTTCCTCGTATGAGGTGTAAAAATATTTTCACATCCGCGCGATAGATCCTAAAAAAGGTAAACAGAGGTAGAAATTTTACCTCGTATATCTTTCAGTCGTGGCAACAACGTAAAAATATTATATTAACGGGGAAATGTAATTTATTAAGATTAATCGGTTTACCATGCTTCGTAACATATAATCACGTTTCAAACCTAATTTTTCCTTAAGTATACACAATACAGCCTTAATATCCATAGTTGGTTGATAAAAGAAATTTATGTTGCAAGTCGAGAAAACATACACAGCTTTTTAGGACCAGAGAATGTGCCATAGATTGAAAATTAATATTTCGTGTAGAATGGTTTAAAAAAAACTTTTTAATGAGAGCTTGCATCAGATTTAATGAATCAAAAAAGGATTATTATTAAAAATTACTAGAAAATCTGGATAAATATTGAATTACATTTTTAATTTAGTCTTTTTTCGAGAAAATAAGTTAAAAGCTTTCACTCTTTTTTAATTGATTTTCTTTCTTCAGTTGAAATTCGATACCAAAATTACTTTCGTTATAACTTTTTATAGCAGTATTTTTATAATTATTCAAAAAATATTAAAAGATATGTATGAACATATTTTTCTCCCCTATAAAATTTCATTCGCACTCAAGATTTTTTGAAATAAATTATTTTTTTATATAGGTAAATTTTCCGATTTTTTTTTCTTTACATTCTCCCATTTTATTTTTTTTTTGTGTAAATAAAATGTATTACGGTTTTAAGGATGTCAAATTTTTGATGAACGTATAAAGGTTGAATGAGACAAAATGATTGATTGAATAATTGATTGGTGCAAGCTGTTGTTCAGTTAATATTGCAATTCTATTACAATTTAAGCGGAAGGCAGCAGTATTCATACTCCAATTTTACCGCATTCCATTTACGTATGTATTTTTGAATATTTCAATTTTAAATATTTTGCAGAAACATTTAAAAATATGAAAATCAAGAAAATTTATTTTTTGAGAGAAAATGTGATTGTCATCACCCGATTTCATCAATTCATCGAAAAAAAAAATATGGCATGAGAATTTTTTTTATGGTTTCGTGTTAGTTAGCCTAAAGTAATCGAAAAACCTAAATTTAAATTTCTATAATGAGCTTTAGTGTTTGTAGACACTTTTAGTTTGTTTGGGTACTTGAAAACCTCTAAACCCACTAAAATGTCTAAAATCTCAAAAGCTCATTCCAGAATTTAAAATTTAGGTTTTTTTTTGATTACTTAAGTCCTAACTAACACAAAACCATAAATGTGAAAGCTCAAAAAATCAAAAGCTTTAGAATTAAATGAAAAAAAATAAGAAAAACTAATTAAAATTTACATGACGTTAATAAAACTTTTCACTAATTTTCCTCTAAAACAGTAAAGTTTTCCAAAAATATGATTTTGAATGTTAATCCTTCGTTCGTGACATTCGCACGTGTTGCTGCGGGCTATTTCCTAAAAACAAAAAAGCTCATTTAGTCAGATGAGACTAAATGTGAGGCGCAAAGTTCTAAAATAAACAATAAAAATTAACAGACGCCCCTCCATCCATAAATAATACGAAATAATTTAAAAGTTTTATGTGTGTTTTAATGATAAATTGTTGATTATTTTTTGCCAAAGATGGTGTGTGTCTAATAAATTTCGCATGAGACGACAAACGTTTTATTTATATTTTAGAGTAATTTGAACGTGCCCTCGTGACTTAGTCGTGAACGTATTTGATTTATTGGGGAATTTATGGGGCGTTTATTTGTTCTCCTCGAAAATTTCTACTATTATTACCAAAACTAAGACGAGCAGGTAATAAAAAGGACCACATCTGGTGTCTTTTAGTAAAAAAAAAAACAAAGAAATATAAATATCAAAACAACCACAATGCACTTTATCAAACCAACCTCAATTAGTTTTTCATTCGATTTTTTTTTTCAATAAAAGCACTTTTTCTCAAAAGAAGGTCAACTCTCTTCTTTTGCTAAAAATCATTCAAGTACGCATTGTGGTTATTTTCAATTGAATTTCTATCGTGCATCTGTGTGTTTGCAAGCACTATCAATTCTCTCTCTTTTATCATTCCCCCATGAAGACATGAAAGCAACCGAGTCAGGAAAGGTATATGAGCAATAACAAAAACTTAAAACCGATATAAGGATTAAAACAAAAGAGACTATTTGATGTGTGTTTGTTGTGGAAAATATGGAGCAAAGGCAGAACGTGTCTCATGCAGAATCCTTCTTTTTATGTAAACAATTTTTTGGTTTTTCTTTTGGTTTTTTTTTTCATTGATCCATTCTTTGGCTTTTTTTTCTCTGAGTCGGATATCGAATAACCTGCATATCGATGTGTATCGATGTGTGATTTTTCCTCTCATCTTCTAGATACTAAAAATGTGAAGTAAGTTGAAGAGTGCTTGAAATATGATTCTCTTGTGAAAACTTTGTATGAAAAGAAGGGAGTGTGGTTTTGTCCGGACATTTCTTTTCACGACACTAAATGTCAATTGGTAAAAGAGGCATTCGATTGAATTTCCTTTTGAACAAGGGATTTCTCAAGACTTTATCGTTACAACTGTGCTCAATAAAAAATTAATTTTCTTTAGTCGTCTTATCTTCATTTTTAATTTCTGAAATGGATTCTTTCGTGTTTGACGACATATCGATATCGCAATTTTTAATAGTAGAAGCACTGTAGATATGATGAAGTTTCTGCTTCATTTTGTAAATTACAAAGGAAAAAAGTGATAACAGCTAAACTTTTTCATCTCACTTAATTGGTGTCAGGGGAAGGTGGTAGACTATCTGGGCTACAATCAGTCGCTGCCACGTATATTGAACCAAACTGACACATTAACCTAGAATCTCCCCCTTTTTTCAAGCAATCCTCCCGGAACCAGTAGACAGATGTATTTGTGGAGCGAAATATTATTTGACATGATTATTATATTTCTATGATCTGTGTTGTTGTTGTTGTTCGCGTTTGTGAATGCGGCATGAACGAGGGTACGATTTGTGATTATTTGTTACATGGAACGTAAATAAGATAAAATTAAATGAATGAAATAAGGGTGAAAATAATGTGTTTTCCTAGTACAGTCAATGCGAAAACAGGTCGCTTTGAAGCAGAAATATGGTTTTTGCGGTTTCTACAGAAACAGATGACATTCAAGAGTAAAAAAGGAAGAGTTAAATTTTCAAAGTGCGGTTAGAAGATCTTTCACTTCAGTAATGATGTAAAAAAAATATATTTGTAAATATCTTTTTAAGAGTTCGTTTGAAGATTTTAACCAATCGATGGATTATGTAACGTAAAGTATTTTAAAAAGAAATGAAAGTTGTCGTTTGGAGAACAAACATCGATGGTACTGCCTTTCAATTTCGTTAATAGTCTGATCTTTTGAACCACGTGGTTTATTTAATTTTTTTAACCAAGTGGTTTTATACATTTTCGGACTTGAGATATCTTTAAACTACCAAAGAATTTTTGAACCACGTGACCTGCAAAATTTTTGTGACCTAAAATTTTTCAAACTGTAAAACTTCAAAAAATCAAACCACGTGATTTACAAAAATTTCAAAACATGTGATCTAAGAATTTGAAACCACGTGACTTGAAACATAACTTTTAACCACTTGACCTGAATAATTTCAAGACTATGTGACCTAAAATTTTTACAAACCACGTGACCTGAATAATTTTAAAACCACGTGATCTGAAAGATTCTCAAACCTCGTAACACCGCATTTTTTCTTCGAAATGCGATAAAAATGTAATTTATCTTCCTATGTATACATCACAAAAAGAAAAAAAATCAGAACTGTCAAATTTATTACACAAAATTTTTATTGGATTGCAGCGTTAATGCTTGATAGATAAGGGTAACATCAACTCCAGATTCGTTCCTTAGGAGCTTGGGCACTCACATAAATAAAATATCATCGTTATTATTATTACTCCATTTTGCTGTGTCCTCTGGTGGTTCAACCAGACCGTGGAAGAAGTACATACACAAACACCCTGAAAAAGGTTTGATAACAAATGTATTTTGATACAGACATTAAAAATGTCGCTTTGATTTCATTATACGGAATGTATGGACGCCTCGTTCAAGTCGAGAAAAGTATTTATTTCCCGCCAAACAAAAGATGTAATTTATCTCCTATATTATGGCTATTAAGGGTCAAATGATGGTCATTACATGGCTTTAACTACACTCACTTTTATGTATTTTATTTGAAGTATGCTTGGGTTTTTATACGTTTTCTTTGTTCACAAACGCGCGTTACGTCGTTCGTGTTGCAAACAAGCGTCTGACGTTTGTAAACAAGCAAAACAACAATAATAATAACAATATTAATTTAATATAAATGATGATGAAGCATCTGGAATGCCATTTTCTTTTACGTTTTTATTGATTTTTAAAGCCTTTAAAATGCGGAATAATTGAAAATTATTGTTTTACCGCAACCACCAACCAACCATGTACAATGCATATAAATTGAATATTGTGTCATGAACATCGTTGTCGTCATCGTCATTGGAGCTTCTCTCTGCAACTAAAAAAGTGTAAATAAAATAAAAGGGTTTAATATTTTAAATAGAAAAGATGGCGTCGTTTAAATCCGTCATTAGCTTTAAAATTTTATTAAGTCTTTGCAATTAAAATGGTAATTCAATTACATTTGATGATCCAAGGAAAAAAATGCTGAATAATTTAAAAAAATAATTTTTTAATATCTTTTCTGTTGCTTTTTACAAACAAAATTTTTTTTACAGAAATTTAAATCCATTTGCTTTTCGTTGAATTTCAAATGACCTGACACGCTGTTACTCTCTTTTTTTATCACTCAAATGGATTTTTTTCCTGGACTAGATTCCACGTTATCTAAAAAGTGGAAATTAGAGCTTGGATTGCCAACGCAATGAATGGTTTTAAGCAATAGATTTGTGAAAAAGTCTGACAGACACAAAATAATTTTGTTTTAACGCAAAAAATACCTACAAACGCTAAATACGATGCAATGACATCGTGAAATATTATTTGCACTTTGTCCGTTTAAATGCATCGCCCAGCGAGCGATGTTGGTCAGAGGAAAAAAAGAGTCGCGGTAGCGGAATGGCAATCTAGGAGAGTTGTAATAAATTTGTTTTTGTAGCTAAACGTTTCATTAAAAAAGGATCGCATCTGACTGCATGCTTCATTTAGTTTTTTAACCATGTTTTTTTTCGTTCTTGCTGTGTTTTGCTTGTTTAAAATATCAAAACCTCGACACACAAAAAAAATTCTGATATAATCTAGAAAAGATTAAAATATATTTGCACAAAATAAGCGAGTTGCCCATACACAATACAGTTTTTGTTGTTATTTTTCTTTTTTTTTTATTTTTGTCGCTGGAATCTCACATATGGAAGTTTCATTTTAACTTTGCCCATAATGTGCAGTGTGCGGTAAATGGATAGAGAGATAAAATAAATTCACTTGTTCAACATATGTGTTCCTGTGTCGTTAGTCTTTTTTTGCGGGTAGAAAAATGACGGTGTTTTGTGGGTTTTTTTTTTCCAGGACATTAGTGTCATGATGATGGTGGCGACGACGGCGGAATTGCATAAGAGCGCAGCGAGTTATAGCGTTAAGTTATTGTTTTCGAAGATGGGGCAACTGCCAACACACCGTCATCGTCGTCGGTTTTGCCATTCATTAAATGTCTTTTTCGTGGAATTTGAATAAAATATAGACGACAGGCAAAACTAATCTCTTTGAATTTCATATAAATAAACGATTTGGCTGGAAAGATTTTATTCGACAGCTTCACTAACTTTTGAATAATACTTTTCAATAGCTCGAAGGATTTTCCAAACACCTCACTTTGTATCGACAATGGTGATGATGAAAATGTACGCGAGATGACAATGTAATACTCTTTATAAATTCATTTCAGTTGTTGCCTGCATGCCTTACACAGTAAAAAAATTACGTTTCGCAGAGATTTATTTTTTTTCTCAATTCCGTTTTCCTTTGATTCTTTTTAGTCCTGTATAAAATTGATCTAAGTTAAATTTGAGTTTGAAAAAATAAATTCTCATTTTAAGTTTAATCAAATTTAACATCACATAAAAAAAATTGATTTTTCAAATTAAAAAAACTGATTTGTCAAACATAAAAAATTAATAAATTTGATTCATTTTTCTATTTTCGCCGCGAGACGTAGAATTTTTACTGTTATGTGTAATGGAACAAAATGATCGAAGGAAGATGTAGTTAAGCGAAACAACCACGAACGACGTGCCAGAAGTGGAATAAGCTTTTATTGTGCGAAAATATTTATAATAAAAAATATAGTCAATCTATATGCAGCACCGCGACAACGACGACGATGATGGCTTTTCATTCTCATGGATTACCGAGAAAATATCCTATTTTTGCGTGATGTGATGGCTTTATAATAAAATATCAACATGTTGTTTACCTATGATATGCAAATGTAAACATTTTGATATTTTGTTTGGGAGAATTATTGAAAAATATTTGCTAAAGAGTTATGCACTTCTTGTGCGTATATATCTATAAATACGTGACGACTTGATACCTCTCTTCAGGAAATAAAAAATACGAAGCAAGATCAAATCTTATCCAGCTTAATATCATTTTCCGTCAATTCTTCAAGCATGCCAAACATTTAATTTTAAATTTGTGTTCAACACACGAGGCTTTAATTTCCCCAAAGTATTTTTCTTATGCTTTTTATTCGTTTCCCTACCAACTCTTTCTCTCAAAACAAAAAAAAAGCGAAAAAAAGAGAAATATATTGGTCTTGTAGCAAGCACCATAGCAATGGTGTTTACATTATAATATACACATCTAATTTGTGTCCCAAGATGCCCGTCTACATTTATTTGCATTTTTATAAATGACATGATGATATTCAAATAAACATATGGAGGGCTAATGTGATAAATCGCATAAACGAATTTTTTGGGCAAATGGCGTTAAAAATTAGTTTAGTGGATTAAAGTTTCACAGAAGATGAACCTTAAGAAGAACAGTTTTCATAGAAGTTTCTTATTGAAATTTGTGACAAGTACTGAAATTAGAAGACTTTGAAAAAATACTGTTTTCTATGAAGTATGGTGCTGATTTATCACAAAGAATTGCTTAAATCGAACTCTCATATAGGAGTTTTTACCGCATTTCAAATTTTTTTTAAAAAAATGCGGTATTGTGCTCGTGATGTCGTCCGTCCGTCCGTTCGTCTGTGTGGTGTGCCACTTTAACTTTGTTTGAATTAGCAGGTTTGGCGAATTCTTTTCAAATGACATATTTGACAGCATATTTAAAAAAATTATCCGTTGGAATTTTAAATTAGTATTCATCCGTTGGAAAATGTTGTCAATGAAAATTAGTGGAAAACTTCGGGAAAACTCGAAAAATGTATGAAAAATCTTGGAGTTTAACACATTGAAATGCGGTCAAGTCATTCGTTTTAATTCATTTTCGTTTTGATTAAATATTGATTTAATAGACCATTATATGTATTTAGTAACTAGAAAACCAAGAAAATGTTCAAATTCATATTTGACAGCTCAAAAACGGTAAAAAAAACTTAAAATTGATTTTTCTCAGTTTGCAAAAATTGCATATGTGTGATTTATCACAACAACCCTTCATATATATATTGCACAAAATCATTTTCTTTTCCTCTTTCGCTGCCAATGTTGTATATGGAAAAATCTCATCTGCCGAACAAAGACCACGACGAAGGAAAGGAGGAAGGAAAAACATTGCAAAATGTTTAATAAGATCGTTGTTCAATAAAATTTTATGTACCTGTCTCAACATTTATCACATCTTCGTTGTACATCATAGAGGATTCTCTGCAAATAAACAGTTTTTTTTTTTCAACATAACATCATTATCGAATTTTATGTGTTTGTATCTATGAATATTTTTCTATTTTTTTTTCCTTTGGTAACATTCAAATTTATTTTTATTCGAATTTGAATTGGTTTCTAATGTTAGGTACCTGTATCAACGAATAGCTTGCGCGTTGTCGTCGACGTCCTCTTATGACAGAACAGACATTTTAGCAATTTTATAATATTCAGCAAAAATTTTAAAAATATTTCCGTTCCATGCAGTCACTTATGAAACGACTTAAAAATGGTTAAAACCAGATTTCCGACATAAAATTTATCATTTCCTTTATGTTTTTTTTTGTATAAAATACCTTATTATCAGGTAGCAGAAGCAACAATATAGAAATTTATTGGAAAGTCGATTGATTGGGAGATTTCCTCAAAGCTGACAAACTGGTTGGAAAAACTTGTAAAATATTTAGGTCAAAGCTATATTTAAAATGATTCTTGTAACAGGTCTTAATAGTTTCTTTCAACGATCCAAATATTGACCAAAACATTTACAGCATATTGACAAATAACCAGAAACATTCGTGCTTACATGCCATAAAGAAAGATTATCCATTCAGCAAATAAATACCAGCATCTTTGGATTTGTTGTGTATTGCTTGGACCGGTGCAATGTTTTGTCATGTTCTAGTTTACATGTTCTCAGCAATGGACTACATAACTCAAATACTTTAAATTATAGATAATAATAATTTTATCCTTCCAAAATATTAAATGCAATGCTTCACCATTGTATTATTATTTTAATAGCGATAAATAATAATAACAAGAATTTCATTATTATTCCCACAGATATCAGAAATGATTTCCTTTTAGATGGTTGAAATATTTGTGCATTCGAAACTAAAAGCTATCTTCATTGTCTTTGATTCTTTGGGTGATTGTGCGTAAATTAGAATATAAAATATAACTTATGTGCATTTCAACATGTTTCTTCATATATAAGGGTTTCTTGAACAATTAGTTTGACAAAAATAATTGATTTATTTCCGCTGTTGTCATTTTGCATGTTGTTTTGGTTTTTGATATACTTGAATTTTAATTGAAAAGTGTGTTAGAGTTTTGGGTTACTAAACCAAAAATAAATTATTCAATTTTTTTTTTAATTCCATGTATCCTTGCAGCTGAAACTAAGGTCATTCAACAATTTTTGCGTTTATTTAATTTTTTTCCTGCTTTTTAATTTCCTTTTATAAATATTTTGCAATTCCGTCAATTTTTGACCAAATTTAAAAAATATATTTTTTTTACATTTAAAAAAATCAGAAACTAAGAAAAACAAGGAAAACAAGAGATAAAAAATTTAAAAAATGCCAAAAAAAAAATTTAGGGAAAATAAAGTGCATAAACGGTTTTAAAAAATAAACTAATAAAAAAACCCACATTTTTCGTCAAATAAATTCCCTGCTGATTTGTAAGTTAGAAAATACCATAATGAAAATTATTTGACCAAACCTAGTTAATAATTAATTCTATTGATTTGTCAGTGCGTTCAGTATGTTATCCCTCCTATCCTTCTGTTCATTATTATTATTATTTGGAAAATACTACACGAACAAACAGACATGCTGACAACAATAACAAACCACATAAGCATATTAATAATAAACATGCATATGCCAACTCAGACAGAGATGATTGTGTGCGAGTAAATGAATAGCTCTCGCATGCCATTAGAAACTCAAGTCATGTTTGCTTCGTTAATTAATCAATATCAATTAAACTTAGTGAATATTTATGTCATCTCATTGGTTTTATGGATCATGTTGAATGTTGCTTGTATTTCTGTCTCTCAGTTATGATGATTAAAATAAATGAAACAAAATTGATATTTTTTTTTGTTTTTATATTTATATTTTTCTCGTCCTAGAAATGTCCTTTTCGCAGAAATATTAATTAAAGATTTTATCATCGCATAGATTTAATGAAAAAAAAAAAAAATTCGCAAATAAAGATTTTATTCATGAATAACGAGAAAAATATTTTTGGGAGACCTGTAGCAGTACCCTTAATTATATTCTTTTCATAAATACTTCAAAACAGTTTAAATGTCATTTCCATTTTAAACATTATATTTTAATTATTCATCAAAAGAAAATATCTTCGGGATAAGAGTCGCCATTGTGCAAAGAAATATATCAAAAGAAAGTTTTGTTATATAAATAGAAACTAAAAGTGTTTAAAAATGGGAAGTGTTGATCAAAGCACTGATACACACACATGACTGTCCTACTTGTTTTTCAACTTTTCAGTTGAACTGAGACACTCATGCCTTCTGCTGGATGATGTTAGTGGTGTCTTTGGCAAGAACTCAAGCAACTTAAAACTTTTTTTCTCCATAAAAAATACAAGAGATATTCAAATTAAACTCATTAAAATTTATCACCAGCCGAGGATCTAAAGTTGTTATATTGTTCATCTTCCTTTCTTTTTGTCAACAATATTATTATTTTAATTTTCTTATCATTTTATTTTAATTTTTCAGCGTTTTGTCTCTTTATACGTCGTCAGTCACCACAAATGCTCGACTTCGCCATTCTAGTCCAAAATATTCATTGTTATTTACGTGCCGCCACCAAAATCAAGGCACTTGAAAAGAAACAAAATGTTTGACGCTTTAATTATTTGCAGTAAAAACTTTATGTTCACTGTTACGAAATGTTGATATTTTGCTAGAAAAACTGATTTGATTCAATTATTTCCGCAATTCTTGTCATACGATATCAAGAATCTACAGAAAAGGCACAATAAATTTCAGAATTTAAATGAGAAAATCAAAAAGATGTGATCTGTTGTTATTAATATGAATGATGAAATGATAAAAGGATACAAAAACTTGGGTTTTTCCTAAACATTTCGACGAAGCATAGTAAAACTGCTGCATGACTAATACTGTCCGTCTTAAATATCAGTAAAAGCAGGGAATTATCATAACAATAAAATTGCATCAACTTTAATTTATCTGATATGCCACAACGAGGAAAGAAAGAAAGAAGGAAAAGGAATTGTTAGCGAATAAAATAAAATGATAATAAAAAATTCTTTTATACAATAATTTTGTTTTTTACTTATCCGTTCGTGTTTGTGCCTGTATAAATATAAGGAAAAGCCGTGGTTCTGACACGATAAGAATACAAGTTATGACAAAAAAAAAAAGAAAAATAGAACAGATTTGAAATTCATTTGGCCTATAACAATATAATTAACATGATTGTTGTTGTATAAAAAAATTTCCCCAAGGCATATTAAGCAATCCTTTTGTACTTTTTTTAACGTACCTCCTTCTTTTGTTAATGTTTTATGGGAACGTTGTAGTTCTATCGTTTATTTATATTAAAATCAACATGGAATCAACATCACATACATTTTTTAGTGGTCTAGACATCATCAAGTCTGCAGAAAGATGCTTTTCACAACATCAAGATGTATGTAAAAGTGAGTGATGAGCACCTGTTTAACAAACGCATAGACATAGAATCATACCCCATGGACGAAAAATGTGGCAGATATTGTTCCAAGGCTTGCTAAATGGATCAATTTAGATCGAATATCGAATCCTTAATGGATTTTTTGGACTCGTTAAAATAAATCTGATATTCTAAGATGTCAACTAAGACTCTTCAAGAGTGATCATTTAACGAGGGGTCAAATTTTCCTTTCGAAGGGATCCAATTGATTTCCTAGGGGATTTTAGTTCTGACCCTTCAAAGGAAGTCAATCTTAAAAAGATCTACCATGTGACCCTTTGTAAAGTGATCACTCTTGAAAGGGTCAAGTTGATCTCTGAAAGAGCCAAATTGATTTTTTAAAAGGAGTTAAATGGTCATTCAATCCTAAAGAAGTCATAAAACTCAATTAAGCGACTTCAGAGGTTAATAAGATTCCTTTAAAGGTCAATTCAACCCGTTCTTTATCCGTAGGGTTGAGAAAAAAAAATATTATACCTGTCCGTTGTCGTTGTATATAAATAATCATAAATTTGAATGCACCTCACGTTCGTATTTTCTTTTGTAACGTGAATGCTTGCATTTATGTCTCCCAGTCCCCTATTTATTGTGTTATCAGGATAAATTCTCGTTGCATAGATACCACGTGTAACAATGGATTAGATGAAATTAGATGCGCGTTAGATAATCAGGTCTCTGTTGAGTAGTTGTGTAGATTATTTTATATAACAATCGTGACGACTACTGGCAGATTGAATCAAATCTAAATGGATAACAGCAGAAAAGAACGCTAATCCATGAGGAGTTAATGTTGATTTTTCCATGCCATACACATTTATATTGTTATCTCATTCAATTTTTATTCATTTCCGGTATGACATTCTTTCATGAAAAAAAAAATTTTTTTTTCATCCTCATTTTTGCTTTATGAATTCCAGCAGTCGTTTATACACTTTTTTTTATAAAAGTTTTAAAAAAATACTTCATGCTGATTCATCGTCAGATAATATTCACACTCGTTTTATGTGTCTCTGTGAAGTTGGTTGATGATGATATGAATTTAATATGCATAGAATATATATCTTTTTTGTGTAGTACTAGTAGTAAAAAGGCAATATTTTCTTTTAATCTTTTCTCTCTCCTTTCCATTTTTCCGTTAGAAAAGTAGCTATGCATGTAAAATATTTCAATATATTCATGCTATTTTCGGATTAAAAATCAGTGCCAGGCCACAAATTTATTTTAGCCACGCCTGGTGATTTACAAAAATTTTCCTTCGATTCTCAAGTTACACTCGTTTCATAGAAAAAAAAACGTTGTTACATAAAATTTTATATATGAACCCATTATTATTATCTTCAAACGAGTATATTATTTTTTAACGCAACAAAATATCATCAACACCGTCTACACTACATCCCGTTAATAGGTACACACACATATTTAAATTAAAATACCAAACAAAGTACCATAAATTTGTTTAAAAGCTTCCTGGTTAAAATAAAGCCATCACTTAAGCACGTGTATGTATTACAAAAGATGTTGCGTGTATGTACGTTTTTTTTATAAATGTCGTCCTTACATCAATCGACTCATTTTTTCATAAACTTTTTTTTTCACCATACAAGGACTTACAGACACCCACTAGATATTATGATGGCTCCCCGCCATTTTACATGAGTGACGTAAAGGATTTTCATTCTTCTTTAGAATTTTTTTTTCTTCTTGCTTATAACTTTGGTGGATACAATGCACATACATGACAGTCCCCCTTTGCAATCAAAATAATAATGAAACTCTTGTTACTTGCATGTGTTGATGGAAGCAGAAATGTTATTGTCTGTTGTAATATGTGTGTGCATTATTTTTTTGTCTGTAGAGAGGATCTGTTTGAATATTTTATCGCATAAGGAAACGTAAAAGCTGCTTTGACATGCGTCCCACTCTAATAAAGCCTGTCAAAGAATTCATCCAACACACAAAATATAACACACAGAACGAAAAATCTCAAGGTTTAGAGGTGCCAAAAAACTACGTGCAGTAAGAAATCTACGTCTAAAAGGAATTTTCAAAAAAATTCAGCTAATCTTCGATTTTAGGCAATTTCAACAAATATTTGGGATGTTTGGTAAAAAAATAAGAAAAGTTATGTTGACAAAATTTTCATAGTTAAATTATCCCAAGTAGAATATGACTAAGAAGGAATTTTTTCAGTCAACAAATTTTTATGATTTTTAGTAGGGAAAAAATTTTCAAAATTGTTGTTAAATTTTCTACCTGATTTTTATTTGTACACGAGGAAATTCTCTAAGTGGGAGAATTAATTCTTTTTTCAGACCCTCATAGTTTGAAATTAAGATTCTCAGAGGCTGAAATTTAGACTCTTATAAAATTTATGGCACTAAGGGTCTTAAAAAAGACCAATGGATGGCGATTTGTAATGGCATCTATTTTTTGAATGCCATATTGAATAATTTGTACACAACTTAACAGACATTGTTCTTTTTTTTCATGCGTTTTGTAATGGCTAATTAAGGCTTCTTGCGTTGGTTAAAAAACAGGACAATCGGGGTAGTTGCATTTAGCCACAAAGAGCTTACCATTATTTACAGGTGGTTCCATTCAAGTTCGAACTAATTTTTAAATAAATTTTTCTTAAAAGTTAAGGGGGTGTATTTTACTAAAAAGTACATCGTAAACGGGGGAGGGGGCATTAAATTCAGACGGTTTCCGATTATTGGGGGGGGGGGGAGGGTGATGGTGGTGGTCAAAAAATGTCCTTTTTGATCCGCCGCCGTAAATGGATGGGGCCTATGAACTTTTAATTTTAGCTCATAGTGTTTCACCGTGAAAACAAATCAAGTAGTTTTGCATTCTGTGTGTAACCAAGGACGTCTCACAAAAAAGGCGTAAAAATAGATACACAATAAACACATCACATGATTGATGGAAGATGATTTGGGGAAAAAATTCTTTCGCATCGCGTATACAACAACAAAAAATCCAATTTTATGTGTTTTTTTGGCTTGAACATTCTCCGCGCTAAACTTTGGGGTGTCGTAAGTTCAAATAAGTCTATTGTATTGCATAATGTAAGCCATCTTTGTTTGAGACATGAGATCCCGTTTGCTCGGATGTGTGTAGGCAATTTGTGATATGTGACTGATATTGAATTGAAATGAAGTTGATGTATTGGTTGCGACACCTTGACACTCCAAAATTTGTTGCTTTACTAATGAAATTTCTTTTTTTTTCTTTATTTTCAGGTGAGTGTCCTTCCGTTTGTATTACCTTTAAATAACGAGTTTGCGTAAGTATTGAATAAGATTTAATAAAACAAATAAATCCATCGATCAAATATTTAATTGACTTTCAAGCTAAACTCGCATCTGTAAATAATCGTCAAAATGAATGACGTTGGATAATTTTACTTTCTCATCATGACATTTATGTGAATAAATGAGTTTCTCATTCTCACTTCAAATCCGTCACATTTTTTTCTTTCGCTGATTTGGAAAAAAAATAATAAAATTATTTCACTGTTTGTAGTGTATGCGTTGTTTATTGTTTATAACAAATATACGACTAGATGTGCACACACAAAAATAAATAAAATTTTTATACGTTTTAAAATCCATGACAGCTCGTCGTCGTCGGCATCGTCGTAAGTGAAGTGAAGTGGAAATAAAAAGGAAATATTGATGTGTTGTTGTGGGATATGGCATGAATGGCATTTTGACGGCTCTTTTTTCTTGGGGATGATAATAATAATTGATAACACATCAAATGTGTCGTTTTACGTAAATGGATTTCTTTTTGTACAGGCAGTTTTAGTGAAGAAAATAAACTGAAATAGACTTTTTTAGTGTATTTCTTGCCACTGAAGCGTTTTTGAGTCCTCAGATTTAGGACATATTTGTCACTGGCAAAGATACTCGAATTATTACAGTTGGTTCAAGTATCTAGTACTTTTTTAGATACTATATAAAACAATGTTTGATGAATTCATTGTTCAAAATTTTAATTTGTTGGAAAAAAAAGAATAATAAAATCATTAACTAAGTTCAATACAGTGGGTGGTAAAAAAATACGAGGCCTTGTATGGCATCAGTTAATTTAGAGAGAATTGGAATTTAATTAGAAATTTAAAGGTCATCATTAGTATGAGTAAGTAGGATAAAAAAAAGCAAATACCATAAAAAACAGTAGAATGAAAAATAATTTGTTATACTCATACCACGTACGCCGCGGTCTTGTCCGCCTTATAAAATATTTTATCTCTTTTTTTTCGATTTTTCTAATTTTCATTTTGTTTTCAGCTATTCTTTTACTTAATTTATTTCTTTTTTATTCCCTACTGCTATTTTTTTTCTAATTTACTATCAAAATGAAAAAAAAAAGATTCCCTTTAGAGATAAAAAACAAGGCGAATATAGAAAAATAAGTCATGCAAGTCACTGTCTGATCATCAAACTTCTTCTCTTCATTTAACAACAAATTTTATAGTCGTACAAGTGTGGATTGCTTCTCTTCTATTTTTTTTTTCCAATTATAAATTCCCATCAAAATCCGATCAGATTAAATTAGATCTCTGTTTAAGTACAAAACGATAAGCACAGAAGAAAAAATGAAAATCCTTTTAGCTTGACTGACTTTTGATTTATTTCGTTTTCGTGATATTGTTGTCATCATGATAAAGAGATTGCGGTGGCTTTGTTAACTGCATGATTTTCCTGGTTGTTAAATTTTTCGGTGTCCATGGCAACTGAGCTCCAGTGAATCAATTAAAACCCCCCTCTTGTTAACATCCATTTAAATCCCCATTCAATCACCTTAAGCTTATTGATACATTGTTGTTGTGGTGAAACTTGTTCAATCATCTCTGCGAGACAGGTCATGCGTCTTACACTGGCAGCCAACACTGTTGATCCAAATATGCTTCGTGTTCTGCTTGTTTGCTCTTACATTTGGACATATTTATTTCAAAACATAAATCATGGCTGCTCTACCACATTGCACGCACTAAGTTTGTACACATATACACTTCCGAACCATTCATCATCCATTCAAACAAAATACACTTTTTTTTACTCGAAGGCTCGAAGTCAGCGTTTACATGTATAAAAGTTTGACCTTAATTTGATAAAGATTATTGATGGATTTCTTTTTTACATTAAAGAAAAGTGTAACTAAGAAAAGAAAACCTTTTTATTATACTTGATATCTGCTCTGTATTATTTATTAAATATTAGTAACCTCACACCCTCCAAGATGATTACAGATTTTTTTCTTACCAACAAGTGTACTCCACCAATACCCAGATGTTGCTCCGTTGCGAAGCATTAATTTTTTTTTCTAAAAAAGAGTATACGAATTTTGGCTGTTGATGTTTGAATCAATGGGGAGTGTTTGGTAATCAATTTCTTTATTCTCTTTATAAGGGATAATTTCGAAGAAATTTTATGTCTGTAAAAATGTTGAATACAAATTCAAAGCAAAATGTTGCAATTTGATGCCATTTTCTCAGTAGCAATAATATTGTAGTATTAATTTAAAGCTTGTTAGTGTTTATAGTTTGATGTTTACAAAAGCATCAACTCGGCAGTGTGGCTTGTCGTCGTTACAGAGAAGTATGCATGCGATATACATACAATGCAAACTATAACGATAACTTCAATCCACAGAGAATTTAATAATAATGATATAATAAAATGTCATTGTAATAAATTTTCTCATGCGTAACGATGTGATAACAGCAGAACAAAACGTTTATTTGTATACTGTTTGTAGTGAAAAAAAAGCACTTGGCTTTCAACACCATATTCAGTGCAGCTATGTAGCTGTGTTGGCGATCAAAACACATGACAATTTGTTAAAAATAAAATATTTTTCCGTGATTTCTTCACATATTTTGGGCACTGAGTAGAGCAAAAACTCTTCAAATATACGTTGATTTTCGAATGAAAAAAAAAATGTACAAAATTCATAAATGGAGATTTCAGTTTCGGGTCTTATTTCTCGGGTACTCGGTTTTCGGGGTTTTTTTTTCAAAAGAACCGTTTAAAATCATTTTTTTTTTCAAAAACCTTTGATAATATAGCTAAAAATTTGATTTTTTTTTGTAATTTTTTAACTATCTTGTTCAAGTAAATTAAGTTATAGTTAAGGAATGTGGAGTAGCAGAAAGCGCTTCTTCTTCTACCCTTGGACAACAAGCTTCCAAACTTTTTCATGACACTTGTTCGCTGGATACGCATATTTAAAACCGTAAAAAACAGCGAATACGAACGCGAATGCGCAACCGTTCTCATCAGGAAGTACCGAGATAATACGATAAATATCATCTTAAGGGCTCTGCATGTCTCCCACGGCACCAATCGTCGAGCTAATCGCTGTTTAACCCCGGTCTAACTCTTTTTTCAAGGCCCTGCGCAGTCTCTTCCTTTTAGATTCACTATCGTGATGGACCGGAATGTCCCTATTCTCCAATTCCAACTGTTTCCAGATGTTCTACGTCTATTTCCAAATATCGCAACTTTTATTTGTACTGGCTGCCGCCAACGTTAGTAACCTTCTAAAAAAATTGATGGTCCCTACCATAATTTCTGTATCCAAATCCAAATTTTGCAATTCAAATTTATTATTTAAAAAAATTTTGTACTCTTTGAACTCATCGGGACAAAGTTATTCTAATAAAGTAAAGTGGATAACTTAAATCCAAAAATTCCTGCTAATTTTCGTATATTTATTTTAATTTCTACTGTCTTAATGGCGTCTATTCTATATATTTTTCGAGAGAGAGTTAGTTCAAAGTCCAACTCCCAGTTCTATACTTAAACATTAATTTCAAATTGGGCGTGAGGGCACTATTCAATATATTCGGCAATCATTGGATTTTGTTTTGCACATGAGACAAGTTCTTAAATATTAATAGTTGAAAAAGATACCTCATTTTTCTTGCTTTTTTGAACTTTTAAATCTCGAAACCAGAACCTGAAACCCGATATCCCTAAATCGCCGGAAAATTGAAGTCTCTATTATTCACAAAACATTTTTTTTAAATAACGAATGTTGAAAACTTCATGCAGAAAAGAGACAATTTGTTAAACAATTTTGAACATACAATTTTTTTCACAAAATATGTAAAAATTATGATTGTATTATAATATCTGTGATGATTTTCATGAAAATTATCAAATTATACACGAAGAGTAAATTTTTACACCAAAGATAATGACACAAAGTAACTAACAGCGCATAATAATGAGCATTAAGGAAGACTGTCGTATAACCCATTACAATTATTTTTTTCTTTGTCTTTTTTCTGTTTAAGTTTACTCTTGTTACCGTTGCACTTTTCTACGTTGCCCACACACATAAAAAGAATATAATTCATGATTATTATTACATGAACTACGCATTGTTTCCAGGATGCACATCTACAATATACACACAGAAATGGAGTGGGATGCTGTGACCTAGTGACCCATTTAAAAATATATTGTGCAATGCGATTCCGATTGAGCAGGGAGTGAGTACCGACTCTCCTTTTTTGCTCTCTGTGGAAATTGTTAGTCTTATTATATTGCGATGATGATCATCAGATGTGTGTACGTGCATTGCATTTTATAATGGGGCACGTGAAACGGGAGAACTATTGAAATTTCATTATTTTGCGTTAGAAATGTGTGTTTGTGTGACTGTAGTGCATAAAGTGAAGGGTGGATAAAGGCAAAAGCATATACAATATTGAATTACAACAAACACACACACACACATAATTCTCGCTGAACAGACATCACTTCTACCAAGATTGATTAATATGTATGTTCTGCTTGTGACATTTTTGTGCACATTATATTTTCTATGCGCGCATATCGCTCGAAAATAGAGTACAACGACGACAATAATAATAATAATATAATGGATGGGTGCATGTCGTGTACAAATAAAATTATATTATTCAAATTAGGGTTTGGTATCGATAACACTCATCAAGCAGCGCGAATGTTTCTTGTTTAGCTGTCAAGTGTTTCATGATAAATTTCGTATTTTGCCCAACATTTGCATTAAACTGTGGGAAACAAGGATCTCTTGAATTTTCCTTGACGTGAAGAAAAAAATGAATAAATTTAAACTCAATTTATCTGCATTAATTTACATAAACATTTTATTTTTCGTGCAATTACTGTCCAATCACATCATTTGTGTTGACGAATATTTTAAAATTTACCTACAAGTGTAACGACGTGTGTCGTAATTTCGGGATATTAAATTTCATCTTTTTCTCATTACTATTATTTTGCTTAGAGAATTCGTAAGTGACATCTTACTTGTCATACTAATGCGGAACTTGGCATAAATAAGAACGTCGTTAAAACGCAATGAAAGCATATCGAAATATTCATTGTTAAAAAAAAATTGTTTGTTGATGTAATGATTCTTGAAAATATTTTTGTTGTTGAATTCGAAAGCAATTTAAGCGCGTGTTCATACTAAAAACAAAAATTAACATGTTTAATGTCAAAATCTTATTTAAAATACACACCACAACTCAAAAAAGATTTTTGTTAGGGAAATTCGATCTCAGCGATGAATTTGTTTGATCTTTTAAAATATTAATTAAGAACTTTTCAAAGAAATCCTTGAAAAATATTGACTTTTTTTACAACTTTAGGTCGCTTCAAATTCATTTCGAAATTTTCGTTTCAATTATTTTTCTGAATGTAGGATAAGAAACAATTTTTTAAAAGTATTTTTTAATAAATTTGAAAATTTTAAAACAATTTTTCGAAGTTTTTGTTACTTCAGTATTTGCTAATTTATAACATTTCAAGTAAAGTAATAAAAAAACTAAAAATTTAACATTGCATTTATTTTGTCAATTTGTAAAAAATATCTTTTGCAAATAAAATTTTCAATATTTCATTACAATTTTACGAAATATTTTTTACAAAAGAGGTATATAATTCGAAATCAATTTGACCCGTCCTTATGTATATTGGGCAAGAAATACTTCGATTTCTAAGACATGAAAATATTACAAAAAATTTCTAATATGACAATAAAATGACTAGATGTCATGCTGAGAGTATCTAAACAAAAACTAGAGTCGTAGTAGAAGGAATAACAAGATTATCTTAAAAAGTTTGAAAAGCACGTAGTTTAGAGACAGTTTCAGGTAATTTTAAAATAAAGTATAGTCGAGTGATTTTTCCTTGTGATAAAAAGAGCAGAGTGGTCCAATAATCGGTTTATACTTTAATTAAAATATTATGTTACTGCCCTTTTTTTCAAATTGAATTTCAGTCGTACACTTCGTAATACAATTATTATTACTGTTATGTGTCAAACAGCGAGGAACGCGACAATTGCTTTTGATCTCATTATCCACCCATTGCTTCCTTCGCTCCATAGTGTTGTTTTACTTTTAAATTTCATTGTCTCACCCTACTTATACCTACTAATCCATATCGCACTGCAACACTTTGTACAAGTTTTCAGTAACCCCGAAAAACGTTTTCAAGTAAATAATAATAAAAAAAGAAAGAAAGAAAAATAAACCATGCGCCCTTGTACACGCACAAAGATACGCATTGCCGCACACGCAAAAAAAAACACATAGAAAACACCCAAAATTTACTCTAGCCGTCCAGTCAGACATTTGGTAAATAGATGAATGAGAAAATGCCGCTGTATGTTGTGTGGCAGTTGTGCGTGCGTGCGGGTAGTCAGAAGCAGTCGATTTATATTAAATAATACATGGAAAAATGAGGTAAATAAGCATGATGATTGTATGTGTTTGTAGGTCGTCGTCGTCGTTTTCGTCATGATATTGCACTTGATGTTCCCTACGAGCCGAGAGAGAGTGAGAGGAAAATTTTTCTACCCACACCATCATGTGCTTCAGTGTCAGAACACAGACACACAACAATATTTATTGTTTGTTGTTCTTAGTCTTTCGTGCAAAAGCGACCTGCAACTTTTATTTTATCCACTGCGTGTACGTGGAAAGCAGTATTCAAGGCAATTTTCCATCTGTGCAGCGGCAACAACGACACGTACACGATAACTTACGTCAAAAGTGGTGCGCATGCCAATAGTGGAAATCCACTCTCTTACTACACACACTTCTGTAAATCTCTCTCAAAACTCGTAATAGAGTATGATGCGGCGACTGGTATATACAGAAATCATTCAGTATTTTATTTATTGTACATCTATGTGAATGTGCCCGTAAAATGTATTATATAAACAGAGAAACACATATTGTAAGTGTTTCATTATCAGTTGGATGTAGTAATCGTACTTTTGCGAGAATGTTTTTGTATAAATTATGTCTGGCATCTACACCGCACACGTTAGAACTCTTTTCGAAGTTTACTATCATTTCGTAGTAAATATAGAATGAGAAGACAAATTTAGCAATACACTGAGAAAAAATACATGTGAATAAATTACTTCTATTTAGGATGCATAAAATGAAATGAACTCGGTTTTGATTAAAAGTTCTATAAAAGGAAATTTGATTTTCGGCTTTTCTTTCATTTGCCTTTCCTTTTGAAATAACAATAACAAAACATGATATTCTTATCATGACTATGGCAGAGAAATTAAAAGTTACATTTTTATGTGGAATTCCATTTTAATTTCCTGTATTTTTTCCCGTCGCACATCAACGTAACAAGGGAGCATCCTCAACGGATTTTCACGCTCATTAAATTTCCATCAATATCGATTCAAGATTATCACATTACAACATATCACATGTATACTGATCCCTTATCTGTCCCAAAAGTAACTAGGTATAAAATTTTCATAAGAAAATACACAGACTCGTGATTGTCATCTCATCCAAAATTCAAATTCACACACAGAATAAAAAACTACGAGGCTTAGATGTTAGAAGCTCACGAAATCTTTCCTAGTTCAAACTTTTTTATTTTTAGATATATAATTCACTTAAATTGCCATTAAGTCTCCTCGTCTGTTTTCTGGATCGTTTGGAAATAACTTTGATGGTAGTCTGGTTTCTTCTTTGCGGGCTTAAACGTTACCCGACTTACACCGTATTCCCAAGGGCGGATTCAAAGGGTTCTCAGAAGCCTATAATAAGCTTCTTAAGAATCTCCCGTTTTAGTAGGGTTTACTAGACCCCTTAGAGGTCTAATATGGCTCGCATCGCCATACTCTGATATCGTAAGCTTTCTCAGTAAGCGCCGAGGAATGGGTCTTAGCTTTTTACCTGTCATCCCAAGCAGGTGCGCTCAAAATAAACTCAGCTCTCCTAGAAGGTCCCAAAGGGTTTCTAAAAGATCTCAGTAAATTTTGAGCACGATTGGAGTCAGAAAAGTTGTTCATGATTTCACCAAATAAGAAATCGAACTTTTCTTTCGAAGGCTTGCAGCAGTTTTTCATCAGCTTTTGCAATCAACCATGATTTGCTCCTGAATTACAATAGGGGAGATGAGGGTCTAGATCGTCCATTTTTTGCTTTTGTTAGCTTATGAGATCTTGAGGGTCCTAAATAAGACTCAAACCTTCCAGATAGGTATCTCTAGATAGATAGCTCTAGTTTAGTGCTTCCTCATGAAAAAAAACCTAGTCGTTTTTCGTTCTGTGTGCGCAGAGTACAAAATAGTCAAATATGTTTTTCATTTGAATATTGGTTTGATATTTTTACACATTCATAGTATATACTTTACTTGAAAAACTCACATACAGCACCGAAAATTGTAAATTGACTGTATAAATACTGATAGAACGGAAAACAAGTACATGTACGACGTATACTGATAGTTACGCGGGTAATAATAAAATGTTATAACAATTGTATGAGACTTGTTCAAGTTTGTCACTACACACGTACGCAAAACATTCTATTATTATTATTATATTATATATGGTTATTTTTTACACATCTACATATTTTACCTAAACAATATATCGCATGAATGCTATACATGTGCCATATCGTCTCGTATAGTCGGCAAATAGAGATATATTTTAATTTCCGTGCGCGACACAAAACGATTCAGCTGAGCTAACTTAAGGTTTGCTACTCTGACAAAAAAAAATATAACAACAATAACAACAACTTAATGCACTATTATAGTAGTCTAGAGTAGTGTTATTTCATTTATTTTAGTGTTTATCAGACGGTCAAATATAGCGCATGCTCGATCCTCTTTCGTACGGTACTCTCACTATTTTATAAACTAATTTTTAGTTTCGGAACAGAGATTCACAAAGATTGTGTCGGGTTTAGTGATTTTATCAGTTGACAAGTCAAAGTAAATAAAATAAATTAAAATATTTCGGTAAAGGAAGAAAATTATTTTTTCAGTACGAAAAAAAATTGGATAATTTAATTAAAAAAAAAAAACTTTTTTTATATAACAATTTTCTCGTTACTTCATCAAGTTATTATTATCATTTGCTGTAAACGTGGTTTTTTTAACACATGATAGAACAAACATAAGCTTTATTATCACCTGTCTCGTTTTTAGTACAAATGCAAACATTGAGAGTGCCACTTTTGAAAGAAAAACATACATATTTATTGTAGTAATTATATTATCGCTGCGTACAAGAAATGTGGTTCAAGTGACAAGTCACTCATATCCAAGTGAATTTTGGACATGAAATATTTGTGTGTTTAACGCATAACAATGGCGATAAGAAAAAATAAATAAATAAATAATAATTATTGACATCAAATTTGACGTTTGATTGACTGCGTCTGTGACTGAAAATCACGTAATAATAGATTTTACGATAATAAACGAAAAAAAAACTAGCAACTCATGTACTTGAAAAACTTTTCATAGCCAAATCGCAGTGAATCAAGTGTATGCAAGAAATGTTTGTTGAAGCTTAATTTTTTGTTTGCACACCTCTGTGCCCATTCATTGTGTTGCTACACAAACGAACGTTGAATAAGTTGTAATAAAATAATAATATAAAATGGTGCTCTTATGGCTTTTGTGTTTTGTCACGTGGCTGATAACAATAGTTTTTTCATGTGTACGAAATGCAGGCAGATCTTTTGTTGTGATAATTGTACATTTTGCATTTCGTTCACCTTTGAAAATGGGACATCAGAGGTTCAAACTTGAACTTGCATTTCTTTGATAATAACGCATTTTTTTTATTAAATAAGTGATTTATTGCAAAAATCGTGTTTGTCATAGATTTGTCTTTCGTTTAATCTGATATTGATTGCCAAGAACACATCACACGCCAAATTGTCTCTGATTTGCACGCGACTCGTACAACGTTTGTCACAAAACAAAAACAGATATATCACGCCTCTTGACTGTCTGTCCATCCATTATCGTGAATTAAAATGTATTTATACATGTTTACTTTTTTTTACTTGCTACAATTTTACCGCTAGCAAAGATAAGTAATTTTCATTTTAGAATATTGGCGAGATGTGTAAGTGTCTTGTCGTCGTAATTTACTTTTGTGTCAAGTGATTGAAATAGAAAAAAAATACAATTAGGTGATTTAATTTAATTTTTTGACTTTTTATCATTCCCCCTCCGATTTTGGCAAAAAAATCAATCAGAAATTTTTTAATATTTTTTGATTTAAAAATTAAAATTTAAGTATATTAAAATCAAACAAAAAACAAACTTAATTTGCTTTAAAAAATTAAATAAACTTAAATAAAAAATAATCAAATATAGATGATTTTTTTTTGAGGTCACGTGACCCTAATCGAATTTAAAACATCAATTTTGACTGATTTCACAAAATTTTTTTCTATTTAAAAATGTGTTAATAAAATTAATTTTTAATAAAAAATTATTGATTAATTAAAAATTGAAATTTTTTTTTAAATTGCATTAAAAAAAAAATTTTTCCTCCCTCCTTAACTAAATCTCGATGGAACAATAAATAAAATAATTAATTTTATTCGCCTTAATGAAGAATCGTTACACAACGACGAAAACTCTTCTTGTCTATAAATAGAAGAAAAATGTCGATAGTTCTTTTTTCTTTTGATAAAATGACAAAAGAAAGTGCAAGCTGTAGTGACACACCATCCATCGATTGATTCAACAAGATTCGAGAGAGTGAAATATCCGCCACAGACAATTTGTCGGAATGCATCTGTGTAGCGAAAGTGGCATTTTCTTTGTTGTCATTTTGTGCACCGCATCGCCGCAAATGCATTTTCATTTTTAATTCATCGCCAAAGTGATGTTGTAATTGTTTAAATATGTAATAATGCATTATTAATAGAAATGGTTATTATACTGGTGTGAACATAAGTATCACCTGACTTTTGTCTCTGCCTTGTGCCGAGTGCCAAGTGTATTCAAATATTGACTTTGGCGTAATGTAGATCGTTGGCGTAATTGTTTTAGGTGATATTTGCCCACCTGGCAGCCTAGCAACAAAATTCACTGCTGCGCCCAGACTGTAAGAAGTCACGATTAACATATCTAATGACACGTGCCAAACCTGCACTCATAATTTATTTCCCATTAATATTCTGATGTTATTTATGCGCTTTGGCGATATTTGTTGAGATTTTTAACAGGAGGCACACAAATGTGAAAAAAATTAGGGAACACAGTGTAAATAACACACATGCAGGCCTTAATTTATAAATGTCAGATTATCACGACCGACACATAACCGGTAATTCCATACTGAATACATTAAATTAATGTAACATTGATTTTGTATTAACAACACGATTATCGCTTAATAATACTGTGGTACCGATATTTTGGTGAAAAAAGAGAAAATACACGAGCGCGTGTTTCTGTGTGTGTGTGTGTGTTAATTGAGCCCAAAATATGTATGTAAATCGATACGCCACATTGTTCTAAGCTCATTGTCATTACCTGAATAAAAATCGGCATATAAACCTTATGGATTAAAAACGGGTGAGATTGGTAAGTTAGGAGTTAAAGTGACCCCTTAGTGAGTTCTTAGGAGTCAAATTGGCTCCTTAACTGAATTTTATTGCTTTTTAACTGCTTCTTAATGACTTTTTCTGATTTTTAAAGGGATCACTTAGTCCCCTTTGGAATTGGTCATTCGCAGACCCAAAAAATTATTCTCTTCAAGAGTCTCATCTGATCACTTGAGCAGTTTATTTGATCAAAATAACCTCTTAAGTAAGAAGATTTATCTCTTGAAGGGATTTTTAGGGGTCTGTAAATGACCAATTCCAAAGAGGATTGAGTTGAACTTTTAAAAACTTAGATTGATTCCTTAGGGATTCATAAAATTCACTAAGGGGTCGTTTTGACTCCTAAGGGGGCAATTTAACTCCTAAGATAAATCTGATCAGGTCAATCTGATCTCTTGAGGGATAAATATCACCCATTTTTCATCCGTAGAGTCTCACACATTTAAAAAACTGCCAAAAATATATCCACAAGAGGATCAATAACAAATTTTTCCGAGTACTTTACATGAATTTCCATATTTTTCTTTGTCATGTATTAATAACTTTTTTTTTGCAATATTATCGCCGAGTAGATTAACAGTGACCCAGTTTCTTTGTAATCAACAGTTCAACGGACGCTTTTGTCTGTATGAATTCCCGAGTGAATCAAGTTCACCTATTATCATCACACACACAATTAAATGATGATTAAATCTTATCAAACTTGCAATCGACATTCGTTAAAAAAGGTTACAAGAAAAATGTATTTCTTCCTTATCAGCAAAACAACAAACAATGACTGATAATGTACTTTGAAAAAACCTGTTTGTTCACGTCATTTTGCGAATTGTTTGTGTCTAATTTGCAATGGTTATGGAAAAATAAAATATTTAATTGAGAGTTTTTGTGTGTGTTACTCAGGTGATGGCATACCAAAATGGACCATCATAAACCATAATTTAAAACGCGAATGCAATAAAATAAATTTTCTACATTATTTACCTTTATCATCAAATAAATTTCATTACACGTATATTCAAATAATAATTTTCATTAAAACGCGTGTAAATCATCATCATCATCGTAGACATATACTGAGAATGTTCGTAATATAATGAACTAGTTTATGTTTGTTTTTAGGAAGCTTTATTATGTACTTTGTGTATCATCTGTATGAAGCGATGATGATGATAAACAACATTAAAATAAATTTGTGCCAAAAACTAATTAACATTAAGATTAAATACAAATATAAAGGTGTATGTGACGTACTTATGCTGCTACCGCTACAAGTATATAAACAAAAAAATGTCTACATAACACAGTAATTTATTATTTATTTTATTAATAATTACCACAAATAAAAGTAAATAGTTTGTGTAACACATATTTATTTGTCTGGGTTTAAATTTACGCATTCGCAGTATATTATTTTAAGCTTCTTCGTAAATTTTTTTTCGCCCAATGTTTGTCTAAGAAGATGATATATGAATCGTAGATACGCTACATGTGTGTAAATAAAAGGTGCAAAATAAATATCAGACATATGACGATGTTTTCGTGAGTCTTTAATTAGCACATTTTCAGAGATCAAAAAGAGTAAATCGGTGTTTTTTAGGGTAGTAGTACTTTAGTAAGGCCATTTTAAATTTATTTTGATTTTTTTTTTCAAAAATTAAATTTGACAAAAAATTGAAAATCTACAATTTTTCATTTTTCTCTTGATGATTTTTCGTTTTGAACAATATTTAATATATATTTTTTTTTAAAGTTTTACTAAAAAGTTTTGAATTCAGTTTTACATTAACACAAAAAATCTTAACAACAATTTATTAAGGATCAAAAAGTATTTATTTTAATTTTTTTGCCACCCCACTCCAAAATTTGGCACAAATTCTTTGAAATAAATTGAAACGGCCATACTTCAAAAAAAAAGAAGAAAAAAAAATTTTATTTGAGTCATTGGTCGTAAAAGGTCATTTTATGTAATGTAATATTCACTTTGTAGTTTTTTTTTCGCTAAAAGTGAAAAATCATGAAAGCTATTAATGTAATGAATAGTAAATTAGAACCTTTTACCTCATAATTATGACCGGGTAGGAAAACCCCTCGCAAACATGAAAGAACTATCCCAAAAATTAAGGGTATTACGAATAATAAAACGATGACTCTGTGTATTTTCTTTGTTTATTAAAAATTTATTTACAACATCAGCACGTTGGTTGCCCAACATGACAGAACGCCAACAATAAAATCTATGTGAACAATAAACCAAAATAAAAACAATAAAAATAAAATATAATAAAGAAAGTAACTTTATTTCCCTCTTTTTTCATGTATTTACATTTTTGGCAGTTTTGATGACTATTATTATTTAAAGAGCCAAAAATTGCTAAAAAGCATTTTACAAAAGCCAAAATTTGCTTAGTACCGCTCTATGAGTAATCATTATTACACAATTTTTATTGTGATCTAAATTAAGTAACAAAATTTTATTGCTGTAACAATTTCGTGCATCGATAAAAAATATTCGTGTAGCGTGAGGGAAGCAAAAAACAAAAGGGGTAGTACCGCTAGGCTTTTCTCGTGTAAAAATACAAATAAATTGTCAATACATACACACAGTAAAAATTAATACATAGCAAGAGAGTCACACTGCGGTAGCAATCAAAATTATTATTATGTTTCGCCGTCGTCATACCGAATAAATATACAGATTAAGGCAGTCGTTTGTGTGACTCGATTTGTTAAAGATACAGCGATAGAGGTGATAATAAGTGCTTTTTACTGTTATTATGTATATTTCTGTGTCACAAAAAAAAAACTAAATTATATGCGGCCTCACAAGTCGTAATGCACTCAATTTGAAGGAGTAACGAAGAAAAATCATTTTTATGTCCTTGTTGAACAGGTTTAATAACGAAAAAATAAAAAAAAACACTTCAAGAAGGAAAATAAAATAATGATGAATAAATCATAAAAAAAGAAAAAAAGTGGAACAGGAGAAAAAAGTGAAGACCAAAGTTATATTTGATTGAAATTAATGCTGTATCGTTGTAACTCGATTGAGAAAATCTCTAGTCAACTTTTTTTTTTTTTGATAAATTTACAAAAATAAAATTTGTGGTGTAGCAAAAAATTATTCATAGTGTGATTTATAAGGTCATTATAACCTAGTACGGTGCACATTATTATCACATCTACACAAATGCTCGAGTAATAAACCTGAAAATTGTTACATCTGTGAGCTGAGCAGTAAAGTGGAAGTTTAGTAAAAACAAAATTTAACACACAAAAAGTAAATACAAGTGTAATAAAAGTAATTGAAAAAAAAAGGAGAAAATGTTTCGTGCGTACGGTTCATTTCCCAGTAATGGCGACGACCATGGCGATATAACAGAAACATCGAATGAAAGTTCAAGTACTACTACAACGGCAGCAGAAACAACAACAACAGCAGCTGAAACACCCTCAACAACGATAGCACCACCAGAAATACCAAATACACTTCAAACACTCGCAAACAACAAGCAAATTGACCTTTTCGATATAATATTAAATCAAAATGCCACAAATACCACAAGTAATTTATTGTGGAATAGCAACAGTAATAATGCGACAATTTCTTGTTCACTAATTAACGACTTTAACAATCTACTGGTTAGTACCTCGCAAATATCTAGTCGTCAGCAGGAGCAGCAGCAGCAGCAGCAGCAATACAACCAACAAAGTCTTGATAATTTATACGGTATGGCAGTAACAAAAATATCCACAACGACCACAACATCACCCGGTATCATAACTAACAACGGCATTAGTACTAATATTAATAAAATTCATAACAACCGATATAATTTTACAGGTAATGTCATTTTAACAATCGCTTTCCATCTCAACACACATCTCCCGATTGTCCTTTCCTGCGTGTTTTCGTGCGTTGCCATGCGACGTCACATATCCACTGTGATTAAATGATGTGTGAGGTGATACATTTTCTTCGCACAATAATAATCGTAATAGTCGTTTGACGCGAAAAGATGAAGTAAAGGAAAAAAGTACACAAAAGACTCCATCATGAATAAGTTTTTTCACAAAGCACATGAAATATATAATAAAAAAAAGAAAGACACATGAGTGTGTCAGTCATTTATTACCAACCAGGGATTTTCAAATATTTTATTATTATTGCCTGTGGTGTGTGTTAGTGACATAAATTGACGTGTGTGTGTGTAGCTTTTGAAAGATCCAGCACGACAACTGACTTAGATACGTACGAGATAATCCTTTGAAAGTGGTTTATTGCTGATGTTACACATTTCATTTATTTGCTGTTTAATTCCTTTAAGCGGATTTCCTTTCGTATATAACCACGTGCACATCATATGGGAAAAGGGTGTTTGCGATGGTGATTTAAGTACCCGTATATGTGTCTGGGAGAAAACATATAAATATATGCACAATTAATTAGTGCTTTCCTCTGTCTCTGAGTCGGTATCTCTCTAAAAACTCGTTAAAAAATATCTTTTACAATGATGAGTGTGTGACAAATGAACGGAAATTTAAATTAAATCTTTTAATCATCATTAACCTTTTTTTTCATTTCATTATTAGTATCATTATCAACGTCAGCTCTGCTGAGAAACGAGACAATGGGCCTTATCACGGTGGCATACACACAAAATTAAAAGCCACTAGATTTTTTTTACTGGGAAAGCTGTCAAGAACTCATGTGGGCAGAGGTGGAAAAATGTAATTTTTTCCTTGAACCAAACTCATTTCATAAATTTATATTTACCTCAAGATAATGAAAAAAAAATCCTAAATTAAGTCAATTTTATACATTTTTTAAGTAATTCTTCAAATTCCCCATTTTTCTTCTAAAAAATATATTTTTTTAATGTTTTTTGTGAATTTCACTACTAAATTTATTTAGAGTCTTTAGATTCTCTGTGGGAGTTTTATGCCTCGAGGGTCTAAAAACTGCGCAAGTTTCCCACTGAGAGTTTTCTTGTGTAAAAGTTAAAACAACTAAGAAGTAAGAATTTTGTTAGAAGTTTTTAAATCCTCATACTGAAAAGGAATTAGGAATCAATTTTTTTTTACTAGAAATCATAAATAATTAATTGTAGATTAAAAATATTTCCTAGTCGAATACTAACAAACAAACTGTACTTGGAAAAATACTTGAAGAATACTTGGAAAAATTTGACAATTTAATTTTTGTTCTGCTAATGGATTACAACAAGAAGCTTTCAAAATTTTCCTCTTAATTCTTATAGTCGTTTCTAGTAAAAATCAAAAAATTTTACACGAGAAAAGAAATTTAATCTATTGCTTCCTTGTTCCTGAAGTGGCTTCCTCAATGGGCGACTTTTCTAGTAAAAGAAAAATCTGGTTCTTTTTCATTTTGTGTGTAAAATTAAAAACAAGGTCACATTTAAACGATTTACTGAATTCACGTGAGATTCGCCGCTCGTTATATCGCTATAATTATTATTACACAATTTTGCAAACACAAACAGAATGATGACCGTCAATCATATTTCATGATTAATGTCGTGTGTTGTTGTTGTTTTTGTCGTTGCGACTGCAAATAATTTATGATTAAAATATAAAATAATTGTTATGGCTCCCGCTATCAAGCGTTTATTATTATAATTTTATCATGTGTTTATGTATTTAATTAATTACAGTTTCTCGTGTGCGCGACGCGACGTCAGGTGTGGTTCAGACGGAACTTTTAATGTTTGCAGTACTTTTTTTATTATTGGAAAATAAAATGTCACATAACATTTTGATGTCGCTAAATAAAATGCAAACACAAAACTTTTAGCTTGATACGCACAAAAAATAAACAAAAGAAGTGTAAATATATATTTTAAAAGTAATTATTTTTATTTGCCGCAGTAAATAAAATCATCATTGTCATAAGTTGAGTATGTTTGTAGTTCTATGGTCTCCATTTAAACATTTACTCACAACAAAAACAACAACAAAAAAATCATCACAACTCAGACATTGAAGGGCTTACAAACATGAAAAAGTTAGTTTGTTTGTAGTTTATTGTTTGGATTGTGCACTTGAACTATGATGCACAATGCAAAACTTGATGTAAAAGTGCACCCTTGGGCATATTCATCAGGTATGGGAAGCTTTATAAACTTGGAACAAATATTTTTAAATAACTTTTAAAGGTGGTTTCAATCTTCTTTCATGTGATGACACAATTTAACTAAATTCATAACGTTAGTTGTAATTAAATTTCACGACGAATCTCGTTCACAAAGTTTGATGATGCTAAAATTTACTTAAACGACCGATTAGCCACAATATTCTCGGTTTATTCGATCAACTTTGCCATTCTCATGCAGCACTCGCTAAATTTTGCAGGTAAAGTTCAAGTCTTTCGTCCCGTAAAGTAATAAGAATGGCATCGCAGGGAGAGAGAGAAAGAAAATGAAAACTTTAACACGTATGAGAATCATTCTATTTGCTCGTGTGCATGCATGAGGTAAAGTTTATAATTTATTTTAAATGTTTTAAAATGCATTTAACGCGTTTGTATGTGTGTGTGTTGTTGTTAGCTGTTGCTGGTGTGACGTTCTCGTAATATTTTGCATGTGGGACGAAAAATATGTGCAAGAAAAGAATTTTAAAGGCTTCAAGCTTTACACCTTTTTTCTCACATAATAATTGCGGAGAACGTCAAAAAATAGAGCATAAAAGTTTTACACAACCTTTTTTACTCTGCCGGAGGTACACGTCACAAAACAGTGATACAGGGTGTCTTATTTAGTTTTACAGTTCCGTTTTAATAATTTATTCCATTTTTGAGCTATTGCAAAGTATTTTACCATATTTAATCGTTTCGATCTATTTTGGTAGTTGTAATGTAACTTGTTTTTAGATGCTCCAACTCCAAAACAAATTGTCTTCCCTCAGCAATCAATGGTGGATCTACCAACTGAATAATGGCAACATAATGTCATTGGTTGGAAAGGGAAGTTTTTTTAAGCCCTTGTAATGGCATAAATGCCATATTGAACAATTTGCGTTTTGTAATGGCTAATAAAGGCTTCTTGCGTTGGTTGAAAAACAGGGCAATCGGGGTATTTGCATTTAGCCATAAAGAGCTTACCATCATTTACAGGTGATTCAATTCAAGTTCGAACTATTTTTAAATAAATTTTTCTTAAAAGGTGGGGGTGTATTTTATTAAAAAGTACATCGTAAATTAAGGGGTCGTTAAAAAATGTCCTTTTTTATCCGATGTCGTAAATAGGCGCCATATAGCAAAATGGTCCAAAATTGTACTAAAACGATACCATTAAACTAAATGGAACACCCTGTACTATAATAAAAGCTGCACTGAATTCCATAATGAAAGTGCATGCAAATAATAATAATAACATCTGCAAATAAAACATCTAGAGTTTGGTGTAATAAAAAGGCGCTGCATGTTAGTTATGTAATAAAAGTAATCCCTCTAAGTTTTTTTTTTGTGTCATAAAATGCATTTACAGAAGTTTTAAATAATGATTAAGATGAGCACTTTTAGCACACCTAGCAGATAATCTCTGAGATATAATAAATTAAAAGTAATGAAATAAATGAAAAAGTTCTTCAGTGCATCGTAAAATTCGTAAGAATAACTTCGCAATGGGAACTGAATAGAAACACAAAAAATTAATAAAGTTCCTGATTAAAACTCTTCTTCTTCAGTTTTCCATATCAATACCCAATCATCATAATTTAACACTCCATCTGGCATCCGTCCCATCTTTTGAACACTTGATACGACACATATACAAAAGAAAATAAAGTCATACAAAACCATGATAATAGAGTTCATTTCTAAAATTGAAATGTTTGACTTTGTCTATGCTACGAATATTTTTTTTTGTGCTGTCATACTAAAGTGCAATTCAGTTCACATATCGTAGCGGAGAACAAAAACATCGTCATTGTTGTCGTTCCGTTGTCCACCATCAGGCACAAGATATAACCAGAATAAAATACTTACTTTACTACAACATTTAGAATATTTCTGATCACACACTTTTTATACACATAGTTGGGCCACCGCACATTTCTCTCGGAATTTACAATGGTTGGATGTCTCTCCATTGTGTGCATCGAAGCTTTTTTTCTATGTTGAAAATATTTTGTCAATGGAGACACACAATAACAATGTCAGGAGTTACTAAAGTAGAGTACCGCAATCGAAACGAATAAAATGAGAACGTTTTTATTTTCAATTAATCTCGTGTGGCAGAGCTAATATCATTCGTTTTTAACATAAAATTTACATTGTAAGTGCAAGTATTAAAAAATGTTGTCATAAATTACCGCATGTTGGAAATGTAGTTTTTGAAGAACATGATTTTTCTTTTTGTTAGATGAAATTTTATATGCATGGGAAACGACACATTTTTATTGATTTTCTACGAGGAAAAATCGCTTTGGGACTAGCTATTAGTAAAATCGAATTAAAAATATATTTCAATAGTAAGTTTGTCTCTTGTTCATTAAGATCTGATATACAATAAATTCTAATCAAAGAGTCACTAGGATAAATCGCATTTTCGTTGTAAACTTTTGCTCAAAATTATACCTCATAAATTTCAAATACATTTTTTTTAAATGTTTACGAGCTCAATTATCAAGAAAAGTTCAAAAATAAGTTTGACTCGCTTTGTCTCATAAATGCATATGTGCAATTTATCCTATTAGGCCTTCAATCAAGAACGTTAATTGATGATTGAGTGATTACCGAAACATGAAAGCTATCTGATGTCTAATCCAATAATAACCAAACACTCGTTTAAACATGTATGACACAAAGTTTGTTGAACGTTTACTTTAAAGTAATTATGTTTCAAATTATATCAATTTACATTTTAACTTTGATATTTTCTTGATGGGTGTTTGTCGGTTGTTTGTTTCGACACGTCGACCGTGTGTATCTTTTACATCAGACACGTTGAAGCGGGAAATTGTTACTTCGCCATATCATACATACACAATTGAACTGATGGTGTTAAACTAATATAATAAAATTCAATGCACATGTGTGTGTGTGTATGTGTGCTAAAGGCACGACGACACCGACGATGCGATGACATAAAAGGAAGAATTTCACACATTACGACAACAGGCACTTTACATTATACGTTTAATTGTCACAAACATATTATCATTTCATACTGTATACATTTTATTACAGTTTCTAGTTGTTTGGATGTGTGTCACTGTGTCTCATGTTAAAACAAATTTACAAAAGCATTGATGTAATTCATTAACAACTTTTCAGTGTCAGTCAATCAAAATATACATGTTGTCTTATATTTGATACGTAAAGTACCTCGGCTGTTCTAACATGTTTGCGAAACTTTGTTTATTAGTTTAAATTATATTTGGTATCAACAATTTGGCGCTCTTGAAATTAGAGGGTGTGTTAACAAGTAAAGTCATATGTTTGTTGCATTTATCTGTCAGTTTATTGAAAAATGTTTCCACTACAAATATTTGATGAGAATGAAATTTGAAAAGTGAAATATTACAATTAGCATATTAGGTTTATATGCAAACAGGGCATAAATAAGATCTTATGTGAAAAGGGTGAAAAGTATGTTTCTTTTATTTCATATAAGCCTATAATTTTTTTTGTTAAATTGAACTGATGTTTTTGAACTGAAGTATTATTTCTATAAGGCAGAAATGTTTTTTGCAAAAATTTTTTGTTAGTAAAATTTCTTTGAAAAAAAAGTATTAGTGACAAACAAAAAAATAAATAAAAAAACGTTTGTCCACTAATGACTTGATTCTCATGCAAATCAACAAGGCTTAACAAATTTTTTTGTCACAAAAAAATCAAATTCTCAAACTAATTTTGCTTATAAGTTTTTTTGACATGAACAAAAACTTTTAATTTTCATACAAATTTTGTTCCAAAAGTTCATTTGTTTTTAAAAACTCACAAAAACTCTTTTTCTCACTTGTCAAGCATTTTATTTTGTTCATGTATTTCCATACCCAAAATAGTCTCAAGTCCAAAATTTTGTAAATACACCACTGAATACGGTAATTTGAGCCAAAGCTACTAAAAACAAAATATCACGTTGAAATCTGAACCAATAAAAGTAAATAAATTAAAATTCACGAGAAAACCAACATCATTTGAAAAGCTGAAAAGACTGTAACTCTGATGAAATAACAAAACACTTTTTAACAATTGCAGTATTGTAAAATGTTTGTCAAACTGATTGATAAGCCCAGAATGCACATACTACAATGTGTGTCAAAAATATCTGACAAATATTAGTTTACTTTCCTGATTACGTTCATATCTATTTACCCAGAAATGTTTTTGCGTTCCGGTGTTTTAAACGAGTTTCTCACAAATTAATCAATAAAATGTTTCAATGGACTTGGTGTAGTTCTTCTTATTTTCACTGCAGAGAAACTGGTCTTGCATAATAACTGCATGAATGGAAACCGAAATTTATTCATATGCAACATTATGTATCCATCACATATTTCAAAGAGGAATGTCAATAAAAGCTCGTCATGTCCAGCAAATTTATTTGGATTTACATGGATTCCCTGCATGCTCAAATAACTCAATTGAATTGTTTTGTCTTGTGTATATGATAAAAACATAATCTGGCTTTGAATTTTAAAATATTTGTTATTATCGAGAGCAACAACGTTCCAAGTATTTTCAATTCTCGTAAATCCGTATATTAACTAAGAATGTCATATCGGCTTAGTAATCGGTCTGGCATAACATTCTGCTGAATCGTAAAAGTTGAAAGCATGATTCCTTAATTAACTATTTCAGTCAATGCGAGCCACAACAAACAAGCACGGCAAACTACATTTCTTCAATTATGTCAGACGTGATCTCTTTAAGTAAACTTATCAATCTAATTCTCATGCCTAAGCGTTTAAATATTCATTTAATTGTCCGCATCGGTATGTGATTGAACTAGTCGAATGGCGACTAATCAAGTTATCTCAGTTGTTGCTGCTACAATATGTTTTGTGGCGGTACTTGTTGGTCGTCATTTGTTTGCTAAACCGGTTGTAGCCGTTGAAAGAAAAAGGATGTGTAAATGTGTATTCTCAAAAGGTTACCTGATTTTCTATTTATTGGCATATGTGGACTTTGGCAGAATACTAATTAATTAACAATGAGTTTGTGTCGTTTTGAGGGTTAACCCTCTTTCATTCTTTTCACTTCATTACTTTTGCGTTTAGAAAAAAAATCATTATCACCTCATCGTATATATTAAGCGATTAAATTTATTGATTCACCGTTTGTCCGAAGGGTATTGAAAAAATTCAGAGTGAAAATTTAAAAAAAAATCTTGAAAAATACCTAACATTTATAATTAAAATTAACCGACTTAAAATTGTTTTGAAAAGACATCATCTAGATATTTGAATTAGAAAAAAAATAGGTCACGTGACCAAAAAAATTTTTTTTTATAAGACAATACAAGTTTTTTATTAAATTTAAATTTGAAAATAATTAAAAATAACATTATAACTTAATTAATTTAGAAGACAAAATATGAAAATATTAAATTTATTTGCATTACCCGCCGATCATTTTCGATAAACCTCTAAAAAAATCTGTCAATAGATTGATGTTGTTGACGACATAAAGGCATAAAGGCGTAAGACATATTGTTTTTCAAGCAGATGAGATTCTACTTTTTAACGTCTTCCAGAGAGAAGTAATCAAAAAAGTTTTCTGACGTGTTGCGATTGTGTGGGTGTTCTGTATAGCTACAACGATTTGTCGAGTAGAGTAAAAGTTAACAAGTTTATATGCGTCTTTCGAAGGCAAACTGTAAGGAATCTGTGTTTTATGCGGTTTTCTTTACATTCTTAGAATGTTTTTTTTTTGTTTTTTTGCAAAATCTGTTCCTGTAAATTGAGTTAAGTCAAGTCATAAGGTGAAAGAACGCAACGTTTATAGAATGAATGATGTTTTGCTCAAAAACAAAGCAAATTGAGATATTCTTGGCATTGTTTTTATACGCGACGTGATTTTCTGTTTGATATTTTTTGTGCATAGAAAAGCTGATGATAGAAAAAGTTTTCTTGCGAAAAAGTATTTTTAAAGCAATTTACGATTTTTTTTATTTTGCAAAGTGATGAGATAGTTAAATAAACAGTTGACTTGTTGCACTTTATTATATCTTTTCCCTTAATTCAAAACACACATTTTTCAATTGATCCAAATTATCTCTACCGAATTTAGGAATCTCTTTCATTTCTTTACGTGAGATCCCTTTTCAATTATTCTTTTCTCCTTTATCGTTCAATCATTCAGCATCATGATTCTGTATATTCAACCGGAAAATTACTTTATTAACTTATTTTTTCTTTCTTTTTCTTTGCAGGTAAGCATCTTTAATTTTGCCTCATGTGAATTCGCATTCATTCATATTTGGGTAGAGAATATATTTGGGTAAGAAACATCGCATGAATATTAAAGATACTGCCAGAAAAAGTGGCAGTGAGGGCGGTAAGCTGGTAAGAGGAAGTTAAATAATAATAATTTATTAATTTATTGTAAAATGGATGGAAAACCGCAGCATTAGCTTGCTTCCTCGTTTGTGTATATAGACTGTATTCTTAGTCTCTATCGGTCTCTGTTTAATTATAATTATTATTGTATGAGGAAAACCTCTTATCTTTTCTGCTTTGCTTCACACACATACACTTTTGTCAAGATTCGGGGGATGACAAAAACAAAACGAAGAACATTGAATAATTAATAATAAGAAGAAAGCATTAATGTATCGTCTCCATTATTCCAATGCTTTAACTAAAATGATTTTTATGTTCCCGAAAAATTTTGTTGAAAAGGAAATTAATTTGTCTCACAAAAAAAATTATTTAGAAAATATTTAGCATATTAAAAAAGTATTTGAGAGATATTAAAAAATATTTATAAAATCAACTAATAAATAAAATGATTATTAATAACAAAGTGGTAAATACTATCGAATCTGATTCGATGAAAGAATAATTAAGTGAATTGGAAGGATCCTTTGATCGCTTTTTCATTTTCTAAGGCTTTGCATTCTTTTCAATTTACCGATCTCACATAATGATCTTGTGATGATGCTCTCCAATGCCACCAATTTCTTTCCATGTTTTCATAAAAAAAGAATAAAAAGAACTTCCCAACTCGAGAACGACTCCATTGTTTTCGATATTTAATTAACAAAATTATTACATCCGCTCATGTTGCTGTTCACAACAGTTTATGTTTCCGCTTTTCGAAAGTTACAAGTTTTTACGAGCATTTCAGTCTTTCTCGCTAATCTGTGATAGTTCGTGAAAAAAGAAGACGTTCATTTTCTTCAAAGAACTTTTGTTGTTCTTTTACACAAAAGTTTAAATATTCCTTCGGAAAATTCCAATTGAAACCACCACCACCACTGAGAAATACATAACAAATTATTTGCTGTGAAATAAATTTGGCAGATAAAAGCGACAGGCACAACCGAAAGAAGAAAAGACAAAAGCAACCACACACACACACAAATTAAATTTGTTCTTTCGATTAAACAATTCCTGTTTTGGCTTCTTTTCTATAAAAGCACATCGACGAATATCTTGAATTCGTATGGCACGGATGTAGACAAAAACTTCAAACCATTATTTTATTAGTGACGCTTCAATTACCTTTACCTAATCGGGATTAAAAAGAGTAAATCTACTACACAAACTAAATCAATTGTCTGGTTCAGCTGCTTTTTTACGGTGAATTCATTCATTGTGTGTATTCTTTTTTTTTCTTCTTGCCTCATTTTCATTTTATTTGTCTTCATTGAGGGCGTGCTCGTGAAAATCACGAGGAAGTCTTAGATAAAGAAAGTATTTTACCACCCAAGAGGAAATTAAAATTTCCATCGACTTCTTCTTCGTTTTCACAGGTTGCGCATTCATTGAAATATATTTTTATTTGTGCCGTAGATCTTCATTATTCTATGAAAAGACAATGAGATGCGGTGCATATTGACAGTCGTTATTGAACCTTTAATTACCCTTTTAATGCGAATAATTTGTACACCGCTTTTGCCATGCAAGAAGTTTGCCAAAGGAGATGTAATTAGGTTTTATTTGTTCCATTTTTACTTAAATATTCTTCTTTTTCTTTGTTAAAAGAAACCTAAAAGAAAAAAATTAAACCATGCTATTGTTCGTCAGTGAAATTATGGTTCAACTAAGAAATTTTTTCTATAACGTCAGCAACGCCCTATTTTGCATATTTTATGTCCAAATACTCTTTTTATGATTATTTGCTTCTTTTTTTCGCCACAAGGTATCATCACATGTATAAAAATATCTTCCGCGTTATCAAGATGTTATGTACAAATTATCATGAATTTTCAACAGGAACCGGTACTTTTGCCAGGAACATTTGATTCATATCTCAAACTTCTTCTGGAAATGTTTCACATTAATATTTTCTCTGGAGAAATATCCCGAATATGCGTCAAACTTGCGAACAATTTTTATCTTCAGCAACTTTTTTTTATTACTGAGCAAATTGCTTGATATTTTTTCGTCCGCTATCTTAATTCAAACCTTTTTTGCGTTTATCAAAGGTTGAGCCGTAATGTTTGCTCATTTTCACGTGTATGCTAATTTTTTTTATTTTTATTCCGATTAACTGAAATAGCAGTCTTTGGTTTTAGAATAAAAAAATTCGTTTACCACATGGCGAGCACAAAAAAACATTTTCCAAGAATTGGATGAACTAAAAATGATAAGAACTCATGTATATTTTTTTCAGACATATGCATATTTTCCTTGTGTGCCGTCTTGGTGACGACGACAAAGAAAAAACGTATAAAAGGATCGACAACGACAGAACGAGAAAATTATCTCAAATATTATTACTGAATATCAAATTTCCTTATTATCATTCCATGTTTTGTTATTCTTGTTGTGTTATCAATATATGGTGTGTGTAGTCATGCTGTCGTGTTGCTCCGCTTTTGCTGTCACGCTAGTATAATAACACTAACAATAAGTGACATATGTAGAGACAAGTATCAAGGAAAAATAAAAGAAATAACACCAAAAGCTCAACTGCTGAAAAATGTGTTGTTAAGCGTGAACTTTAGAAAAAAAATATAAAAAGCTGTCGTTTGGATAACAACCAACGACGGTACCGTATTTCGGTTTCGTTGACAACGTAATTTTTTAACCACGTGGTTTATCAAATTTTTGGACCAAATTTTCTAAACCACGTGACCTAAAAAATTTTTAAATCACGAGACTCTAAAAAAATCAAATTATCAAATCACGTAACTTTAAAAACATTTTTAAACCACGTGACCTCAAAAATATTCAAACCACATAACCTAACAAATCTTCAGACCACGTGACTTGTAAAAAATTAAACCACGTGACCTGATTAATTTTCATACCAAGGATTTTTTTCTTCGGAATGCAGTTAAAATGTTAGTTTTTGATGGCAACGCCTGGTACTTTTATTTTCGTTTCCGTTATGTGTGTTTATTGTAAATTCACTATAAAAATTTTCAAGCATTTATTTTTATCTGACTTCCTTGAATTTTATAACTTCGCTTTTCGTTCAATAATGCACAATTGTTTTTCAATTGAACACATGACTGTCAAATTAAACTTTCTCTTCAATGCCACTATTTTAGGTATTGAATTAAAAATTTTATTTTTCAAAATATTTTATCCTGCTATTATCTAAAGTTTATTTTCATTTCAAACAAAAAATAATTATCTAAAATTTAGATAATTGAATAAATTTTGGTTCGAACTATCAGCATTAATTGAAGCTTATTTATGCATAGTTATTGATTCATTTTAATTTTGCAATGAAATAAATTAAATGTTTTTTTTTCAAAATCTGATGTAAATCAGATGTCATTGCATTTTGCTTTCAGAAAAATCATCAAATTGTTTCGTTCTGGTCTGAAAATTTTTTTTCTCTGTAAATAAAATGCAATTACCTTCTGGTTTTAAATGCATTTTTTTTTATTTGTTTAACATTAAAACATGTAAAGAGAGGGTAGAGAGAAAAAATGTTTATACCTTTATTTCTACGTGAACAAGCATAATCTCATTTTGAGGTCAGTTACAGGATCGTTATGTGGCATCACGTTGTTGTTTGTGCATTCTCTTTGGAGAAAAATCATGTCACTTTTACGTTTAAAATGCACTTTTGTGCAGTCTCTCTAATGAGTTTCAATGTTTTTTCATGCAAAATCAAATTACATCAAATAAACCAAAACTATCGCAGAATTTAAAAACCATGGAAAAGTGTTTTTTATTTCATGATGTTGTTGTTATTTGTGCTTTTATTTCTACAGTAATAGAATTTTAATTTTTATTTGACTTTTATGGGGTTATAAAACTATTTACAGTGATGAAAAAGATTTTTATTTTCTCTACCATGGCACTTTAAATATAAAGTTTGTTTAATTCAGGTAAATATTAATTAACGTTGTACCATGAATCACTTTTTCTCCAGTCTTGGTACGTGCATAAAAGTCTGTCTGAGACTGCTATTTAGATAAATTAATTAATAAATGTGTGCTTGTGTGTAGACAAAGCGTCCTACATTCACATTGCAGTTATTATTAATGTAAAGTGCAAATGTAAATATTTTTAAGTTATTCATGTAAGCAAAAGTGAGTAAGTGTGTTATGTGTGAATATGCATCAAATTTGCATGAAATGAAAATCCTCTTATGTACCATCTACCTTTTAAAGAGTGTAAGAGGAGGATAAAATATGTACCAGTAAAAATTAATGAAATTCTCATTTTTTACCGCATTTCGGAAAAAAATCTGTATTGTCCTGGGATTGACGGTGCCAAGTCACGTGGTTTAAAAATTGTCACTTGATTTGAAAACAAAATATGGGTTACGTAGATCGAAAAAATTTTTCAGGTCACGTGATTTGAAATTTTCTCAGGTCACGTGGTTTTAATATTTTAATTATCAAGTGTGAAAAATTTTTTAAACCACGTGGTTTGAAAATTTCTCACGTGACTTGAAATTTTACTCAGGTCACGTGGCTTAGAAACATTTTCAAATCACGTGGTTTAAATATTACTCTGGTCACGTGTTTTGTAAAATTTCACGGGTCACATGGTTATAACTATTACATAGTAAATGAAATCGAAATGCGGTATCATGGATCTTTTTTCTTCGAACGAAAACTTCATATCTTTACATGTTTGTCGTTGCAAAGTAGTTTTAGATAAGATATAAAATTTGTAATGCATTTTTTACGTAAAATTAATGTTAATTTTCTCATGTTAAAAGTAAAATTCTCACCAGGTGCAGATAACAGACACATTTCTTTCACATTTCAACTGAAACTCATACGGCTAATAAATCTAAATCATGTTCAGAAGTGCATTACAATAGATCAAAATGACCATGATTTATCCACACATAAATGCATTCCAGTTCTTGTTTTATGATAATCATAATGAAACTATTGTATAAACTTCCATGCATTACATTTTCTCTCTCTCGGTAGAATTGAAAGCTAAAAACAAGATAAATTATCTCATCATGTCGTATAAAATGTACAATATCTAAAAACCACTAGCAAAAGGCAGACGACACATGTAAACGAAAGATTATTATCATACACACAGAATTCTGAGAGACCGAGAGAGATATTGAAAAAGCAGAGTAACCATTATGCAGACACTGCTAGAGTAAAAAGCATTTAAAGTATATATTATAAATGTTGTATTTTAAGTTTCCGGTCCTAATTCAATGTTTTATTCATGTATCCGGCGGCGGTGGCGGCGGCATGACCGTATCTTTCGCTCATACAAATTTATAGATATGACAAAATTCTTGTATCATTATTATTATAACTGATGACAAAAAATATCAGAGACGACTTTTTTTTCTCATTTTGTCGTGCGGCGGCAACTTCTGTGAGTCAGTAAGTAACAACCGAATGAATGTAAACAGAGGAGAAAACCCATTTAAATTTATTTATTTATAATGTTATTATATAAGAGATAAATGGGCTATTTTCCATTTATTTAAACAAAAAACATGTAAAACGTGGTATGAGAAAATAATTAATCTGACCGAGAGTGACATGATATCTGACTAATAAATTGTTGAATTTTATTTTGTGAAATTGTTGAATTACGAAAAAAAAAATAACCCCATGAATTATCATTTATATAATTAATTTATAGCAATTTTCTGGTTTTGTTCATGAGGTTTTAAATAATCAAACAGTTTATTGTGAAATGTCGTTAGCAATTATTTTTTTAGTGCAAGCTAGTGTTGATTATTTACATTGTCCAACAATTAAAATAAAATAAATGTGAATTTATTTAATTGTGTTTTAGTTGTGAAAATTGAACAAACAACCAGGCGTCATGACAATGATTTATTTTTTTTAATTAATTAAAAATTATTTGCTAAATAAACGTTTTTAACCAAAAATCGACAATTTTTACAATTTATTGAGTTTTTTTTCACGATTTATAGTTTTTTTTAAGTCAAAATAGGTCTAAATGGAGTTTTTCAAAAATTCGACTTTGGTCACGTGACTAATTTTTTTTTAAATTTTAAGCAAATCAAGTATGATATTAATGTAAGCAGTAATTTTTAAAGGTCTGTTAATCAAAAAATGTAGAAAAATGCTCCCTCTGATTTTCAAAATTTAGGATTTTTTTTTTTTGACGAAAAATCAAATAATTTTATATCGTGCCTTAATAAATAACCAGGCGTTAAAACAAGTTTATATATTTTTAATGATTGTCAATCAAATGTCTCTATATTGAGCACTGATATTGTTCTAAAAAATAATTATCTAAACGACGAAAGCAACAAAAAAACAAAAAAATGAATAAAACATTTTTCGTGGTTTCCCTTTTAAAATTCGTTACAAACTGTCTACTATGCAAATGATGGGTTTAAGGTGTGGTTAGTCTTTTGTACGGTTTATGACGTTAAGCAACATCCAGTGTCTCATTTTTAGGCAGAAAAAATTAATTAATGTGTATCGTATTAAAATTGTGACGGTAAAAACATCAACAAATACAACGTAATAGAATTAATTAATTAAAAATGCAAATTTTGTCAAGAGAAATATTGAAAAGAATGAGTTTCTATACCTTTCTACCTTTTGATAAAATTATTAAATTAAAGGAGACATGATAATCATAAAAAATGTACAATATGTTGACAGAAATAATAAAAATAGGCAGTAAAATATCAAATTAAACATCACATAGAATAGAAAGAATTTAATAATAAAAGGAGTTTCCACAGTTTATTGTCAAATATTTTTAAATTTTTGGTAAAATGGCTTATTGGACATGCACAGGACACAATCGCAGTCATTCCACACAGATGTCACCTAAATATTACTACATCCAAACACTTTTTATTGATATTTCGTTTACAAAAAGCATGCAATTTTTAAGTCTTGATTGTGCACTGGAAAATAAATTGATGGCACACTACCGAAATACAACGCTGTCTGAGCAACGTGAAACGATAGATGTTCCAATTTACCGCCGCCATTGTCCAGTTATCCAGTTATTATAAGCTTTACGGATGAAAACAAACCACACACTTGTACGCTGACACATTATACGAAAATACTCGAGACAAGAGAATGCGGAGCACTCTAAACACAAACTGCAACAATGGGATAGTGAACCATTTATTTCGAGTAACATTGCTCAAATTAATATTGTTATTATTATTGTCACTTGAAAATGAAATATGCAGCATGCCGATGGTCGAATTTCGAAACATATGCATTTAGTTTTGTGAACAATGAAATGCAATTATTACTTTCTGTGTACATGTAATGATACAAAAATGAACGGCATGCGAGACGCAAATTTAATGCGAGGACCAAAAGTGGACAAAGCAAAACTAAATTTACATTCGGAATAATAAATTCTGCTTTAATATTTAGAAAATTTATAATTTATTGGAATTTGTTATATTAGATTACCGCTGTTGTTTTGTCGTCATGCATGTTATTAATATCAAGTAAGGCTGCACTTGTGATAAAAACCCTGTTTTTGTCAATTTTATAAAAATGTTTAATATTTTCTAATAATTTCAAAGTTAAAAAAATAATTTTTAGCACATAATTTGTCATTTAAAATCTTCTAAATTTTTTCGGGATCACATTTTGGGATTAAATTTCAAAATTTATTTTTGATTTCTCCATTTTTAAGATATATTTTCGAGTTCTCACTTTCAAAGTAAATTTTCGAGGTTTCGCTCAGAAGGGAGATTTGTAAGTTTTTATTGGGAAATTTCTTAATTTTTTATTATTTTAATTGGTTCTTTTTGTCTTAATTAATTAACAAAATTAATAAAATAAAATTAATTTATTTTTTGTACAAAATTTGTTTTTTTTTTAATTTTTTTTATATTTTTGACTTTGATAACTTTTCTTAAAATACAGGAATTTGTTGTGGCTTATAAATTTATAATACTTTCCTTGTCGTGCTGAAAGATACAAATTAATTACGCTCGTGTATCCATAAACACACAACTGAGATTTATTAAGTAGTCAAAACACGATGACATGAGTAGTTTTGTTTCGGTTTCAATATGTTGTGACACGACACGTACTTGATGTGACATAAGGGAATATGCGTACTATAATAAAAGCCAGCTTAAAACTTTCTTTTTTTATCCGATGTTGGAAAAACTTTGTGCGTTTTCTTACACAAAAAAAGAAAGTTTCAAACACTTTGGGCATACAATAATAATAAAAATAAAAACAATAAAAGTAGGATAAGGAAATAAATTTTGCCTTAATAACAATAAGTCTCCTTCCTTTTTTTCCTCTTATTTTTACTTCGCCGGCATATTATGTGTGCATTTAGACAACAGGTACAACAACACAAACACGTACATGGCGCGCAATAATCATATTAAATCCACCCCTTTAATGTATTCACGTAACAAAAGCTCCTCCAATGGTTTTGTATAAACGCACGACAAAGATTTATGTCTTAGCATACTTTTGTCAATTCAATTGTGTGCCAAATGAAGTCAAAATAATAATAATATTCAACGTCTTTTGTTTTTTTTCCTACGAATTTTCATTCAATAAACGTGAAAAATTCTTTTTCCTCCTTTTATGTTCAAAAATAATTTTTAACGTGAAAATTTTCAACATTTTGTCTTATTTATTTTTGCAAACACATGCACGCGAGTCAAGTACAGACAATTTTCGAGCGTATAAAAATTTTTCTACATTCCTTGTCATCTTTTTCGTATTTTATTTTTTTTTTTTCGTTTAAATACGCGACTTTTACATTGCTTTCCGCAAACCTATCCGGATTTCAATTGTGTTTGAAAAAATATATTTCTGTATAATACAACTTTATTAAAACCATAAATCTACGAAAAAATGCTTACGTTTGTTTTATTTTTCATCTTTTCCATGTTTCTGTGTCAAAAGTGCGCCGTGTACCTTCGTATTTAAATACATTCGTTGAAAAAAAAAGCGAAAATCATATTATTTTATCATATTCATAAATCTATTTGTTTGGAAAAATGCAACAACCAGTTTTTCCATTGTTCCATGTCAAATGACGCGTGCCATCGGTTACATTTTTCGTTGTTATATATTCTTACTTTTTCAAAAAATATTTTTAGAGGGTAGAAACGATTTTAAGAAATCGAAAAAAAAATATATCAAGTGGATTTTTTTTTCAAACAATATTAAGTGATGCTAAAGAAGGAACGTAAGCACTTTTTGATTCTTTAATAAAATGTTGAAAGTTATCTCAAACGAAATTTTTTAACATACATACATAAATAATCTCGTTATTTTTTGTAAAATACTGATCAAGTAAGTAAAATCAGATTCTTGCAACGTCAAAATATTTTAAATAAGAAGATTTATGAAAAAATAACGTCTGTGAATGATTTTGCAATAATAAATCGAGTTTATCATCTTGGTATATTCCTTTAAACTTTTGTTTTTTGATACTTCAAAAATTTTTCTACTGTTTCCTAGTTATTAAATTCTAGGAAATTTTTAATACATGACAAATAGACTCGGGAAAATCTTTCGCATGTTTTAAAATAAACTCAATTTTTAATGAGATTTTTTAATATCTTCATCATTTTTAATGCTTTAAACCAAAGCTTGTCATAATGAGATTAGCAAGAACATATAAACATCAATCAAAATGGTTTCAGCTTCCTTTTGACATAGACTTTACCCAGAACAGACAACTTTTTTTATCTCTCCCCCTTTACCAATAAATGAAAAATCCCATATTTGTAATAAAAAAAAAACTTTTCGGTTTTATATTTTTTGACATAATAATTAATTATTATGAGGAAAATAACCATAAATGTCGAAATCAGAGGTAAAAGTCAGTGGTTGAAAAAACACCCAAAAGTGATAAAAATAGATAAAATAAACAAATAAACGCCACTAATTAAACTAAACTACAATCATCACATTAAAAAAGATAAGAGTCGATGCTTTGTTGTCACAGAATTTTGCTTCTTTACTCATCAGAGGAAAGTGCTGGCCTGATAACTTTTATATGTATATATGTCTGTTCCACGCTCCGTAGATTACCTCTAATAGAGAGTAGCGGTAGTGTTTATTTAGGACTTTATGCTAATTAAATTACAAGGCATGGTAAAAATGAATCTTTAATGTCTGTCTACCAAACTTGCCAGTTTACTGAATAAGTTTAAAACCCGAGAACGGCCTTATACAAAATTTTACATCTGCAGAGATAATTTCAAAGGTAAATTTTCCATTACACAACATTTTAATAGTTTTAACGAACTATCGCTGCTAGTACAGTGTATGTTTCAACGGAAGGTCATTTAATTTACCGAAAAGGGTTAAAATTACACGAGTGTTTATTCTGTTAAATCAGGTGGAAAATAATAAGACAAAGTAAAGTTAAAGTTGTGTATACAGTTGGAAATCCTTCGGGCATGTCCTTTAATGGTCATCATTTTGTGTCCAATTAGTTAGTAAATTTTAGATTTGCTACAAAAATGCCTTGAGCTAAAACAAATACATTTCGATTAAAATATACCTAATTAATTGATATTTGTAAGTTACCTCTTCAAAATAAAATTCCTTATCTTGAAAAATCAATAAAAAAATCCAATAGGATAAAAAAATCCAATTTATTTTAATTTTTAAAGAATTTTTTTTTTGCAAAGTTAGAAAATTTTTTTCTTCCAAAATTATTTTTCTTCAGTTAGTAACTGAACTTAGTTTTTTAAATTTATAACATTTATTTTTTTTATTATATTCAATCAAAATTAGTCATTTTAATAAAAAAAAAACAAAATTATCAACTTTTTTTTATTTTGCTCTTCTGGATTTTTTTCTTTTCTTTCTGGAATTTTAAAATTGGTCAAAAAATATATTGGGTTTGAAATTGAAAAAATAAATTTGAAATTTTAAATACCATTCGAATATAAATAAAGATGAAAATTCATCATCAAATTGGAAAAATAAATATAGAAAACCCAAAACTTTAAATAACCGATAGACGTTTAAACGAAAGTTTAGAAGAAAATTTTAAATAAAGTTTTACTCAAAATGTTATTTTCTATTTAATAGTAACTGCAAGTTTACCTCGAAATATGTTATTGTCTTTCAAATCGTGCAACCCTTTATTTCATTTCATGAAATGATAGAACTTGGTGTTATTATATTATATTAATATTGAAGACTGATAAATGTCTGTTAAGTTCGTTAACAAAATAAATTAAATTAAAAAGTTTCTCTATTAAAATGCAATGATGTGAATATCCATAGGTTGCGATGGAAATTCAAGATATATGAATGTAAAGAGAATAAATTGTTAGCCAACCATGAAAGATATGAAGCATGTTGTTTGATTAGGTATTCCTTCTTTTGGCAAGTATTTTAAAATATTTTCAAAGGATGTGTGGGATACTCTTAATAAAGGAGTTATTATTTATTAGAATATTAGAAACTTGAAATTAAATTCATTTTCGTTACGACCATTAAATTAAATTAAAAGTTTCTGATATTTTGGAATTTATGCTCAAGTCTCAAATATTCGAATAAGTTTATTGAACAAACTTGAAAAAAAAAATAAAATTGTATTTTTAAAAATAGAAATAACATTTTTTTTATTATTATTGTGTACTTTCAGGATATCTCAACTGTAACTCCAATACCTTACAATCACTGGCACAGTTGCATGGTAAGCGTCTTTGCATTTCTTTTGCTGTTTTTCTTTTCTTACGAGAGTCAAATAAATGTCAACTAAGCATAGTATTATCAAGAGAAAATCCTTATCTTTCGGTCTGCTTCAAGGAAAGGTGCATTAAAGAATATAGACAAACATTATGTCATGTATAAAACATGCATTCTTATGCTTGGAAAATGTTATGCATATTTCTCGCTGCGCGACATATCGCGAACATTCACATTGCCGTTGTGGAAATTTTATATCTTTTGCATTACTTTTATAAATTATTAAAGAAAGTTTAATTGAGTTCACATTAAATATGTATAATGCCCGTTGTTTTGCCGTTATTGTTGTCGTTTTGGGTGAACGGAAAAAAAATTCTGCATTTGTTTAAAAAACATAAATAAAAATAATGTGATTGCATGTCGTTTTATTGTTGTTGTTGTTTTCGCTGTAGTTTACTTGCGAGCAAGCGAAACGACGAAAAATGCACTTTTGCAAACTAATATAAATGAGATGTACTGTAAACTGTAAGACAGAAATATATAAAACGTAAACGAATATAATGTTCAATTCAGGGTAAATTGAACTGTAAATAAACAAGATACGAGATATTGACGGTGAATGCAAGTTGCCTCTGTATGTTTCGTTGTTGGTATTTTTCTTTAAAAAAAGTAAGAAAATTTAAAAACGAAACAAGAACACGAGGATGTCTCAAATTTTCTTTAATTTCGCTTTTTTTTAAATTAGCCATATTTAAAATGTTAATTCTTGACAAAAATCGTAGCTTTTTACTTTAAAAAAAATTAAAAACTTAACAACTTTTTATCGTTACTTTCATTCTAAAAATTTCAAAATTTTTTTCACTAAATTTTATGTTTTTGCATGATTTTTCTTCCCTAAAATTTATTTTATAAAATAAATTAAATTTTTTACAGTTTTTTTATGATTTTTAATTTTTGAATAAAATAACAAAAATATTGATAAACAGCCAGAATTTTGTTGCTTATTACGAAAAAATATCTCAACACTTTTTTTTGTCATCTTATTATGAAACAAAGAAAAAATGAAAAAAAAAATAAAAGCTTCTTGAAAAGCAAAATTCATGTTCAACCTAATTCTTTCTTACAACACTAAATACAATTGTGGCAGTAAGTCGATTTGTCTAACAAGAAAATAATGAATTGTGTATCGATCTTCACTGTCTGTCTATATGCTTACTTGCTGTGATTGTAGTCGGGTGCTGTAATCTATTTTTCCTGTAAACATTCTGTTCATTTATTTTTATTCACTTTTCTTTATTTCTTCATTTTATGCTACATCACTTGTAGACAAAGAATCGTAGCTAATCAGAACTTCAAAAAAAAAGTAAAAAAAACTTTCTTTCTTTTAAATAAGACTTCATTAAATACTTTTTTTTAATTTGGTGCATCTTTAAATCCTTAAAGAAATTATTATGACACAAGACAGCTTTTATGCAGTTGATAAATTACAATTTTTGTCCCTGAAGGCATTAACATTGATTCCGATAAATATGATCAAGAATCACATACGGTTTTAGTTTTTTAAAAAATAAATAAATATTCTCTGTGGAAATATCAAGAAACAATTTAAGAGAACTTTTTCTCCGATAAAATTTTAACTCTATAATGGGCTTGTTCTTTTCAATTGATTTCGTACATTTTTTTTTCTTTTCTGAATAGAAACAAAAAAATGGTGCATTAAGGGAATTGATTGATTATTGTTATTGTTGTAATTTAATGGATTTCTTGCGAAAGTTGCATCAGTTGTTTATTGCTGTTGAACTACAAATTGATCGGATCATTAATTGTTTACTGGAATGCATCCAACAATTGTAAAATTTATTGAAACTCGTTGTTTGTTTATAACGATGACATTTCGGTGACACTTTATCAGTTCATGAACTGAAAAACAAAGGAATTTTTTTATAAAATAAATATTGCAATATCAACGGTACCTACTTATTACATTTCCGTTCTTGATTACACGAGTGAACGCGTAACGGAGTTCATAAAGCAACTTGGTGAAGGGGAAAAATGATTCGTTAATTGCTTTTCTGTTTGTTTTAATATTAATTATATCCTTTAGAGATTCATCTCGTGACTTTGGCGTTCATGTTGCGCAACATAGGACAATTTTTTTTCTTGTTTTCTCTGCTCCCCATCTCCCGCACGCTTTCTCTCCATAAACTTTATTATTTCATCATCATTATCATCACCATCAGCGATTCGCGTAGCGAAAGCATCAACGTCAACAACATCAAACACGACACGAACATCACAAACTAACTTACGAGTCTTTTAACGAGCAAAACGCTCATCTTCTTCTTATTCTTCTTACAAATCTTGTGACGCGATGCCAACAACACAGAAATCATTTCAATTTAATTTATTTTTTTAAAGAGGAGAATTGTGTTGGTGGATGTCTTCCACCCTCACAGTTAGTTTATTTCTTTAATTTATGTGCGTGTAATACTGACGTCGTTCAAAAAGTCATTTAGAAAAGGACAAATTAGTCTATTAAAATCGTTTAGATATTTTTGTCTCAACTCATTTTAAACGGATCATTTTTTCTTTTTACCGAGAAGGGGAATGCGCGAAATTTAATAGGAAAACGGGTTTAAGCAAACAGATAGAAATGAATTACCGTTACTAATTTTAGAATTTCAATTTTTTCTTCTTGACTAATTATTATGTTCAACTGTAAAATGTGAAAAGTTACTTTTATTTAACAATCGGAAGACAAAAACTTCACCACAAAAACTTTGTATCGCTGGAAGGATTTCTCCATTTCATTTTGCTTCAAATGTTTTTTAGAAATTCATTCAGTGTTTCTCTTTTTATTGAATTTAAAAAATTGATAAAAAAATAAACTTTTACACAAACCAGATGTTATTTGCAAGGATGATGGTAAACCACGAATTTGTTTAGAAATTTCTTTTTTTTGCCACAAATATTTTTTTTTTTTGATATCATTGTATTATTATTTTAAAAATTTAAAACCATTGAGAAAATATAAAGCTTTACAATTTGGATAATTTGGGACATTTTCGGAAAAAACATTTAAATATTTTCTAAATAGGTTTGATTTTTTTTTTCAAAAATACGATAACATCATTTTTAGCAAAAAATTATGACAAAAATTTTAATTAATTAACTCGTAGTTAAAAATCTGTTTTAATACATACAAAACTAGTACTGTTAGCAAAATCTTGATGAAACTATTCAAAGACAAATTTGAAAAAATATTCTTAATTTTTGAATATTCAATAAATAAAAACTTTAGAATCAATTCTAATAAAGTGGTGTTAAGTGTATTAAAATTAGTTCATAGATATCTTTCAACTTCAAAACGATATGGATAAAAGATCATCGTGTCAAACTTGGAGCAAAAAACAATAAGAACATTATTGCACGCAAGTTGGAAAAGGATAAAGTTTCTTGCTATTTTTTGTTTAATTTTACATAACACTCACGCTATCTTTAAGCAAAACTTGTAGGCAAGATGCAGTGCTGCATTTTTGATTAGAAACACATTTTCAAGAGTGAAAAAAAAACAAAGTTAAACTCTTGATGATAAAAAAAAGTTTTCAAAAACTTCTCTTTTTTTTTTTGAAATAATAACATCAACAATGTATGGATGTGAGAAAATCTAGAAGAGCTTTCAAACATACAATATTACTAGCAAACAGACACAGATTATTGGTGGAATTTGAACTTTCTTTTGTTTCTTTCACAAAACTAATAATCAAATCGATTTTTTGCTGTTGCATGGCAACTTTTGTGCAAGTTCCGAACACACAAAAAAGCAAAAGAAGAAAGGAGATTTTTATTATATCAAAAAGTTGGGATTGAGATAAAAGCAAACAAAGCCTCAAGGTTTAATAAAAAAAAACCTGAATCGACTTCTTCTTTAGCAACTTGTAACACACTCTCCGGTCCGTCTTTTGTGTGCTTATGTCTAAAATAAGGCAAATCAATATTCAATCCACATTGTGTCACATTCTTGTTATATTCATACCAATTTCTGATGAATTCTTTTGTAATTCATCGCTTTTCCTTTCCATTATTGTTGGTAGTACAAGCAAGTGGAAATAAATAGATTTATTCCGACAATCACTTGTTATCAATATCTCTGCCATCATTACTCGTTCCGAAGAAGAATTTCCTTTCTCATTTTTTTTTTACACAAATGTGTAATATAATATTCACACTTTGCAATAATAATTTTTATGATAACAATAAATAAAATTGACGTTTACACAAGTGTGTCTCAAAGAATTTTTTGTATTGTGTCAGCAGCAGCAAATACTTTCACAGATACTCACAGGATTTATAACCCAGAATTTTTCTGCCGCTATATGCGATGCCTGTATAATAGAAAAATGTTTTCAAGTATAGCAAAATATATTACTTCAATAAAGTTTAGCTTTTTTTTCCTAGGATATTGGTTCCTGATGGCGGATTCTTTATTATTGTACTGATGATAGTAATGGGTTTCTTTGTGAGATTTACATGCAGCAATAAAAAAATACTCTGAAGGAAATGTTTCGCGACACGTTCGTTTTTTCTGGTACCTATTTTTTGTTATCCGTGAATATTTTGGTTACCGCCATAAAAGTAATACATACATTTACAATTACGTGAAAAACATTGAAGAAGATTATTGAAGTGATATTTTATTAGAGATCGGTGACAAAAGCAACTGTTGCCGCCCGCCATCAAATCTGTTGCATTCTTAATGATATTTTTATGTCATAAAATTTTGCTTCCCCATTCGTTTTTGTTCCTTGATATTTATTCTGCATTAAAAACTTTAACAGGAATTTTTTCTTTGTTTTTCACTGGAAATTTTTTATTTTTAAATTATTTACGAGACTCCCAACTGTTGAGGATTAGGAAATTTATCCAATTTTCCTCGAATTTTACCAACAATTTTCAAGTTTTACGTTGCTCACGAAACTCCTTTAAATTTTTTGATGTTCCGAAAATTTACAAGTTTTTCCAAATTTCCACGAATTTCCCACAAAGTTTTCATTATTTTAAAAATTTTTAAGTTTCTTTGATGTTCCACGAAATTTCCGAGTTTTAAAAAATTCTTTTTATAATTTTTAAGATTTGTCTTAAATAAATAGAACCATGACGTGAAAATGACGTCATAAATGGATGACACCGTATTTTGAATTAGCAAAGGCAAATTCACACAGCGCTACGGATAGACAGCACGACGGACATGACACCACATTTTTCCGGAAAATTTTTGAAATGCGGTAAAAATAAAGCTAGAGCTTTTCAATTTCCGCTTATTTTCTATTTTCTCAGAAGTGGACACACAAAATCGTACAGCTGGTTAAAATACATTATTATTAATATATTTTTTTTCCTGATAGGTGCGCAGCAAAAGGGACAAACAAAAAATACGCACAAAAATAATCATCACTAATCCGCTTAATTTTTTCTTTTTTGCATTATGCGAAACAGATTTTGTCATAAAATATTCGTTTTCATTTGTTTAATCTACAAAAAGAGACTGACGAAGCAGCACAAAAAAAAGTTTGTCCTATGTGTAAATTTGTTTGTAATGAAAATTTAAAGAAATTTTGCTGTCCTCTTTTTGCGCGTTATTGTTATTATTATGATCATTTTTTTCTGGATAATAAAAAGCGAGGAAGACAACGTTAAAGTCCTCCTTCTTGACATTGATAAATGATTTAACACATACTGAATATTCATAAGTTGCTAAAATATAATCGTTTGAAATTTCACTTGATTTCGAGTCGTTTCATCATCCTCATTTTTTGTCGTCTTGTTATTATTATTTTAACAAAGTGTAGAATTACTACCAGACAAAAAAAAAGAGAAGACACGCAAAACTTTGGTCTTTATGAGGTATGAGAATAAAAAATTCATTATAAAGTTGCTGTATGGTACGTGTAAAAAGTCTGCGTATTAAAAGAAATTATTTCGTCCCAGTTTTTTTTTAATAATATATAAAACGCGCCGTCGTCCATGTATCTCTCTTATCAAGTACATCGTCTAATGTCTCATCTCTACGCCATTTATTTTATTAGATTATACGCATAAATGTTAACATTATGTCGTATCGTATTAGCAAAAGAAGATGATGATGATGACAAACCATCAGGATTATGTGATACTTTCTTCTTGTGTCTGTTGTGCATGCGTCGTCGTCGTCGTTATTTTTTTGTATTTTAAAAAACAAGCATCGTCGCTCAATGACACTCGTCTCGAGTAGTCCTGGAAAGATGAAAAAAATAAAAAGAGTCAAAATGTGTAAAAATGTGCGTCTGATAAAAATGATACAAGTTATTCATCTTATTCAACAAAGCAGTGTATGCACGGATGGATAGACTCTTTTTATTTCACGTGGTTTTGGCAGATCGTTGAACGTCTTTTTTTGTTGTTCTTGTTGTTGTTGTTGATGTTGTGAATTTAATAAGAATGTCATATGATGACAGATTTTTGCGTCCACATGATTAATGGTACTTTAATTGACTTTATTTCAATCTTTGTCCTACTTTCACTCGTCGGAACATTTAATGCCTTCCCCTCGTATTTTTGCGTGACATCCACGAAAGAGATTACGAATTTTTACAGAAGAAGATGTTGCCATCCAAAAAGAGGATAGATTAGTTAATTACCAGTATCTTCAACTTTTTGAGCAGTAATAACATGATTTATGTAGGAATTTGAAAAGGATAGGCAATCACGCGTGTATGCATTTCACATCATGTAAGCATAATTTTATTACTTTTTACCCAGTGGAATAAAATGGTTTTTTTTTAAGTTTTGAAAATTTTACAATTATGTTTTTTGTAGGAATTTTTTTCAAATTTAATTTTTTTTTAAATGAAAAAAATTATTTTATAGGTACTTATTTTAATAATGACGAAATAGCAAAAAAAAATATTTTTTAAAATCAAAAGTAATTTTTTTTTAAATTTAATTTATTATTTTTTAATTTAAAAAAAATCCATTGAAAGTATGGTGGGTCTTCAAATAATATTATCTAAATTTTCATTTGATTTTTTTTTCAAATATTTATATTTTTTAACTTTTTTAAAATAAAAAATTTGAATAAAAAAATTTTATTTTATTTTATTCATTTTTTTTTAAATAAAAAATTGGAATTTTTTAACTTTTTTAAAATAAAAAATTTGAATAAAAAAATTTTATTTTATTTTATTCATTTTTTTTTTAAATAAAAAATTGGAAAACTATCCAATAAATTTATTTTTTATCCAGAAGGGATAAAATTTATTTTTTTTTATCCACACACCCCTAAGATTTCGTCCCACTGGGTAGTTACAACAAACAAATTCAAATATATTTGATATACGACGTTATAAAAGATAACCACAACAAGAAATTTTCATTCTTTGTCAATATTTTCACGAGTTCATTGAAAAAGGTGGTGACGATAAAATGCTTAACACCTTTACGTTCCACAACATTAAATTCCTTTTAAAAATTTAACCAACCTCCGAAAATACGCAAATGCATGATTCACCGAACTCAAAAAGGGATAAGAAACGTCGCTCTCGTCATCTCTCGCCGAGCTGTAAATGAAGTGTGTAAAATTTCGTGCAATATGATCCATCTCCCATACACATTAGAAAATTGTATAACGATTAAAGTGTCTGCTTGACACACATTAAACGGACCATTTTCCCTTTGCAAACTACCGTCATCCCTTTTCCGAAAAGTTTTAGCATATATCAATATAATGGTAATAATAATTTTATGTGTGATAACTCTAATAACATTCATTCCTGTCCTTCATAATTCTTGTTATTTTATTATAACGCGCGAAACTTACGAAAGTCTCACTTAGTAATCCCAAAATGTGTCATACGCGTAAAAAGTAAAGTTGGTAAATTTATTATACAAACACGGAAGAAACTTGACTTGTCTCTTGTTACTACACTTGACTCGCTCTGCGAAACGATTAAGGAACACGACGAGGGAAAACTTTTTCATTTCCAGTATTTTAAACGGATTTTCTCTCTTCTGTCCCGGATATTAAATTATCTTGTAAATTTTACATTATATTACAAAAAATTTTAAGAACTATGCAAAATCTCAGCAAAAGAAATAACACAATGGACATTTAAGTTGAAAAAAAATAAGAGAAAGATGATATTTCACGACTTTTCATATTTATGATGAGGAAAACGGAAAAAATTTTCCTCTACATAAGCAAAAAAAACATTTTCTTATTACACGCCATCCGTAATTTGTTTGATTTAATCACAGAAAAAACAGCGAAAAATCTCTAAATTACTTTTGAACGAACTTGAAAAGGTGAATAGTTCTTCCGTTACCTTTTCACAAACATTTATTTTGAAGATTTTTGCTCTGTGTTCCAAGTCGCAAAAGTGAACGAGTATTTACTAGCAAAGAAAAGCAATTTTTCTTTTCAGCCGGAAGAATGGAAGGACGTCCGAAACAAGAATGAATACTTTCGTTTAAAAATATTACTTTTCTGCCATTTATCTTGCTCAGAACCATTCATGTAGTTACGGAAAAGATCATTCAAAATTTCTTTGCAACTGCTCGAGCACTCTTAATAATAGGCCAGATAGCATCGTTGTCGAAATGCGAACAAAAGACACTTCATTTCCAGCGAAGCAAAACAAACAAAAAAGTAAAATGAATAGTTTTCGCTGAAAAACGATGAAAATTTTTTATCATGATTACTGATTCAACGAAAAAAATGGATTAATTATAATGGTGTACCATTAAATACGCATTTATAAAATTATTCTTCAATTATTTCCGATAAATTATAATTGAATATAAACCTTTCCAGGTAGAAATTAAATTTTAAAAAATATGTGTGCTTGTGAAAATAAATATTATCAGCGAATAATAATTATTTAAACAAAAGTATAAATAACATTAAATATACACGTTGATTATTTATATTGAGAGAACGCAAATAATGTTAATGTTAATAAACGTTGATTGGTTTAATCTTTCGCGCAATACACGAGTCTAAGGAATTTCGCATAAATTTTCGCGAGTAACCTAATTTAAAAATTTGATCGATTTTTGTGTCAATAAAAAATTTATTAACTCTGTCGCAACGCTGCAAAAAAAAATCAAAAGTGCCATAATTATAATTTTTATCGCTTTATGCAATTCCGAGTAGCGCTAGTTTATTTTAATTTATTTATGTATCACACGTTAAATAATTACCGTCATTATTATGTATTCACTGAATAATTAAACTGGAAATTGTATTGTTTTTTTCTGCGTATTTTCCGTAAGAAATGCACTGACTCGGAGTTCAATTGTCCAAAAAATTGTTAATTTATATTTTCACGCACAGGGGAATTAATTAATTAAAAATGTGTCTGTAACAAAAACAAATTGCTTAATAAGTTGTTGCGGCAGTTCTAGTCAATAGGAGATTTTTGGAATAAATCACGAGAGATACCAAGTCAATTGAATGAAACGTGTCCATTGTTTGCACGACGCCTGAATGCTAAGTGAAAATTTTAATAAAAGCAAATTAATCAGGAGGAAATAAAACGCGCGTTTCAGAATGAATATTAGAAATTGTATGCGGAATAATAAATGTCTCTCTGATTTGTATGTCAAAAAAAGACGATGCTCTGTGTTCACACGTAGCCGACGACGACGACGACGGCAAAAAATCTCAAAGATAAAATTATTCAATTTGTACGACATGCACTGAATCCTTTATGATGCAACATTTCTTATCACCATCATCATCATCGCTTTTCTTGTTGCTCTCGCTACAGTCCTCCTATAAAATGTTGCTTTTCAACTCGATACGACGACGACGACGACGGTACTGTCACATTGTCATCCCCGATAATACGTTGGAGTAGTTTTATTTTTGCAAATGACTCGTTCTCTAAATTGTGTCTGCCTGCTCCTGTGTGTAAAAAAGGGTTGCTCTGTTCATATCACGTTTTTGTCATTTACGAAAAGCTCTCTTTGTGCACATGTTTTTTTGTACTAGCAGCTACCAACAACACTGACACACACGTATAAAAGGGGTCTTTGCTTTCGATGCATATTTAAAGGGATGTGACTTGCCATGTCTCTGTTTCTTCTGCCGTACAACAACATTGGAAAGATGAACGTGTTTACTATAAAGCTCTGTGACAATGTTATATATTTGTCCCAATTCTGCCTTTTCTTTGTTTTCGGTTTCGTGTTCGATTTGTAAGGCTCGCCTCGTCTCATTGAACTGATTTTGACGTCGTGCATGCCATAATAACGAAATGCTGATTCCGTTAATCCTTGTAATGCATGCAGCGAATGTTGTCATCCTATGGGTTTGAAATTAAATTTATATGCGCCCCACCGGATTGCAAAAGGAGTTAGATTATCCATAAAAAGGGGCTAATTTCATCCCTTTTTTTTAATAGAGTATCTTAGATGGCCAATCTAGCCTCCTTTGGAGATGATCATTCCCAGTTCTGAAAAATTATCCTTTCAAGAGGTTAACATAGGCCTTTCAAAGGTTAATTTAATCCCACGTGAGTCTGAAAAATAAGGATTTCAAATTATTCTTCTAAATAGTGTTAAAATATCCTTCTAAAGCGATTATTTTTTTTAGAGTTTTCCAAAAAAATTACAAATAATTAAATTTAAAAAATTTAAATTGAAATGAAGAGCTGGAAGACAAACCACCCGATTTCATTATTTCATCGAAAAAATATGGCACGAGATTTTTTGATGATTTTGTGTTATTTAGGCCTAAAGTAATTGAAAAAAAAACTAAATTCAAAATTCTGGAATGAGTTTTAGTGATTTTAGCCAAGTTTAGTTCGGCTAGGTATGCCAAAGAGGTACTTGAAAACCCACAAATCCACGTCTAAAATCTCAAAAGCTCGTTCCAGAATTTTGAGTTTTTTTTTTCGATTACTTTAGACATAACTAACTCAAAATCATCAAAAATTCGCATGTATTTTTTCAATGAAATTGGGTGTAATTTTCTCCAGGACCTAAAAATAAGTAACATTGTCCTACAGGATGTTCCCCTTTTCGATTCTCAAGTTGAACCTTAATTCAATAAAAAAAAAATAAATGCAAAATTCTCAGAAAAGTAAATTTCACGAAAGATTTTTTTTATTCACCAATTACACTTTATATAATAATGCCGATTCAGTCAAATCACCTTTTTCAGTCATCAACAAGCATGAACGAAATAAATTATGTAATCAATAAGTAATTTCCTGATACCCGTTTCAATCACCCATCAACCCAGAGACTATCAACTGTCATGCAAACAATAATTAATGTACTTATTGGTTGTATGCGTTACACCGAGCAATGACTCAACTAGAAAATATTTCAACGTCAAAAGATATGAAAAAATATGTAAATTGTTTCATTCTCTTTTCATACACTTTTTCTTCACAATGAATTTTATGCTCATCAAAATGAGTTAATTGTTATTTACGATGATTCCGATCAAAAGGAGGTTACTGTTTTTTTTTTTGTTTATTACAAACTCGTTCATTGAAGGCAGGCACCCCGTTTAGCAGACAACAAAAACTGATTATGCATGATTACAAATTATTTATAAATATTATAGCTCTCCGTGTTCAAACGATAAAACTTTCCATTATATAATGCTATTGAACACAATTTTTTTTGTAACACAATGAAAATGTACTTTGATAGCGTGCCTTTTTATAATTACCGACATTTTCCACTCTTACCACAATTATTGAGTGTACTTTATACTTAAAAATAACTACTACTGGGGTTATTGAAGCCCAATGATTTTTTTTCTACAAATTCCTGAGAGCATTTTTCGTTGAAACGATTTGGATATCACTGGTTTCAGTAATAAAAAGGCAGTTCAAGTGTTTGTGTGTGTTTGTAAAATTAACGATAACAGTCGTATTTATTAATTATATGACGGTTGATTACTAATTATTGCTCAAAATAAAAAAAAATGTGGACACTTCAAAAATTAACGAAGAAGGGTATCATTGCATGAATAAAAATAATTTTTGTTGAATTTGTCATCAGATAGACTCGAAAACGGGAGGCGTTGTTGACAATTTTTTCGCCAGAATTTACACAAAATGCCACCTGACATTACACCAGTTGGCAGGTGACTTATATATTCATCCACATACACTCAAGTGTTTAATTTGCATTAACATCGTTACACTTTAAATGGCCTGTTTTTGTTGTACGTTAATGAATAATTATAATATTTTAATTATAATGAATGTGGTATTTTGTAACTGGGAGGGGAAAATTTTTTTTCCAAGTTATGTGTATTTAATAATTACAGTTTCTGTTATTTTTACTCCGAACATTTATGGAGGAAGGACTAATTATGTAATAAAAAGTGAATAAAAAAACGTGATTTATTTAGAAAATTTACTACGTTCCCTTATGAGACTTTCACCTGACCAATTATTTCAATAAAAATTCCAATAAAAGGAATTTTTCGCAGACAAACGATGTCCTTTTTGCATGTGACAGTGACGACACACATTTGCCCCAGAAAATAAATTGGCTTCGGTAATTAATTTTGTTCAGGCTTCACAATGTGTTCGGTGTGCCAAAAAAAATCTCTTTATATAGGCAGCACACTTTTTGTCCTCATTACCGATTTACTGTTTTTTTTTTGTTTTGATTACCTGAACCGAGAACACACAAAATAAATGGCCACCACCTATATAATCATTATCGGTAATAAAAGGGTCTCTCTCTCTGAAAATAATGATGTAGGACACACAAAGTAATTTGCCATAAAAAAATATATGACCGAAACATATAATGAACGAGCGAACGGAAGAAACGTAGGACAATGTGAAAATTGGCAACAACATCATAGATCAAACGGGGAAAAAAATGGTTGTTGGTTTATTCTTGAACATTTCTCTAAAAAGGTTCAAGAAAAAAAAGCAGCTGTACAAAAGGAAGCATAGAATGAAGAGAAATAGTCAACATGATTAATTGTTCTATTATTTTAATCGTTTATGGTTGGTTTTGTGATTGAGAAATTTTTTAATAGCTTTCTTCCACCACACAATGTTGAATCAGTCTTGGACCCGGAGTTCCTTTCAATGAAGCCCTTTTTGTTCTTTTTTCTTGTAAACCTCTTTTCTTTTAAGGACTCTTGTAATATATTTTAATAATTTTCCGAGAAAAAATACAATTCTTTACATAATTTGACTATTTTTTTTATTATTACTGTTTTGTATTTCTTTTTCCTGTTTCAATGAAAAAAAAATGGGGAACCAGGAATAAAGATTTATGTTTTCTTTGTGGGTGTATTTTTTTTTTGTCAACATTTTTGGTTATGATCATTATTATTCTATTTCATTCCGCTCTAGTTGCCACATGAAAAGGTCAAACATTTTACCGAAAAAAAAAAACATTTCACTTTAATATTCTGGATACCGAAATAAAGTAACGAACGTTTCAGTTCGGCCATAAAAACAGCCATCTGTAACTTTACTAGCATCATCATACTTTTTGCTACAAAAACCTATAAAATATGGGAAAACAGAGTGTCCTAATTATTCGATTGTCTCGAGATAGCCAGATTTTTGCTACATGCACTGCACATTTTGTAGTCATGCAAAAACCATTGAATAACAGTAAAATGTCTATAAAATTTATTGCTTTTTATTTTATTTATTTTTTTTTTTGTTCATTTCAATAAAATCGTATAAATTTTCTTCTGCCATGCATCTTCGCTCTGCTGTGATCTACGACCTCATCGATCAAATGATTCAATTTATTATTTATTTAGGGGTTTAAAGCTCGTTTTAAAAGTTATGCACCGGAAATTGAAACAAAATCAATCAATTTGTTCACAAAAAGCGGTTTAGGAAAGAAGTATCCTTTTTGAATAGATAAATAAATATTCATAAAACTCAATTCAAATTTCTGAGCATAACATAAAATAAAATAAATATTGCGATATTTATAAATAATCCGATAGGCAATAATTGTAGCCTGCAGTAATATTTTTTATGGAGGTATTTTCATTGTAAACAGTTGTCAGTAAATTCAGGCAGATCAACATAACAAAAAAAAATAAAAATAAAATAAAAATTTACAAAAGTTGTAATTCAGGGATGGAATCGCATTTCGATTTCTTAAAGTATGAAATTGTTTAAACCACGTGGTTTCATATTTATTTTTAATACGTGACCATATATCTTTAAACCACGTGACATAAAAAAAAGTTTCTAACCAAGTGACCTAAGAAATTTTTAAACCTGAAAAATTTACAAACCACGTGACCTTAGAAATCTTGAACCACGTGACTTGAAATATTTTCGAGTCTTTAGACCTAAAAAAATTAAACCAACTGACCTAAAAATTTCAAAACCTGAAAATTTTCCAAACTTCGTGACCTAAAAAAATTTCAAACCACATGACCTGAAAAGTTTTCAAATCACGTGGCTAGACAATCTTGTAATACCACAATTTTTCTTCAAAATGCGGTAAAAATAAATATAAAATGTTAAATTTAAAATAATTTTTTTGAGCGCAATTCACATCAGCTTCAAATGTTTTCTCCTTGTGAGAAGAAAATAATATAAAATTGATTCAATTTATGAAAATGTTTCCATTATGAACGGAAAACAGTAGTAAAAAGAAGGAAATTGTCATATTATTATTATGTGAACATTTTAAAAGAGGCTTTTTTTCAACACATATAGTGATTGAATTTAGCTTATTTTTAGAATAACAGGAAAAAGCACAGCCCACGAAAAAAATGACTTCTACGTTCTAAAAGCCAACAAAAAGAAAAGTTTGGATGCATCGAAGGATGAAAAAAAAAGAAAATTCGTCCCTCTTTTCTATCGTTAAAAGGCAAAAAAAATATTTAAAAATAAATTTCATTCGAATTAGGTTTCGTATAATAGCCGTAATAAAAATAATAATAATAAAAATCAAGCACATTAAATGGTTTTCCTTACTTCCTCCGCATACATTTCCACGAGAAATGACAAACAAACCAACATACATATGCCCGAGCTAAGTAGTATACACACACATTTCCAGTCCGGCGTGTCATTAACAACAACAAGAGTCAGCAGACATCAATTTGTATAACGACGACGACAGAATACAGTGCGGTTTTCATTAAATTGTTATTTTATTTTATTCCGTAGTTAAATGCGACAGAGCAACGACTGACTGTTGTGAGGATCAGAAACGATTAAGTTGTGACATTTATTATTGCTATCCGTATCACGAGAGCATGGATGGTGTGTGTACACTTTCCCTGTGGATATAATTATTTTTAATAGAGTTTCTGGTGCACGAGGCGCATACGGTTATGTGTGAAATAATTTTTAGCTTCGTAATTGTGGTGTTGCAGAAATGAATTACACTTGATTTTTTTTACCACTGAAAAATAATTATTTTGCACGATTTATGGACCGTTTTGATGTGACATTAAATTTGCACAGCACCTTCCCATAGCGGAACAACGAATTTCGATATGATGATGAAATAAAATAGGATAAGCTTTAATCAATAAACTCTGCAATGGAACAGTCAAACAAAGGAAACATAATCGTATATCACGATGGGCACCGAAATCCAACCATCAATAAAGTCCTTAATAAATTGATATGCGCCACAGCGGGAATTACGCCATTTTTTTCCTGTTTTTCGTTACATCAAACATGGCGATAATGAGCGATTTTTATTAGTTTTTTAGGCCGATCTAAATTTACGTCGATTTTTTTGTTTCAAAAATTTGTCAAAATGGGGGAGAAAAGTTTGAAATTGAAAAAAAATTGAAATAATTTAAATTTAAATAATAAATGACTAAATTTTGATATTTTCCTTCAGATTTTAAAATTTTGAAATTTTAAAAAATGATAAATAAAAAAAAAATGTCAAAAAAATAAAGAAAAAATTACAGAGAAAATAATGTCCATGTTCAAATATTAAACTTGAAAGGAAAGAATTTTAGAAATTTAAATTATCAAAAAAAAATTTTTTATAAATTGTAAAAATAAAGTTGATAAAAAACGTTTTGAAAAAAAAAAAATTTCATGAAAAATTTCAACTTTTTTTTACTTTAAAAATGGGACAAAGGACAAAATGTAAAAAAATGTTTGCGGCTTCTTTTTTTACAATCTGACACTATAAAACACATTTATTCAGTCAAATTGTAGACAATTTTTAAATAAAAAACACACAAAAATAAATGTGCATGATCAAAAAACGACTGTAAAGTGTTGGTGTTCATACGCATAGTAAATAGCTCCCAGAAATAAATCTTCACTTCATAAAATCGTGAATGTAACTTGCGTACGCATCGCTCTGGGTAAGTCATAAATTCGTTTTTATTTTATTTACTGCATATTGTCGCTCTAGTTGTTGGTGCGTTGGCGTGTACAAATAAGGCAAAATAAATAAAATGTACATTAAAGACCATAAAGTTGGGCGTTTAAGGGTCGCATAGAGTTGTTGTCGCTGCCTTTTTTTTCATTTTAGCAACAACGAAACAATAATATGTGCAATTGCTTTATATTTTTTTTGGGGAAATGTGCGAGTGAAATATCCAACAAAAGTACAATAAAAAAAGTAGGCAATATTAAAGGAAGCAACAACGAATGACACAATGGATAAATCTAGTGTATTTGTCAAGATCAATTTTATTGTTATTTATGTTACGTGCCAACGGGTGTCTTTTACTCGTATTGGCAGGGGTTACGACGGGCATGCAAACACAAACAAAGGAACCGGATTTGAAGAGTCATCGGTAGTTGTCAGTATTTGTGTTATCGCATATTGATGGAATGCCGAATGCCATCACAACGTCAAAGATTTCATCCCACTATACCAGGTTAATTAAATTCAGATAATCATTGTGATTTTCTCTTCCTCGTTTCTGCCATTACGTTGATTAATTGAGCGTTCTCTATCTTGTATTTTCGTCGAAAACGAATACGGAACAATTTTTCTAATCGTTTTACTTTTCTCTCTTCTCGTTTTAGGCAAACTTGACTTCCACGAATTCATACCCGGTAAGTGAAATCTCTTGTAGAAAACTTTTTGATCTGTTTTAAAATCGATTTTATATTTCGTAAGTGTAATAAATTGTTGAACAGTCCTTTTTTACATTCCCATGACTCGTGTCAACCTTCGGAACCCTCGTCAGCGTCCTTCGCCATGACAATAAAAAATTATATTTATTTCTAAATATGACATGTAAAGTCGAGTGTGTGCATAAATTTTTTTTTTTTCAAAGTGTCAAGAAATGAAAAATCAATATTCAAAAAAATTATCCTTTTTTTTCGTGGTGAACTAAATAAAATTAAGTTACAGCAGCAGTCAAGCTAAATTTAAAATGTCACAGAGTCACAACATCTGATCCATTAAATGACCTTTTAATTTCACGACTTTCCCATACAGAAATATTTAAATTATCCTGTATGACACATAAATTGAAAGCAGAGTATCTTATGGCATTAAGAGCACTTAATAATAATAAAGATGAAAACACTGCTTCGAAAAAAAAAGTATCACAAGTGAATACGAAGAAAAAATCTGTAGGAAATTATTTTCATATTATTTTTATTACTTGTTTGCTTGCACATTGCCTGTACACCACGACACCGACACACCACAAAACTTTTTCCATCTCGCTTCCCGGCAACAACGGCAACGACACGAGACGTCATTCAACAACGCTATCTTGCCGCATATAATAAGCGTCGCTCTGTCTATCTTTCCTTCTCGGCAAACGCGTATATAATTCATCTCATTATGTTAATTTAAATACATTAAAATGTTAAATATTGTGGTGAAAAAATTTATTCAGAGATTACACATATAACTTTCATCGTGTGTGCGCGCAAGAAAAACACAAGTCAAACAAGACATTTTCTGTTGCTGTATGAATTCAAAAAAAAAATACACTGTGCGGAAATTTTAATTGTCTTGCATGAGAAAAGTTTTGTTCGGGAAAAGCCGAGTGTTGAAAAATATTTTTGTTTGGTAAAGAAAAATTATTATGATGTTAACGAAATGTAATGTAATGAAAATGAATAGAATACACGTTATGATTTTTGTTTTCTGCATGAAATTTCCTCAAAAAGCAATTAATTATAAATTTACCAAGTTTGTAAGTTTCTTATCAACACAACGCGATGCGTCAATTTGAATAGATATGTGTTAATGTTTATTTTTTTCCTTCAATGTTGCCCTACTTTTAGTAACAATGTTTGCAGTTATCAGGCTTACAGCTTATTATCAGACTGCAGTCACTCTCGGGAATATTATTATTGTCTTTTCCGTATTATAAAACCACACAAAGTTGCTGTTGGCATATCTTTTTACTCGTCTAGTGGGAATTTAATCTTTGATCCTTTGTTTATGAAAAAATAAAAAGAAAGGCTCAGAATTAGCTGCATTAGAAACAGGGCGGAAAAACTTGTGACTTAAACTTAAGAATAAAAGTTATAGACCCTGTTTGACTGGCTTTCGAAAAAAATATATTTTAAACAAGGTTCATATTAATTTTTTTCAACAAATATTTTAAAAACAAAATAAAAAAAAAGAAATTTTCATTTTAATTTGTTTCAAATTTTATTGATTTTTTTTTTATTTTTCCTTTTTGAGACTTTTCTACAAAATTTTTTAGAATCAAAAAAGAAAAACTCCATAATAATTAATTTTCAAAATCAAATTTTTAATTAATTTATTTGTCAATTTTCCAAAATGATTCAATTTTTTTTTCATATAAAAAACTGTTTTTTTTTTTAATTTTATTGATTTTTTAAAATGAGTTTTAAATCCCTAATTATAAAGTTTCTTAAAAAAATAAAAGATAAAATTTCTTTTTTATTCAGCGAAAAATCTGTTTTACCAGAAGATTAAAAGTCACATTCAACACAAACTAAAAAATTAAATTGTCGCAAATGCCTAACCATTTTAATTGGGAATTAATGCAAAAATAGCAAATATTCTTAGTACGGATCAAAACATCAACTTACAACAAGAAATTGTCTCATCCTAAGACGACATCAACGTTATTTATCATTAAACGCTGTTTCAGCTCTCTTCTACACAAATTGCTTTTAACATTTATATTCATCAAGTCTGTTTTTCCACATAAACAACAACTTTCGCCTTTAATACCTCTCGAAATATGGGTGCTAGTAATAATTATAATTATTATTATTTATATTATGGGGTTAAAATCTCTAGTTTAATCCAATTAATTTTAATGTTGTAAATTTTATTTTGTTTTATCTTCGTGAGAAAATCCCAATTTTCTTCGTCAAAAATTTTGCCGTAGTTAAGATTGTGCGGCCGAAATTCACCACCGAAAAGTTACCACATCATTTACATGTTTGACCATTGGGTGGTAAGAGTGCCGTAAATTAAACATAACTTTTGCATAAAAAAAACGAGAAAATCCTCGAATAATAATGAAGATATTCGGAAAATATGTTTTAGCACAAATGGAATAAATCAGTCGGGAATTTTTTGAGCCAAAAATAAAAACAAGATAAAACTTTTTTTTTTCACAAGTATCTTTTACAATTATTATTTTTTGTTTTCAAATCACACTTACATTGAGAAAAAAAGAGGAAAAGAAGAAGAAAATAAACAAATCATATTATATCAAAGAAAAAAGATGAAGATGAAAAACAAAACTTGAAGTGCCTTTCGCATTGGCCTAGTTAAATCGTCTGGGCTTACACATACCGGAAAATAAATAAATTTCATGAATGCGAGTACGAATTGGTTTGTGAGTGAAATAGATGAACTTTTTCGGTATTTTATTTGTGCATACAGAAATAAAACCAGAAACGATATAACTTGAGAGAGAGTAAAAAAAACGAAAAGAAGGAAAAAGGAAGCGTTAAAAATGATAAAATTATTCATAAAACGCTGCTCGAATTTTAATGAAGTCTCACCAATGTTTTCTCTTGATTTTTTGTTAGCGCCTCGCATTTTATGGCATTGCCACCGCCAACATGAATACAACAAAATAACACACACACACACATACAAAAGTTAAAGAATGTGGCACAAATGATGCATCAACTTTTTTCAGTAGCTGATCTCATTTTGTGATTTTTTGCTCTTCGGTTTTCTTTTTTCTGCTGCTTGTGCATAAAGTATCAACTTCGCAAAATAAAAAAAAACTTTTGAATGAGGTGATTAATCAACAAAGAGCACGAGAGTGCTATAATGAAGCAACACGGTTCAAGTACATGAGCAAACAACTCGCAAGAGGAACGAAAAGGAAAAAGAACGGATGATGAAAGAGTGTAAAAAATTGGATAATAATGACAATTGGATTGACCTTTATACACTTGATCTGCCTTTCCGAGATTTATTTTCGATTGAAGATAAGAAAAAAAAACTGAATGATTGATACGTCATTAAAAGAATCTGGTGGAAAATATAATTCAGCGTTTGCATTTTTGCTCACGGATTAATTAAGTTGAATATTTTTGTAAAAAGTGACTTTTTTTTTGTGAAAAAGATGTCAATTCCACTGAATTTATAAAACTTTTCTGAAGAATTCCAATCCAATTATTATGAAAATTGTTCCGTTTTTCCGTACCATCAGCCTTTGATTCCATTCAATTACGTAGAAAATAACTTTTTATCCCCTTCGTCTTATTTATTATGCGACAGCACATAGTCTTAGGTAATATTTTTATGTGCGAAAGGCAAACAAAAAGTAATTTGCATACTCTTGAAGTTTTCGTTCCTTTTTTATTTATACGTTTTGTATTGATGGATCTATCGAAAAATGATGTCAACTATTAAAAAGGTCTTCTTTGCCAATGGAGACAAATATTGGAAGAAAATCTTACCTGTTGTTGCATAAGTCAAGTTTGAAGAGCACCACAAGTTACTTTCTTCTTATCAATTCTTGTTTGTCGCACGAGTACATGTACAATTTTCAAGATATCTCATGTTACTGTGTCTTTTTTTCACATCTAAAAATACGTTTTCCTCGAAGACGAACAATATCAAAGGCAGTCATGCAAATAACTTCGATATGTCTCAACCTGTTTTCCAGCAGATGCATTCTCGGCTGCGATATATTTGCAATGTCTTTGAAAAATAGATGAGTTAGGCATGTAGACAGGCACAAAGTAAAAACTTTTCAATTTTCTTATCTGCATCTGAGGATACATGTCGCTGAATAAATGGAAAAAAATCTTTTTTTTGCATCTTTAAACATATTTATTCAATTAAAATTGATTACTCTGTTAATTTATTTAATGCTTTTAGTCATCGACCGCTATAAAAGTCTTTGCTAAGTGTATCTTTGGGAGCATTGGGATTTTTTTCCGTGACATAAAAGCATTAAAAAAAATCAAAATTTTCATCAGACGCATCACATTAGCAAATTTCTCCGCTATACACTTTTCGTTTAACGCACCGAGACAAATTTACCTTTTTTTTCTCCTTGCCAAAAGGCTGTTATGGCATGTTATACACCTCGGGGACACTTAAATTCAAATCACATATAATAATCATCATCACTCATCCTGTTTTTCACGCGTTATCATACACTTTTTTTGCCGTTTCGCGCGCAAAAAAAGACTCGAGGTATGAATTTATGTGCACGTGAGTATGTATGGCGGAAGGTAATAATCGCATGATATCATCATCATCGCACTGTGTGAATCCTTCGTATTTAGTCAACACGCAGCAGACAGGATAAAGAGTTTTATGGCATTGCTTAGTTTCCGATGAGTGAACAAATCAACAATGCAATCATTAATATTTCCCAGTAAGTAGATGACAAACAGAAAATGATGTTTTTCTGAAAATTTTGATTTCACATGCGATGCAAGGATTTTTTAATGGGTTGGTCATAAAGCGCAAAATAATCAGCTTATTTCCACCGGTGGAATCATGTAGCAATTTAACATAGCCGAGATTGTTAAAATAATTCATTTTCTGGGTAAAATTGACCCAACGAGCTTGGAGTGTAGAGAAAAGATTTTTTTAGTGAAACTTTTCTTGAATACTCCAATTAGAAAAGTTTTGAAAACATTTCTTTATTAAAGCTCAAAAAGAACTTTTTCTCAAAATTTTATCAAATGTCAAACTACTTTTACATAAAATGGACTTTTTGTTATTCTTTTTTAATTTTTGAAAAATTAATTTTAAAAGCATGTCATAAATTGCATTTTTTTTTAATAATTCATTTTTTTTATTAATTTTGACAAAAGAGCTCTGTAAAATTACTACAGACTTTTGCGAGTGGGTAGCTTATTTTCGGCACATTTAAATCCTTCACTGTTACACGCTCTTTTTAGTTTTTGAATCAAAAACGATGGTAACATCAACGTTCAAAAGTAAAATCCCGCGTAATACTCATTTTTTTGTAAAACCTGCCGTTTTGATATTTCAATATGATCCAAAATTTTCCCTGTATTTGATGAAGAACGACGACGATGAAAATGATAGAAATCCCTCTTTGTTTACCTTTTTGCGTACATCTAATATTTCATTTGTTCCTTTTGCAAAGTAGAATCCAAAAAAAAATAAGACACGAAGGGAGTCAAGTAGCAGCTCCTAAAGTATGCAAAAGTAAAAGATTATCTTTATTTCGTCAATAACATAAATATTTCAATAGTAATTTGGCCTATATATTTTATTTTTGGTGCTTTATATTGAGTCTATTATTTATTTATTTACCCTCCTTCTCATCTTGTCGTTCTCTTACTCTGCTACAACTTTGCCCGAGATATTCCTATTAGCATATATAAATATACACAAACACCTATCGTATTTATTTTATTTATTGGTAGTTCGTGGTTGTTGTTATATTTTTTGGGAGTAACATGTTTTCACAAGCATGAAGCATCTCCACTGAAAAAATAGATGAATACGAGAGACTACAGGGCGATTTGGAGGGATTATACATATAATATGAGTTTTGTGTGAAAATGTATTACAGTTCAAGTAAAACCGCAAAATGTGCTTAGTGCATCGTTTGTCGGGTCATTATGCAGTGGTAAAATTGAGAGTTGGTTCTTTCAACGACTGGGTTCGATATTAACTGAAGGAATATTTATAATGCGATTATTATAAGGCAAAGTTGACTTTTGAACTTCTTTAAATATGTCTTTTATGGTAAAATATGCATTTCTTGGATCAACAGAGACTCCAGAATTGGGTATTCGAAACCAAATTTCGCGGTTGTTTTTGAGTACTGAATATTATTTAAATTAATCAAGTAAATAACTTTTACATAAAATTTTTTGTATAGTTTAAAAAAAACTAAATTTCTGAAAATAATCCTTTTCTGTGGACGATTTTGCAATTTTTATTAATTTTTTTAATGAAAATTAAAACATTATAATAAAATTTTATTTTAATTCTTTAAACATTATATAACTTTTCTTACACCTCAAAGAAATTTTTTGTCTTTGATTTCATAATTTTTCAGAGATTTTTTTTAAACTTTAATGTCTTAGAAATGTTGCATTTTTCAAGGTTTAAGTCAAAAATTTTAAAGTTTTTTTCACTAATTAATTAATTTTCATCTCTTAGGACATTTGTTCCAGTAAATATCAATTCCAACCATAAAATATCATTCTGAGGCTAGGTCGTATTTAAAAATTTAATTTTTTTTTTTATTTTTCGAAAAAAAAACGTAAATTGTACAAATCAGAAATTATATGACTCAACTAGCGTTTCTTTAACTCCAATTTATTTTTATAAATGATTTTAATTTGTTTATTTTTTAATTTAAATTTAAAAAGACCTCAATTTAAAGACCTTCAAGTTCCCAAAAATGGCCAACAACTCTCATTGGGTACTAAAAAAAGTCACTTAAAATAAGAAACTCGCAATCGCAAACCCTTTTCTCTAGTTTTTGACTCGATAACCTGGAAATAAAAACTGTCAAGTAATTGGAGTCTCTAACAGAGTTTGATGAAGCAATGAAAATACCATCATCAACGTACATTTGGAATGTGATGACTTTACTAAGATTATGATTGAATTATTTATGCTGTTTTGTTAAGAAAATAAACGAAAACACATAATCTGCTCATCTCATCAATATAAGTAGAATCTGTCAAAGTTATTATTTCTGCAAGAATTCAACCATTCGATTTAAGATTGTTTATAACAAACTCAATGCTTTAACAATATTAACACAGATAAGAAATAATTTTATGTGAAATAATCAGGCAACACAAGAGGAAAAACTTTTCCAAATATTATATACTTTTTTTTGCTGTTGTTGTTGTTGATCACTAACAAGCTTCAACCCGAAATCCTCAACATACACGAACACAAAACAACTATTGTAAGCATTTTATTTTGCCTCAACTCCAAACATCACGTAAAGCTTAACAAGTTTTATAGTTGTTCGTTACAAACATTCATGATGTCTTTTTTCTACCAACATACACGAGCCATGGGTGGAGGTACACAGATTATGCACGTCTTTAAAATATAAAAGGATGTGAAAACTTTTATTTTCTGTCAGTCTTTTCCTCGGTCTGTCGTTATTCATACAATCAATGAAACACACATGAGGAGCATAGAAAAAGTTATAGTTTATACGTTTTTTTTTATTATTATTATAGTTTTATTGTTATTTTTGAAACGAGCAAAAAAACTTACAAAAACCCCGTAATAATGCTTGGAAAACGAGCGTGCATCTGAAATTGAGGTGTCAAACTTTAAGGAAACTTTTAATGTAAAAAAATGCAACCTATGCTCATTTTTTTTTGTTCAAAATTTACAGTAACGCCATATGCTTTAGTTGACCTAAATAAAAAATTTATTATGGGTTTTATGATAATCGAGTAAATAAAATTTCAAGATTTTTTAACGTGTTTACATTTTTTTTTGAATTTCATCCTCTGATAATTTCAAAGGAATTCATTGAGTGTAAAACTTATCGGATGATTTTCCAAAAAAAAAAGTGATTGTTATGGAAAAAAATAAGTTTTTGTGCGTGTGAAATGAAAGTTAACGTGCGAAAATGATTGACACATTTCAAGTGAAAAATAGGACAAAACACGAAAATTCTACTTTTTAAAAAATAAAAAGAAATTTAGTCCTATTTTGTCTCGTTATAGCGTGTTCTTTTTTTTAAAAAAAAAAAATTGTCTAGAAACTTTTCCCTCAATTTTTACATGAATTATTAAGTAACTCAGATTGCTAAACAGCACAAAAATTATTCATAAAATATTTTTCGTACTAAATTTTTCATACCTTTATTTGAATATTTGGTGGGAAACAAAAATAAAAACATGTTCCATGCTGGGGACAACGGCTGTTGTTATGTAAATGACGATAATGGAAATGAAGTACAACAATAATAATAATTATTATATTATTTAACTCGCGAACTCGAGGAAAAAGTGATTTTTCCTTCGTAAATAAATGAAAACAAATTGTTTTTTGTTAAATACTCTCCAAGTAGTCGTATGATTGAAGTTCCTAATATTACTTAATTATCATTGATATTGCTCTTTTCGTGCCTGTTTTAAAATTACAATTTTCAATTTTACTATTTTAAGTGTTGTGTTTAATTATAATAATGATTATTACGACGGAGAAATTGATAAAAGTTTCTAAAGTGGTGTAATTAATTTTTTGCATCTGCTCAATTTTGGCTTTTGAGGTCAGCAAAATTACATGCAATGTGATAGCAAGTCCAGGATTTTCATTTTCCGGTTTGATGGTTTTAAATGAAAACCTCAAATTAAAATGTTACAACACTATGCGTTACAATTGTCATCGTCATCATCTCAATTTGCGAGGGAAAATATAAAATGTTATGCAACACAGTAATCCACAAAAACTTTAATGACTTGTATAATGAGCCAAATACACATTTTTTTCCAAATTGCCCTTGTAATTAAAATTAATCCTATCGTGTGGTTAATTTCGTTTAGTGTAATTATTACATTTGGGGTGCAGCAACGTGTCATACACACAGAATAGGTAATTTGTTATGCGCATAGGGAAAATAAGGAACTGCAAAAAGTTTGTTAGTTTGTCGTCTCCTGTACTTCCTTTCGCTTTTCTGATGGCATTCGTTGCAGCAGCAGCTCCACCACCACGAGAACCTACTTGATGATTTCAAAAGTTAAGTGAGGGTAATTAAAAACTGACGTTACGTTGTTGTCGTCGTCGACGAGACACATGAGAATTTATTACATTTAAAACAGATTTTTATATATTCTCATCATCAGATTTTAGTCTCGTGTAATTTTAATGTGACTAACGATATTATAATTTTTCTACAATATTTTCGTGCTAATTAAAATCTAATTGTTTCTTCCTCTTTTTTTTTCATTTCAGGTAAGCGCAACGAAAATTTACATTAAACAACTAGATTTGGTAAAGTAGCGTCAAAAACTGTTATTCAACAAAAAAAAAATAAATAAATAAATCCGAGCCATTCAACTGCCAACGCAAAATGAAAGACCATTTCCATAACAAACACGTGTGTCAATCATCTTCTGTCTTATGTCATTTGTGGCTTTTTATTCCTTACATTTTGTGCAGAGAAGCAAAAAAAACATTTCATTTCAAAAAAACCACATTAAAGATAAGGAAACCATCTTTTTGGCATTTCATGCAAAAATTTTCTTATCTTTGAGATAATATTATATCTTTCCTCTATAGATGTGATTCAAATTAAAATTTTTCCTTTTACGTGATCACAAACTTTCAAGCCACATTTCTCAGAATGCTGAGCCGAGATGTAATTGACGTTCTGTGGAATAACATGAATTATTTATGGATATTGAATTTTAGTGTTTTTGCACAAAAATAAACTGACTGCAGCTGTGATAGAAATATATATTTTTCTTTAAAATAGTTGGTGCTTCATGTGACTTAACTACGAATTTTTCTAAGAATTTTTTTTTATCACAATTCTTTCTCTCGAAAATCGATTTTTTTGTTCTACATCCAATAAGCCGATTAAGCAAATATGAAGCTTCGAAATTTAGAGGGTTTAGGACATTTTCGAGGAAATTTCGTTACAGTTTGTATGAGAAAAAAAATAAATACAAAATGAAAAGAGGAAAAAAATTTAATTAAATTCACATATTATCAGAATTTTTTTCTTCTTTATATTTTGCATTTAAAATATTTTTTCATACAAGTTAAGATAAAATTACCTCAAAAATGCGCCAAATCAATTGAAGGGCTAATGTGATAAATCGCACAAATGCATTTTTCGCAAACTGAGAAAAATCGATTTAAAGTTTAAATCAAAAATTAAAGTGAATTCCAATATCGTTCTCGTTTTCCAGATTTGTTAAGCATTGTAACTACTAAGTTTTGCTGTGTTTTATTTTTTTCTTCCTGTGAACCTTATAGCCAATACAAAGGAAAATAATGCATTTATGCGATTTAGCACACTATAAAAAATCCATGTCTCGCACCGTGTCTCGCAAACTATCATATCTGCGAGACACCGCGAGACACGGCGCGAGACACGGTGCGAGACATGGTGCGAGACACCAGGAGAAGAAATTTGGGGGAGATAAATTTTTTAATTTTCGATATTTTTCAACTTTTTAAAATTTTTTTCATGGATTATGAATAGAAATAGCCAAAGGAAGTATCAAAACACAAAATTTCCTCATAAAAACCTGATTTTCAACAATTTTTATTGATTTTTTGATAAAATTGAACAAAATCAACCTTTTTTGATATCACAAATTATATTTTTGACTTCAGAAAATACATTGACGTCATAAGAAATCAAAAATTCAACAGAAAATCTTTGTTTTCATCAATATTTCATATTTTTCAAAATTTTTACGGTGTCTCGCATCATGTCTCGCACGGTGTCTCGCGCCGTGTCTCGCGGTGTCTCGCATCATGTCTCGCAGATTTTCGGACTTGCGAGACATGGATTTTTTATAGTGCACATTGGTCAAAACAGAATAATGTGATAAATGACACATATGCATGGTGATTTTTCACAAAGATTTCGTTATTTAGCTTTTAACTTCAAATATTTTTGTCCTGAATGACATTTTTAACATTTATTTGCCCCAAAGCACATTTTAAATTCTTGACCCAGTGCACATTTTGACGTTTTCAGCCCTTTTACAAATTTTAGACTTCTGACCCAGTGAGCATTCGAAATTTCGCCCCAATGTACATTTTGAGCTTTTGGCTAACTGTAAAAATACATTTTTCAACCTAAATCTGAAAAATATAAGCATCTGACCTGCTCTATCCCAATTTCATGTATGCATTTATGTGATTTATCACATTATTTTAAAAAATGCGATCTGGCACATTGCGATAAAACAGTCATTTTCGAACATCTTTTGAAAAAATGAAAGAACTCGTCTTTCTGCACATTTTCTCATTTTTAACTCAATTTGCCCAAAAAGTGCATTTGTGCGATTTATCACATTAGCCCTTCAATTGTTTCATGATCTGATGGAAATTTTGAACTAAAAATACGATAAAATCATTACCGGAAAAATATTTGAGAAAAAAAATTCATAGTAAAAATTTTAAAGCAAAAATCATTATTTCAAGTCCAGAAAAAAACCGATTTTATGATGTCAAGAAAAAATTAGAATCCCTGATCACACACAATGTAAATTTACATAAATAAATCTTTCTCCCATGTTTGACTAAATGCGCATAAGATTTTGGGAATTTATAAAGTCGAGATTGAATACGAATTTGTCGGTTTTGGTGTATGAGAAAAGGATTTATTTATAGTGAAAAAGATATGGAAATTCAAAATGTTTTATCTTTCGGAATGGCGCGTGTCTGTTATTTATAATGCCATATTTTGTGTAATATAGTGCAAACAAAGGAGATCAATAAAAGATTTGTCATCAGCTTTATGATTCCAAATTCGGACACAATTCCCATTAAAATCTGGGAAAACCCCGATACTTTTCACTTTGATTTATTTGTTGATAAAATTCCTGAGCAAATTTGATATTTACTAGTTTTTTTGTGACACATGATGCATATCACTTTTGTGACATACACACTTATAAATACATATTGTCAATCATTGAAATGTTCTTTTTTCACCTACACTTCATCGTTGTACGCAAAATAGCGGCATTAGAGAGGTATGTGTCATGCAATGAAATGGAAATCGCCTTAACAAGATGTATGAATGGAAGGAGCGGAAATCGATTTATGTCAAACGTGTATTTTATTCGATTAGGTATGGTAGACGAAAGTACTCTTGTGTGTATTCGACAAGACATTTATTATACATATTATGAGCATATTGTGCGTGTTTGTATACGTGCAGACGAAAAATGATGATGATCCATTATTATTTTTCCTCGTACATCGATGCGTGACTGACATTATTTCGGTCGTTTTACTGTTATGGGCTACTTGTTCGTCCTGTCCAAAGAAAATAAAATATATAAAAAAAAGAAAAATATAAAAAAAACATCGAAAATGGAACCCAATAGACAAATTACTTGGAAACGTAATAATTGGGATTATGATTTATATTTTCCTTGGAGATGCGGGAAATCTAAAAAATATGTATTTACTCAAAGTGGTCGTTTCCTAAATCCTAAATTCCTAATTTAATTTAATTTAATTAAAGTAGGTAGATAAATATAATTAAATTAAATTTAAAAAAAAAAATAAAAGTTGTTTTTGCAAATTAAATTTTAATATCAATTAAATTTAAAAAAAAAATAAAAAAAATATTTTTTCACAGAATAATTTCTAGAATTCCAAAGAAAAAATTATTTTCATTAATATTTAAGCTATTGGAAAATAGCGATTTTTCTAAAGTTCTAGATCTTCATAAAATTTCTAAAAATTTTGAAAAGATCATTATGATTGGTTTTTAATTTTTGATTGTTAAACTTGATTTATTACATGCAACAACAAATTTTAAGAAAACTAAATTTTCGATAACTCTTCTTGTTAATTTTTTGTTTCTGTTTTTGTTCTTTATTCAGAAAACGACATTACAAAAAAAGCAAAATCACATTTTTCAACATTCCCGCATTTCCCTGTTTTGTCTTTAATCGAGATAAAGCAAGTCTAGTGTGTTATTGTCTCATTCAAACTTCGCATCGGCGTCCAATAATTGATTCTTCAAGTTGGATGGTATCTACCATTTTTTGTCTCCACCAAATTATGTGACATGAATCCAAAAACCGTATCAATTACTTATTGCTTTCGTGCTTCTTTTCTTTTTTCGTCATTTTTCCTTAAAGCTTGTACATATATCCCGAAGTTGTAAAAAAATCTTTTGTTCTTTCTTATATGTGATTTATGAAGAGTGATGATAAAAGTAAAGGAGACCAAAATATTTGTATCATATTTTTTTCGGCTTGACATTCCTTTTTACCGAATTCCAAATTAAATTTGAAAAATCCGGCAATTTTTTGTCTGTTCGTCTATCCGAAACGACGTGCCTTTTTGCCATTTGCTAATTCTAAGCTTGCAAAGAAAAATTAATGATCAAAAGTTTGTAGAATATCTTAGAAAATTCGTAAACTTGTGTAAAACTTGTGAAAATTTCAAAAACCTGAAAATTTTTAGAAAAATTTAGAAAACACGAAAATCAAAAAACTCAGTAATTTTCAATATCCTGAAAAGTGGAAAAATCCAGAAAATCAGAAAGTTTTTGAATTTTCTTTTTGACACTTTTGGTTTAAATGCGGTTTAGCTGTTTGTTTAAAAAAATGAAAAAAAAAAAATCAAACTCGTTTCTTTCTTTGTAATCGAATACACACGAATCCGCGACTGAGTTCATGATAATAAGATGGAAAAAGTTGCACGTGTGCTCAAATAACAGGTGTCGAACGAGGTCAGAGGATCATTTTTGATGACATCCAATCCACTGTCTCCGTAATTGTGTCACATTCACACACACTCCACAAGTGTCGTTATCTAATCTCATGTGTTATCTTACGAAAATACACTACAGGTGTTTGTGTGTGTTTAATGTGAATTTGTATTCAAAACATCCGCATACAAGCCCAAAATATAGATAAGACAACTGATAAAACGGCTGTCGTCGTCGAAGAACGGCATTTCATAAATGACTCACATTTGAATCTCGCAGTTTAATTTCAAACCTTGGTGGAATCCATTGTTATCGCAGCAGCGTGATTCTAATAAAAAAAATTTTAATTCGAATGTTTAAAGAAAAGGGGAGAAAACAATGGCAAACGAGGACGTATTTGACGGTGTGCCACAACAATTGTTCGGTTATTATCAGTTAAAAACAAAAACACAAATTGTGCTTCACTATCTCCTGCCAGCCATTTTCGAATTATTCATTTACATTATATTAACGGTGGCAGATGTTACTTTAATTGTACAGCATTTTCGTGACACTCATGCGACTTGGGCATCACTTACGCTAACGTTTGTCGTGCTGCCTGCCGTCTTGTGTTTCGTAACGATTATTGGCTCACCATCGCAATGGCCTGCAAAGTGTAAGCGAGAAGAAAAACAACAATATAATAACAATAAGCGATCAACGGAAGACATTAATGCAGAAGCAGTAACGATAAGGCAGCAAGAACGTCGTGCGAGAAAAACCACAGGCACGAAATGTGCAAATTGCAAGTTTTTTCTACGACATCTGTTCAATTTAATCATATTTCCGATCGGCTCGATTTATAGGTTAGTCCAAAAAAAGTTTCGGAACACGTAGAGCGCTTTGCTACGGAAACCGTCAAAATTATTTTGATAAGTGGGGAATGTCTCATTTAATGTCACGGATTGGTTAACAAGTGTCAAATGGGATTCGAATGGTCACCCATACGAGAAAAAACAGCAAAGTGTTCAATTTCTTTAACAACAAACTTTTCTCATTCTCGCATTTTTTCCTCCGGATGTCGTTGATAATGATTTCTATTTGTGTGGTCTTTTATTCACATTTTTACTCTCTTTCTCTCTCTCTTTGTGTGCAATTCAAACTAAAAAAGACCCGATAAGAAAACTTTCGGATACGTTTTTCTTTATGCGAAAAGTTGTGTCTCGTATTTTCGCATTAAGTGATAAAGAAGACGTTGTTTGCCGCAACTTTTTCTCTCTTCCTTTCTTTAAATCTAATAACGATAATAAAATAATCAGAATATTACGAGCTGTTCGTGGAACTCAATGTCAAACGTAATTTAATTATGTACAATAGAGGAGGGAAAAAAAAGGAAAAAATCAAGAAGCAAAAAATTGACAAACAATCAATTTATTTTGATGTGTACATATTTGACCTATGACGATGTGTCTCTAGTGACCAGCGTTTGCCTGGCAAAAAAAAAGTTTGTCTTGGGAATAGCGTAGGTACATGCGGACTAAAAATGAATCAAGCGTGAAATAACAATTTCCGTTAACTTTTTCTCTGGGGTTTTTGATGATAAATGTGCGTGTCAATCAAATTATCAATATAATTTCTATTGGGGAAGACAGTTCGCATTATGCGGAAATTTGGTAGGAGGTCAGGCAATTTAGCTACTTTTCAAGTGGAAACGCCTTGCATTTTATTTACAGTAAAATATGCACGAGATGGGCAAAATCATTTTTTTGCTTGTTCAAAGCTATTTTAATAATTTGTCAAGAAATTTCGACCTGACCCATCAAAAAAATTCCCAATAATTTGAAAAAAATTTTAAGTTTACAAAAGATTTAAAGTTTTAGTTTTTCTTCATTTTTTATTTTTTTTTAGATTTTTTTTGCAAAATTAAAATTCTTTATTCACCGCAAACTGACGACACTTGACATTTGACACAGAACTAATACTAACTAATACTAAAGTAACACTGTCGTGAATCACTTCTATTGCAGGTTATAATTTTAAAAAAGTTAAAGCTTTAAATTGCATTTTAAAATTTATTAAAAAAAATTTTTTGAATTTTAGATTTTTTTAATTTTGAATGAATTATTTAATTTAAATTACTCAGAAAATCTAAAAAAAGAAATTTTTCACGTCCTGCTCCGCGAAACGTCGATTTTTTTATTGTTATAAATACGGCAATTATGCAACAATTTCTCCTTAATGCCTAATTATGCTAATTCGTTCCCTCATCTTATTTACAAGCAGACTTTTTTTCTGTCGCAAATGAATAAATTTATCGAAATCACAAAATAACAACAAAAAGCAATTGAAAATAAAAGTCAATTATCATCTCGATTCCATTCAATTTGATAGCTTCATTATTTTTTGCACTGCCTTATATTACTAATTTATTTCGATTTTGTTTTTATGCTCGTACTCTCGAGTTTTTTGGTCTATTTCGTACGTAATTTAATTTTAAATGGTCTATTTATGTGCCAAGACGAACAATGCGGAATAATTTACACTTTATCATACACAACAGTCTCAGATTGATGCGCAATTCAACAAGCATGAATACATTAAAATTGTATTTGCACTTCAATGCTCTTTTTTCATTCGGTTACACAGCGACATCAAGTAGTTCCATTGTTTTATAAATGAGTAAGAACAACACGGAGAACCGCATAACGAATGACAAAAGGCAATTGAGTGCACGAGAAACGATCAAAGGCGCAATTGCTTTTGTCAAATGAGGCTCGCTCATTGCTTTCGTGGTGGACACGAAAAATAATTGGCTCGCAATTACTTTGTTTGAATTTTCTCCAGAGATCTCGTTGTAAACAATTTATGCCAAACATAATTAGCTCTTGTGCAATTCTTCCGTGGAAAATTACTGCAAAGAAAATTAAAGTTTATTGTTTGACGCGTTGTCAGCGACACATTTAAAATTTATTTGAAAATTACTGGAATTACTACCATCTCCTTCTCTCTTGCTGGGTAGCATGACAACATGACAATTACATCTAGTAGAAACACGACGAGAACTAATGACAAATCATGTTGAGCCACATTGTGCGCTTTGTTTGTCGTCGTCCCACAATAGCGGGTACGGGGGGGAAAAAGACATCAAGGGAAAAAGAAAGAAAGATAAGTGGGCACTCCTTCAATTGCACTTTATCATCATCGTCATCAGAAAGAATTCTGCACAACTCTCGGCTTTTTTTTTTTCCTTTTTCGTTGTCGTCACTTGCAAACGGTGGAATGCGACTACAAAACGCAATCAAAATAATTATTCTGCATATTTCCACATTCATCATTCGAGCACAGAAAAGGGAAGGGAAGGGGGGTAGAAAAGATTGCTCTTCGTGTAGTTTGATATGGTTTGATGCATAAAATTACACACATACAAAGTTGTGTATGTGGCAAAGCAAAGCAAAAAGAGTGACGAAGTTTTTCCATTAATAAAAGTAGTTTTTCAAGAGCTACATTTTAATTATTCAAGCGGAAATTTTCAAACCATTTACTTGGTTGTTGTTCATATATTTGTTCGTCTTTTTTTGTTCATTCAGAACTCTTGGTTTTTTAATGATATTTTTTTGTAGAGCATATTTAAAAGATATTTTTCGGAGATTTCTTCTTTATTTTTTTTTACCAAAACTAAGTATTTAATTACTCTTATTTTTTATAGTTTTTTTTTTAACTACACAAAAACGTTTTTGATTAATATCTACTTTGGTTGAAGATTTACTTATTATCAGGGACGAAAAAAAATTAAATTAAATATTTTTTTTTTATAGAAATTGAATTCAAGGAAATATTTCAATAAAATTTTCAACAAGAATTTCCATTTAACAAGAAGCCATTTTAAAAAATTTTTGCATAATTTTTATAAAAAATTGTAGGATCAAAAATATGAGATTATTAATTCGGAATTAAATATTTAATTTTAATTTTTATTAATTAATTTTTTATAATTTCAAATAAATATATCTATAAAAAAAATCTTCAAAAAATTTACACATTTTTCACATTTTTCGTAAAAATTTTTTATGGTAAAAAAATTATTTTTATTTTTAGAACATACCAATTTTTTTAAATCCCTGCTTAATTCAAAAACATTATTTTTTTAAATTTAATTTTCACCCCTTCCTTATTTGCTCGAAAAAAAAACAGCGAAACAGGTGCGAGATTTTTTGTTATAATTTATCTTCTCAATGGGTTGTCAGTGCAAATGCTCTGAACTTTATTAAATTTTTGCTATTATTCAACGCTGGTTATGTCCCAAAATATTTTGGTGCTTCACTGATGAAAGTCCACACACATAAAAATCAATTTTCTCGTAAACGAGCAGAAAAAAAGGGAACTAATCCATCGTAAAAGACCTTTATGTTTCATGAGCACATTATTAAAACAAGTTCAGACGTACATATTTTACATAAATCATTTCACATTCCACGAACTCGATACCAAGCTTATTGCTTCTTCTGTCGGCCAGGCGCGCGGGGAGAAATTTATGAGCACAATGAATGGCGTTTGAAACACTTTTCTCTGTAGAAAAAAAAATACTTTTGCAGATATTCGAGGAAAATATTTTGGAGTGTCGAAGCGCTATTTCACGATGAAAACAACAACAACAGATATCGTGCTGTGCAAAAAGCGAGTGAAACATCATCATTTGAATTGTATCATTTTTTGCAAGCGTACACACAAGCGGCACCACAAATCATTCTTCAGCTGTACATTGTAATGCACGAAAGTGTATTTCGTAATTACGAGACAAGTATGTAAACACTTTGCACAAGAAGTGGTGGTGGTGGGTAAAAGACCAAAATATAATTTTGTCTTTAAATTAAATTCTAAAACTTTTTTGCGTCACAGAAATAAAAAACCATCACCACTTTTTGCTATTTTGTGTAATTCTAATTAGTATCGCTGTTTGTTTAATTAAAATTTTTATTTTAATTTTTTTTTTTCGCTTTAACGACCACAGCGATACCACAAACGCTCAGCATTATTTTTTCCTTTATCAAAATGGGGGTAACCGCTGTGACGTATCACCGTTTCGAGAGTCAACACATTGTTGGGCGACACTATCCTTGGATGGACGAAGAGGTGTGTAGGGCGAAAACGGCCCATTTACGAAAATCTACAAATTATCCGTCTCAACAACGATCCCGAGCGGACTCCGTTTGGACACCAATTGTTGATTTGAGTGAAAATGACGAAAATAGAAGACATTCGAATGAAATGTTGCTGAAAAATATCAATTTTACGGATGACGATAAAATAGAAGTCCAAAGAACGAAACAAATTGATTTGGACAAACCTTCTACAAGTAAGCAATTCGATGAAATTGATTCAGTGGAGATTCGAAAGAAAGTTGCTATTAAAACAAATATGCCAGATGATGAAATTGTCAGTCACATCCAAGAAATGAAGGATTATTTGAGAGAACAGGATGATTATGACTCGGAGAATTCTGTTGAAGTGACAAATTTTGATCGGACACCGAGTTTACCGCCTCCCCCGAGACCGACAAGTCTCTACTTGCCGCCATTCATGAAACTCGGAACACTCAAAGACATGCTTTGGTTCGATGCGCAACATTTAATTAAAACGCATGTGCCACATTTGCCCCCCGGACTCTTCGATGACACCACAAATGACGATGATGTTGATGATAAGAAAAGACGACATGCGACAAGCGATGACACAACCGATTTCCTTCAACTGCCAACACGTAAACGTACCATCAATGGGCTCGAGCAAGATGACATTTTTGGCAAATACATTTGTTTCCTCGCCTGGTTCTTGTTTCTCGTGATGCGAATGCTGGCACTTGCAACATTTTCCGTCTTCCACTTACGTGAGACAATTTTCCTGTGTCTCAGTCACTATCTGGTGATGCTGCTGTGCCTGTATGCCGAGACTCGATCACATTCGAAAGTGAAGCGAAAAATTTTCTATGCATTTCTCGCATACATTTACATTTTCTGTCTGATTGAATTCAAAATTAAATTTGTGCACATCAAGACGTGGTATGTGGGATACTTTCTGCTCGTGCTCACACAAAATTTGAGCATTACGATGATTTGGTATTTGACGACGACAGAGGATCTGCTTCTTTCGTGGTGGTTTCAATTTATGTGGTACCTTATCATTTGCAGTGCTCTACTGAGTATCGCATGTCACATTTTCTATTACGTTACCTTAAAGCCAAAAGACAAAATTCTGTTTGTTAACGATGACGAGCAAAAATAACATTTTTTTAAACGAAAAAAAAAAACAGAAAAAAATAAACAATTTATAATGTCGGAATAAAATCGGTGTATTTTCAATTTCCATCTTGCCATCCACAAAAACAAGACATATTAAACTTTGTTGATCCAAACTTAAATTGAGCGTGTAATTAGATTGTAAAAAAAATAAAGGAGACGCCCCGTCATATTTTACACTCTTCGGCATGTGCAAGGAATGTAAAGAGTAAAAAAAAAATGACTGAACGAATTTCTTTCGAGCCATTTAAACAAGATGAGTTACTTACAAAAAAAAAACGGTAATTGAATATTTAGTTGGCAAGGTGTGAGAAAAAAAAAGTACTTTTGTCTAATTAAACTATAATTGGAAGTTATGCTGAAAGATTTGCACGTAATCGAAAGGATCGTTGAAAAGAAAAATGTTTTAAGAAATTTTTGTTAATTAAAGAGGTTACGATAACAGTTCAGATCATTCAGTTTTTCAACGAGATTAGTTTTTACTGATAAAATTAATTTCATTTCTTTTTTTTTATTTTTTTAGTTGAACTCAATCTTCATTATCATCATCATCGTCGTTTTGCATTTACCGAACTTTTTATTATTTTAACGTTTCATTTATAATTACAGGAATAAGTTATCGTTGAATAATTATTCGGGAAATTAAATGAACTTAATTAACTTTTATTTGGCTGTCACTAACGCTTCGATTTTTTAAATTTTTTTCTTCGAAATGTCAAAAATTTAATGACCGAAAAAAAATGATTGTTTTTTTTAATAATTTTTCGAGATTTTAATTTAAAAACTGTTTCAATTATTTGAAATTATACTTCTTAATTATTTTTAATAATTTTAAGGACAAAAAGTTCGAAATAAATTGAGAGAGTTTTTACCCAAAAAACAAAAATTGCGATAAAAATGTGACAATTTCTTAAATTTTTTATATTTTTGTGGATTTTTTCACGATGAACGTTTTCTCAGCCCAACAATAGGACGTTCTGGCTCCAATCTGAATTCCTTAACAAATCTCATTGGAATTCCAGTTTTTTCGGTCACTTCAAATGCGAAGTTTGCCACCACATGATACAAAATCAGCTTTGTTTGCATCATCGCGAACCTAGATCCTACAAAAAAATATGAGAAAATAATTAATTATTAAATCAATTTTATTTAAAAATCTTACCGACACACGCCCGGGGTCCCACTCCAAAACTAATAAAAGAATATGGATCAATTTTCTTTTTATTTTCCCCCAAAAACCGTTGCGGGTCAAATTTTTCCGGATTCGGAAAGTACTTTGGATTATAATGTGTTGCAAATGGATTCATATTGACTTTCATGCCAATGGGAATTTTAAAGCTATTTCCTTTGCCGTCATGAATGACAGTTTCTTTGTTACAGATACGATCAATTTGCAACATTGGGGGATATTTTCGGAGACATTCGCAAATAAATGCGTCCAAATATTGCATTTTTTGAATGTCATCATAAGTAACTGGGGCACCATTTAGTCTCGTTTGCGTTTCTCTTACTTCCTCATACAATTGCTCTTGAATTTCCGGATCGACAGCCAACTGATAAGAAATAAAATTAAACAGATTCGAGGTCGTGTCAAATCCACCAATTAAAAAAATGAAACATTGAGCGGCAATTTCTACATCAGACCAATCGCGTCGTCCACCTTTCTTATCAATTTCAGATTCCTTGACGATGGCAAAGCTTTCGTCGTCATTTTTGGTGTTATCTTCATGCTTCAACTTGCCTTCCATGGCCTCGATTAAGAGTTGGATGACATCTGGACGGTATTCTTGGGTCTTTTTCCGGTATGAAATCGTGTCAGAAACCAACTTTTTGATGAAATTACTCGTGTCATTCGGTAAAAAAGAAACTCCGAGCCAATTGGCTAGATCTTTGGATAAAATCATCACGAAAAATTTTAACACCGTTTTGATACCAGTCATGTCCATAATTCTACTAAACATCTGATACAACTGATTTTGTGGATTTCGCAACGAGTCATTTTGCAATCCGAAAGCACACGTACAAATGATATCCATGCTGACTTTTGAGAACAAATCTTTTGGTCGGAATGTCATTAAACCGTTATTTTCTTGACATTTTTCGTTGCAGTAAGAAACAAGATTTTCCGCGCAATCTCGAACTAAGTCAAACATTATCCGCATTTTGGAGCCAGTGAAGGCGGGACTCAGTGTTCCACGCATATCACGCCATCTCTGATCTTTCATAAAAAAGACAGAACTTAACAGAAGGTCATCCGTCTCTGATTCCGAAAATGCTGGATGATTTACGAAATTATCAAAATTCTTTATGCAAATCTGCTTGATGGCATCCGGGCTCAAAATAAACAACGTTGGTGTTCTGCATTCATAGAAGCCGACATACGCCTCGTCTCGAAATTCATTTCCGATGTCCAGCAAAAAATCAGGAATCGATTGTTTTTTGGCGAAAAATTTGAATTGGTTCCCAAAAAACGGCACGGGCTTTTTATGAGGCACATTGTGGTCCCGAAAATAATTGAAATTGAAGGTCAAATATTTATAAAGCGCAAAAAATAGCGTTAGAAAAAATATAATCGACAATATGAGTTCCATATCGCGCCACAGACTAAACTAAACTGACACTGTTCATTTTATTTATTTAATTAGAGAGAATATGACATGAGATAGGTTCTCTCTCAGTATCGTCATGCATTGCGAAACCGATAGGCATGAATATCATGGTGTGGCTTTGATATGTAGATATCATGTTTATTGAATTTGAACTTGAACTTCAAGCTTTGTTTTTTTTTTTCTATTGACAAACGATGATATAATGATATACTTTATCATGATAACAAGTCTAATTTAATACGTTTTTTCAAGTCAACAACACATCCTTCGGGCTCGAATCGCACGCTTTTAGCAAATCGCAATGGAATAATCGTCTTTTCGGAAATCTCAAATGAAAAATTTGCAATCATATAATAAAGTATGAGTTTCATCTGCATCAATGCGAAACGAGAACCTGATAAAAAAAATAAAAATTAACAATAAATTAATAAATAACAAAAAATTTCCTGACTTGCTTCAAATTTGAAACTCATTGAAAATGATAGAGGACTAAAAAAATATTCGAAATAATTTTTTTTTTTTTTATAGGATGACTTATAATTTTTTTGAGATGTGATATTTTATTTTTTAGCTAATTATGATCATTTTTTTTTAATTTTTATTTTTTCGAAAAATGCAATTTTTTAAATATAATTTTTTAAATATAATTTTTAAATATTTTCGGTTGTTTTTCTAAATATTAATCTTGATCTGCATAAAAATTATTAAAAACAGCTTATTGAGCACTTTCTAATCAGAAAATTTGGAAAATTTAGATAGGATCAGAATAATTCTTCATCTCAATTTTCAAAAATTTATAAAATATTTTTTAGTCCAATTCTGATGAGTTTCAAATTTATTAAAGCAAATCAGAAAATTTTTTGAAATTAATTTAAATATCATAAATTTGTTGAAAATGACTCACCAACACACGCCCGTGGTCCAATTCCAAAACTAATGAACAAATGTGGCTGTATATTTTTCTTATTTTCTCCATAAAAGCGATTCGGATCAAATTTTCCAGGATTCGGATAATATTTATGATTGTAATGAACGCCAAAAGTGTTGAAAAATATGGTCATTCCTTTGGGTATCGTGAAACTATTTCCTTTGCCATCTTCAATTGTGGTATCTTTATTACAAACTCGATCAATAGCGACCATCGGCGGGAACATTCGAAGACATTCACAAATGAATGCATCCAAATATTGCATCTTCATGAGTTCCTCATAACTTACAGTTTCGCCATTTAATTTATTTTCCGTCTCTCGGACTTCGTCGTAAAGTTTCGCTTGCACTTCCTGATCCACCGCTAGTTGATATGCCGCGAAATTCAATAAAGTCCCTGTCGTTTCGTAGCCAGCTAAGAAAAAGAGGAAACATTGAGCAGCAATTTCGCCATCGGTCCAGTCACGTCTTCCATCTTTTTTGCCAATGTCGGACTCTTGAATTGTCGCAAGTCCCGCATCTTCATCATTTTTTTCTGTATCATGCTTCAACTTGCCATCCATGGCCTCTATCAACAGCTGGATGACATCTGGACGGTACGTGTTGGTTTTTCTGCGATATGCAATCGTGTCTCTGACCAAATCTTTGAAGAAATTTGTTGTTTCGTGCGGCGTGACTGACATCTTCATCCATTTGGCGACTTTGGGCATCATCATGATGAATAAAAATTTAAACATGAGAAGTGGATGGTCAAAGTCGAGTATTTTTTTCGCATTTTTGAAGATGTCATTATTTGGGTCGCGCAAGCAATCGACTTCCAAACCAAAGGCACACGTGGAAATTATATCTGTGGTTACTTTTGTAAACAATTCCCGTGGTTTCACTGTCATTATCTCAGTATCTCCACATTGTTCATGACAGTATGAAACCATATTTTCCGCACAATGTTTCACCAAGTGGAACATCATGCGCATTTTGTTGCCAGTAAATGCCGGACTCAATGTCGCTCGCATATCCTTCCATTTTTGGTCTTTCATCATAAACAAAGAATTCAAAAATAACTCATCAGCGTTACTTTCACCAAAAATTCGATGATTTACGAAATTTTCAAAATGTTTGATGCCCAACTGTTTTATCATTTCGGGATCTTGGATGCAAAGTGATGGTTGCGAAAAATCAAAAAGTCCCACATACGGCTCATTCCGAAACTCATTGCCGACATTTATCAAATTATCCGGAGCACTTTCCAGCTGAAACATTAATTTCAGTTGATTACCGAAAATCGGAATTGGTTTGCGGTGTGGGACATTTCGGTCACGAAAATAACTATTATTCCGCGTCAAATACTTGTACAGCAAAAATAACGCGGAGAACACTAATACGAGCGGTAGAATTAAAGTCATATTCGATTGAAGGCCAAACGTCGACTGATGAATGAACGTACAGACAATTTCTGAGCGAAGAGTATAAAATGTGCGTCGAATTTTGATGATTACCAGTTTTATATCTCTCCATATGTTATTTTAATTTTAACTATGACGTATTTTGGTTTGTTTTTTTTTTGTCGATTATTAATAAATAACTCATCAGAGACACTATCGGTAAAGGACTGATAGTCATTATCATGAAACTATCGAAATCTTTGAATTCCCAATTGCTTGATAAGTTCGGGATCCTGGATTAATAATGCCGACTTACGAAAATCGAAGATATCAACTTCGTTTCGATATTCGTTCATTATCGGTAAATGATTTCAAACAAGAAGATACGCTTTTCGATAAGGTACATTTTGCTTGCAAAAATAGCTATATTTTTTCTTCGTGTTTCCTTATTCATATCAAATAAAAGAGCATGAGAGTAAGTTTCGTGCAAGCCATATATAAATTATATAATAAAATGCGTGAGTCACATAATTAGACATTGAAATTTATTTATGCCTGTCGTTCTATTAGGTCAACAACACAGCCTTCTGGTTCAATTTTAAAGCCTTTCTTGTATCCTAAAAATTAAAAAAAAAAAGTAGGAATTAAACTTTTTCTAAAAAAAATAAAAAATAAAGCCAAATTTATTTTGAAGTGTTTTGTTCCATTTTAATTAAATTAAATTAAATTAAATTAAATTTTACCAAAAAAAATTGTTTAAGGATAATTTTCCTAATTTAGAAAAAAATTAAATAATTTTCAATTTTATTTATGTATTTCATCAAATTTGAAAAAAATTATCATTTAAAAAAAATGGGACAAAAACTTCGAAATAAATTGGAAGCAACATTTGAAAAAATAATTTTAAAAAAGAAAAAAATTATCATAATAGAATAACTCACGAAAAGGAATGCACATTTTAGGTCCAATACCGATCTCGAAATTTAGCACCACGTGGTACAATAATAACTTTGCTTGCATCAAAGCAAAACGGGATCCTAATTTTTTTAAAATAAAATTTTCTCTTAAAAAAAAAGAAACTCAACAAAAAAAAATGTCTTACCAATACAAGCTCGAGGTCCCAAAGCAAACGGCATATAAGTATAAGGCTTAATATTTTTCTTATTTTCCCCCAAGAATCTTTCCGGATCGAATTTCTCGGGATTTGGAAAATACTTTGGATTATAGTGCATGCCAAACATATTGACAAAAATAACCATTCCCTTTGGAATTGTAAATTTTTTGCCATCATCACTTTCGATGAGTGTTTCTTCATTACACACCCGATCGAAACCGGGTTGTCCGGGATGTTTTCTCAAAAGTTCACAAATAAAAGCGTCCAAATACGGTAGTTTCATAAGGATATCATAAGTAATTGGTCCTCCATTTAGCATATCATTGGTGTGTTTTATCTCACGATATAATTTATCTTGAATAGTTGTGTCGATTGCCAACTCATACGATGCGAAATTCATCAAAGTTGAAACCGTTTCAAAGCCACCGAGGAAAAAAATGAGACATTGTGCCGTTATTTCAGTGTCAGTCCATTCAAGTTTCACCTCACGTCTGCCGACATCCGATTCGTCAATTGTGGCAAAGCCCACTTCGTCAGCAACCTGGTCTGATTCGAATTTTAATTTTCCATCCTTGGCTTCGATCAGAAGTTGTAAAATATCTGGACGGTAAAAATTGTTTTCCTTCCGGAAAGAAATTGTTTTTCCAATGAGATGTTTGAAGAATTTTCCAGTTTCTTTGGGTAGAATTGTCAGATCCAACCATTTTCCGAGTTTTGGTGCAACGCTAAGCACAATAAATTTAAGAGCTAACCAAACATTTGCCATATTTGACAATCGTTGAGCATTGATGTACATCTCGTTGTCAGAATGTCGCAACGAATCCACTTCCAAGCCGAAGGCACATGTTGAAATAATATCTACCGTCACTTTGGAATAAATTTCTTTCGGGTTGATTGTCACGCGACGATTTTTTTCCTTGGCACACTGTTCCCGTCCATAAGTAACGAAATTTTCCGCACATTTTTTCATCAAGTCAAACATCATCCGCATTTTTAAGCCAGTGAAAGCGGGACTGAGAGCTGCTCGCATGTCGCGCCACTTTTGAAATTTCATCAGCAACAGGGAATTATTCAGCAATTCATCCGAAACGCTATCCGTAAATACTCGATGGTTCACAAAATTATCAAAATTCTTCACAGTGACTTGTTTAATTATTTCTGGATCTTGAATTATCAAGCCGGGACTCAAAAACTCAAATGATCCAATAAACGGCTCGTTTCTAAATTCAGTTGCTAATTTCACAAAAGCCTCGACAATGCTCTCGCCTTTTAGCACTGGCAAAAACATGTTGCCTATCAGCGGTACGGGCTTCACGAACGGAACATTTCGCTCTTCAAAATAAGAATATTTCCGTTTGACGTAAAAATAAAACAATAATATGATTGGAAAAATCAGACAAAACCACGTAAAAAGACTCATATCTTTCGAAAAGTACGACAAACACTGACTGGCAACACATATCAGATGGCAAATGAGAAATTACCATGACAACGCGTCGCATGTACACAAATTCTCGTCTCATTGTTATTGTACAATCGGCAAGTTTTCGGTTTTAATTTGTGCCGAGCGCGAACGTGAATAAACACTCGAGTGTATTATGTCAGATTTTTACTCTTTTATTAATTTGTTCTGTGTACAAGGCATATGAGTCTCTCAAAATTCATCGTTTTTTCAGCCGAACAATCAAGTCGACATCGGGAGCAAGTGCAAATGAATTGCTGTAGTGTAGCGGAATCGATGTCTTATCACAAGCTTTGACACTGAACTCGGATAACAAATAATAGAGCATTAATTTGACTTCCATCAAGGCAAAACGTGAACCTACAAAGACAGAAAAATGATTTAATAAGTATATTAAATTAAGTCGCTCCAAATTAAATTCAATCAACATTCAAAAATGAAAGAAGCAAAATAAAAAAAAAAGTTCAAAAAATTATATTTTAAGGAAACTTTTTAAAAAATTAATGATCTTAGATTTTTTTCTTAATATTTTCATGTAAACTCCTCAGCAAAATTTAAAAAAAAAAGTTATGTATTTTAAATTTTCATTTTTTTTAATAAAATAATATTTTTTAAAATTTTTATTGTAAAAAATATTTTTTTAATTTTAAATTAAAAAGTTAAAGTAGATTAAAAATTAAAGCAAATTTTTTATTTAACTAATGGCATTCATAAAATTTAGTAATTTTTTTACAGAAATTTCTATTTTTTGTTTCCTCGCATTCCGAAAAATAATAGGGGCAAAAACTTCGAAATAAATTTGGAGCAACCTTACTCAATATCATTTACTTACCGATACATGCTCGAGGTCCAAGTCCGAATGGCATGTAGGTGTTTGGAATAATTTTCTTTTTATTTTCTCCCAGGAAACGCGTTGGATCGAATTTCATGGGATTCGGAAAATATTGATGGTCATGATGTAATCCATAAACATTTATCCACAACTTCGATTTGTTCGGTATGAAAAATTCCTCTCCACTGTCAACTTTTAAATTTGTATTTTTGTTGCACACGCGATCCGTTAAGAATCCCGGCGGATGATGACGCAAGACTTCCGACACGAAAGCATCCAAATATTCCATTTTGTGGATTGCTTCGTAAGTTACTGGCTTCCCATTCAGTTGATTTTTAGTCTCCGTGATTTCTTCAAAAAGCTTCTCCTGAATATCATCCGCTACTACCAGCTCATACAAGGCAAATGTCAATGTTGTTGATGTCGTATCAAAACCGGCGACAAAAAAGAGGAAACATTGCGCTGCGACTTCGGAATCGCTCCAATTTGATTTTGTCGTGACTTGTTTGCTGTTTGTGGTCTCGTTAACTACAGCGAATCCCGTTTCAGTGTCTTTATTGTCACTTTCGTGTTTCAATTTGCCATCTATCGCTTGTATCAAAAGTTGAATAACGTCCGGACGAAAAGTGTTGGTGCTTCGTCGATGTTTGATGGTATCAGCGACAATTTGTTTGAAAAATTGCGACGATTCCTTCGGAATAAAATTTATATTTAGCCATTTGCATAACTTGGGTGCCATTCCGATGAAGAGAACTTTAATTTGTTGCATAAAATCCTCGAAATTAAAAGATTTTCTCGCATTTACATACACTTCGTTCTCGGGATTTTTTAATGAATCCACTTCCAGACCAAAGGCACATGTGGAAATAACATCTACTGTCGCTTTTGAAAATATATCCTTAGCATTGATGTCATAGTAACCATTTTCATTTAAATTATCATTGCAATACGTAATGAAAGAATCGGCACAATTTCTCACTAATTCGTACATCATTCGCATTTTGGAACTGGTAAAAGCAGGTGACAACGTCGATCGCATATTTCGCCATTTTTCATCAAGCAGTGCAAAAAGTGAATTTCCGAAAAGGGCATCTCCTTCAGACGTTAAAAATGGAACGTGATTTACAAAATGATCAAAATCTTTAACCATAACTTGTTTTATCAGTTCTGGATCTTTGATGACGTACATTGGCACGGTCATGTCAAACATACCGTATAATCTGTAAAAAAAATTAATTATTTTTTGTTTTGTATTTCAAAACCAACTTACTTGTGTTCTCGAAATTTATTTGAAAGTTGAAGCAGCATGTCTGGAATCGGTTTTCCAAGGAATAAGGTTGAAAACCAGTTGCCAAATATGGGAAGAGGTTTTTCATGAGGAATATTTCGTTCGGCAAAATAATCCAAATCTTTGTTGATATATCGCCAAATCAAATAGAGGATCGGCGATAAGGCAAATATCCAAAATAAGCAACCCATTGTCAATGACTAACGGGCAAACGAACACTGAGCACAATTTTTTACGTTGATATGAATGATAATGCCCTCCAATTTTATTAATATCAATTTAGAAGATAGCGAGAGTCGAAACATAGACACGGACGCATGATGACGTTGTTTTTCAAGAGAATTAATTAATGAAATAATATGTTTTGAAATACTTTTTCAAATAAAATTTTGTTTTTGAGCACTTATCAAATATTTTTGAAAAAAATTAGGCAAAAATATTATTGAGAGAAGCTCAAAGCTCAAAAACGGTTTTTTTAACAACATTTTTTTTTTGTTTCATAAAATTCACTGATTTAATAAATTGCAACGGCCTTAACGCTTTCTAAAAGTGAAAATCAAATCACTTTTTGGCACGAGTCCGAACCCAGCTTTATATCTTAACGGCACCAATGTCTTATCACAGACTTCAATCTTGTAGCGCGATAAGAGACTAAATAAAACTGTCTTGGCGTCCATCAAAGCAAAACGTGATCCTAAAATGCAACGTAAAAACAATTAATTGCACATTTTTATCAATCACAAATATTTACCGATACAATTTCGAGGTCCCACACCGAAAGGCATGTAGGCATTTAACGCTAATTTATGTTTATTTTCTGGCAAAAACCGTTCTGGACTGAATTTCTCAGGATTTGAAAAATATTTGTGTGAATGATGCATTCCGTAAATGTTGAACCAGACATGAGCACCTTCGGGAATTTGCATTTTACTACCGTTATAATCGACAATTTCGGTGGCACGATTGCACAGACGATCCGTGACAAAAGCAGGTGGATACATTCGCAAAACTTCAGAAATAAAAGCGTTTAAATATGGCATTTGATGGACATTTTCGTATGTAATTGGATCGTCTCCTTGTTTTTCTCTGATTGTTTGTATTTCTTCATACAATTTCGCCTGAACATCCTCATTAGTGGCCAAGGCGTAGGAGCAAAAATTCAAGAGAATTGCCGTAGTGTCCGATCCAGCAAAGAAGAAAATAAAACATTGTGCAGCCAAGTCAAGGTCCGTCAATATTTTCTTCTTGCCGTTGGATGGGGTTTCGTTATCTTCAACATCATCGTTCAGATTTCCGTCTTGTGCTTGGATTAAAAGCTAAAATAATATAAATTTATTATTTTATTGTTGAACTTAATGGTCTTTAAAAAATTTAAATAGCTTACTTGCACTATATCCGGTCGAAAACTCTTCATACTCCGACGTTGTTGAAAAGTATCTTTGATCATCTTCTTAAAAAATACATTAAATTCCGGTTTAGTCAAACTAAATCCAAATTTTTCTCCCAGCGATGGACTCATTTGCAGTATCATAAGCTTAAGTTGACCGTAAAATGTTTGTATATCGAAGGCATTAGTCGCTTTTACATAAACCTCATTTTCAGGATCGCGCAATGAGTCAACTTTAAGCCCGAATGCCGTTGAAGAAATGACATCCAACGTAACTTTCGAATATGTCTCCTTCGTATTTAGTTCAATGCAACCATTTTCATCCAAATTTTCGTCAATGTAGGAAACAAAGTCCTCGGCACATTCCTTAACCAAGCCAAACATCATTCGCATTTTCGAGCCCGTGAAGGCAGGACTCAGTGTCGATCGCATATCTTTCCATCTCTGATCTCGCAATATGGACAAGGAATTTATCAGTAGCTCATCGTGCTCGGAAATTGTTGTGCCTGGATGATTGACGAAATTTTCAAAATCCTTAATACACAATTGCTTAACCAGTTCTGGTTCTTGGACTACAAATGTCATTGTTCCGTAATTTGAAAGTCCGAAAAAACGATTTTTACGGAATTTGTGCGTTTGCTCGAGCATCCATTCTGGGTAAGGCATTTGTTTGACAATAGTTTCCCATGTTGAGCCAAAAAGAGGGAAAGCAGGAACGAAAGGAATTCCTTTTTGCTTGAAAATTTTGAACTTGCGTTGTGACACCTTCCACCAAACAAACGCCAATGAGAGGCAAATAATGATCCACGTTATCATGTTTTAGAATTTAATGAAACGCTGTGCAAATTGACTGAATCGACGAACGGTTCAAATTAAACTAATTTTGATATCATTGGAATGAACATTTAAAGTGAAGTATTATTAGAATAAATAGAAAAATCTTTTTGATTAATTGAAGGGCAAATGTGATAAATCGCACAATTGCAATTTTTTTGAGCTTTTTTTTTAATTTTTAAAATTTCATTACAAAGCAAAATAATTAATTATTTCAAAATAGTCTGTTTCCATTTTATACGCGCAAATTAATTTTTATCTGTCATTTTTTTTTTTGCTTATCATTAATTAAAGTTCTGAACATCTTTTTATCGTTTCTTGAGTGCAACAATTAAGTCGACCCTTGGTCCTATGGTCATTCCAATGCCATATCGCATCGGCACCAAGCTCTTATCACAAACAGCGAATTTGAACTCTGATAAAATGCTGTAAAGAATTATCTTGCTTTCCATCAAAGCAAAGCGAGAACCGATACAAGCGCGAGGTCCAATGCCAAACGGAATATAACTGTTGGGAATAATTTTTTCCTTATTACCACCCAAAAACCGTTCTGGCTTAAATTGTTCCGGATTCGGGAAATATTTGTGTGAATGATGCATGCCATAAATGTTGACCCAAATCATTTTTCCTTTGGGAATTATGAATTTGCGGCCTTCATGGTCCTCGATTTCCGTATCTGAGTTGCAAACACGATCAGTTATGAATCTGGAAATAAAATTATGATTAAATATAATTAATACCAATCTATTTAAATGAAACTTAAAAATAAAGTCCGATGACCCATTTTGGAATCCAAAAGACAGAATGAAACAAAATTCCAATTTTATGAATAATATGTTCGATTTTTAAAGTATTTTAGCACAAAAATTGTTAAAAATATATAATTTGAAAAAAAAAATCATTGGATTAAAAAAATAATTTTTCTTTTAAAATTTAATTTTTTTCAATTTAAAATATTTTTGTAGAAATTTCTTTTTTGTCATTTATAAAAAAAACTCCCACTTGAAAACTTTTGATTTTTGGTTTTTTAAAAAAATTTGACCTTATTTCTAAATTTCATTTGGAGCATTCTAAAAATTTCTAAAATTTGTCTTACCCAGGTGGATGAACTCGCAAAACTTCTGACACAAAAGCGTCCAAATATTCCATTTTCTGCAAAGTTTCGTAGTTAATCGGTCTTCCCATCAGTTTTTCCTTCGCTTCACGAATTTCATTGAAAATTTTCTCCTGCACATCTTCATTCACCGCTAATTCATAACTAGCAAATGTAAGAAAAGTTGAAGTCGTGTCGAACCCAGCGATAAAAAATAGAAAACATTGTGCTGCAATCTCTACATCATTCCACGTTTTCGTAATTTTTGTCTTGCCAACATCGGATTCTTCAATCACTGCAAAACCTTCGCTATCTTCTTTCGAGTCGATATCATGCGTCAAAGTCCCATCTTGCGCTTGCATCAAAAGTTGAATGACATCCGGACGAGTTTCCTTCGTCTTACGACGATGTTCAATCGTGTCTTTCACCACTTTTTTAAAGAATTCCTGAGAATCTTTCGGAACAAAACTCATTTTAAGCCATTTTGCGATGCGAGGAAATCCGGCAATCACTGTTGTTCGCAAAATTGCTGCTTGACTTCGTAAGTCGAAGGAACGTAATGCGTGATAATAAACAGGATTCTCCGTGTCTCGTACTGAATCAACTTTCAAACCAAATGCGGTGCTGGAAATTATGTTAGTCGTCACTTTCGAGAAAATATCTTTCACATTTATCTCAATTAAATCATTTTCATCCAAATTTTCCTTGCAGTAAGTGACAAAGTCATCGGCACACTCGCGAATCAGATCGAACATCATTCGCATCTTCGAGCCCGTGAAGGCGGGACTCAGTGTCGATCGCATATCGCGCCACTTTTGGTCCCTCAAGATACTCAAAGAGTTGGGAAGGAGCTCATCGTACACCGTTGATATGACATTCGGATGATTCGTAAAATTGTCAAAGTCTTTCACACAAATTTGTTTGATAAGTTCTGGATCTTGAATGACGAAAATTGGACCACTTAAGTTGTAAATGCCAAAAAATCGATGAGACCGGAATTCGTGCATCATATCAAGGAGCCACTCGGGTATCGAGTATTGGTTTACACTTATTTTCCAAGTTGAACCAAAAAATGGTATTCCTGGTACGTGAGGGATGCCCTTTTGCTTGAAAAATTTAATATTTCTTGTGGCATATTTCCAAACAAGATAAACTGTGGGCAAAAGAACTAAAATCCAAGTTAAAAACGACATTATTTTTTCACAAAATATTTCTTCTATCAGTTAATCGATAGCAAGTTCTTAAACAAGACTGACTCAATCTTGTCAAGATAAACTCAACAGTCGTCTGGGTCGTGTCGCGTATCTCCGGTTTCGCGATAATAATTTTACCTGCGTCATTAAAGTAAATTTATATTTCATAATGATATATTTTTATTGAATTATCAGAATTTTTTAACAGATTATTAACGTTTTTTTAATTGAACAATCAAATCAACTCGTGGTCCCATGCCAAATCCACCACTGTATCGCATCGGAACCAAAGTTTTATCACAAACTTCGAATTTGAACTCTGACAAAATGCTGTAGAGGATTATCTTGCCCTCCATCAGGGCGAATCGTGAGCCAATGCATGCGCGGGGTCCTAACCCGAATGGAATGTAACTGTTGGGAATAATTTTTTCCTTGTTGGCACCCAAAAATCGTTCGGGATCGAATTTCTCGGGATTCGGGAAATATTTATGGGAATGATGAATGCCATAGATGTTGGACCAAATCATCGATCCCTTGGGAATTGTGAATTTCTTTCCTTCGTGGTCTTCGATTTCGGTGTCGTTGTTGCAGTAACGATCGGTTAGGAAGCTGTTAAAGTGGAAATTAATTAAATTTATTATTTTTTTTTAGGTCGGTTTCAGGTAAAACTTAAAATTAAAGTTTAATTTTAGAATCCAAAAAATTATTTGGACAAAAAAAGTTCATAAAATTGTCAAAATAGGTTTTTACGAAAATTTATAAATTTTTACTAAATTTCAAAATGTAAATTTTTTAAACTTTCTTATTTAAAAATTAATTATAAATATTTTTCATATAAAAAAATTTTAAAAAATTGTTTTAAAATTAAAATGTAAAAGACGAAAAAAATAGGTAATAATAATACAGCAACATAAATTTATAAAAAAAAAGTTCTTTCAAAGAAGTTTTTTTCCTCCAGATTTTGTCTTAAAAAATTTTGGACCTTATTTTTTAGTTTCATTTGAAGTTACCTAAATTGACTTTTTTGCTTACCCAGGTGGATGCACACGCAAAACTTCCGACACAAAAGCATCCAAATATTCCATTTTCTGCAAAAGCTCGTAGTTAATTGGGCGTCCCATGAGTTTTTGTTTCGTCTCTTTAATTTCGGCAAATAATTTTTCCTGCACCTCGTCATTAACCGCCAACTCGTAGCTGGCAAAGGTGAGAAGAGTGGACGTTGTATCGAAACCAGCGACGAAAAACAAGAAACATTGTGCCGCCAAGTCAGTATCACTCCACGTTTGCTTGACTTCCTTCTTGCCAATGTCCGATTCTTCAATTACAGCAAATCCCCCATGATCGTCCTTTTCCTCCGTCTCGTATTTCAAGGTGCCATCTTGAGCTTGAATCAGCAGCTGAATGACATCTGGGCGAGTTTCTTTTGTCTTGCGACGATGCTCAATGGTGTCCTTGACGAGTTTCTTAAAGAATTTTTGAGAGTCTTTCGGCGTAAAACTAACACCCAGGAAATCTGCTAATTTGGGCATACCTCCGATCATTAAAAATTTAATTTGTGCCTTTAAACTGCGAATGTCGAAGGAACGTGTGGCATGAACAAAAACGGGATTTTGGGGATCACGCACAGAATCGACCTTCAAACCGAATGCAGTGCTGGAAATAATGTTTATTGTCACTTTGGAAAAAATATCTTTAGTTACGATCTCCATTGTCTTATCGCTGTTTACTTTGCTGTTGCAATAAGACACAAAATCATCGGCACATTCACGTATCAAGTCGAACATCATTCGCATTTTTGAGCCTGTGAAGGCGGGACTGAGTGTCGATCGCATATCTTTCCACTTTTGATCGCGCAAAATATTCAAAGCGTTCGACAGAAGTTCATCGTGCGACGTACTTAGCATATTTGGGTGATTGGTAAAATTGTCAAAGTCCTTCACGCAAATTTGTTTAATCAAGTCTGGATCTTGCAACACAAAAGTGGGTCCCATAACACCGTAAATGCCAAAAAATCGATGCGTTCGGAACTGATGCATGACTTCTAACAACCAGTCCGGAATCGATTTGTGCATCATCATTGTGCTGTAGAGAGAGCCAAAAATTGGAACGCCAGGAACATGCGGAATTCCTTTTTCCTTGAAATATTGGTACTTTTTCATTGCCAACTTAAATATGAAATACAGCGAGGACAGAATAATAACGGCCCACGTAAGGCCACACGAAATGCAACTCATTTTTCAACAATTTTATTAAATTGCGACTGTTGGCTGTGAAACTTGATTAACTACTGGACTGACTGAACTGAGAAGTTATATACTCGCGAGCCAAACGAACAATAGCCGAAGGTGCTATGTTATTCGTTATATACTACATCTGTTTATAATTAATATCGGTCATATTTCAGATAAGATACGAATGTCTACTGCGTATATGCGCTTGACGTGCACTTTATTCCTGGCAAAAACAACAAAAAAAAATCTTAATCTTTAAATTTATTGTGAAAAAGCTTTTCTTTCACACATAAAAGGAACCACATCGCAACGCTTCTTTATTTCTTCTTCGTAAATAAATAAAATAAGAGGAACATCAGGGTGATAAAATACTTTTACTTTATCTGTACTTTTTCTTAAGTTACTTTGAAAAACTTACAAAATTCTCTGTTGTAAAACAATTTTGAAATGTAATTATTTAAAATAATGTTACTTTTCACAATTTTCTTAAAACAAAAGTAAAAAAATATTTTTTTAAAGTTAAAGAACTTTTTAATTAATTTTTTATTAAAAAAAAAATAAAAAATTAATTTTTTTATAGTTAAATATTTATAAAAAAAAATATTTAATTTATTTTATAAAAATTTAAAAATAAATTAAAATATTTTTTTAAAAGTGATTTTTTAAAATCATATTTTAATTTTTCTTTTTTGAATTTAAAACTTTTTCAAAACTAAAATTGAAAAGTAAAACCAAAAAAAAAAGTTAATTTATTACCCTGAAAAAAAAACATAAAAGAAGATTATTAATTTATTTTACATGCCATTTTTCCACAACCAACCGAGGAAAAAAATCCACTTGACGTATATGAAAAATTTGAAAAGTACTTTTTCTTTTAGCGAAAAAATATAATAATAAAAAGAGGTATCAACAACGAATTGTTAACCAATTTTCAATGTAATAAATGAGCATATAAAAAGTTAGACGTCGCTCTCGATGCATGGCAGCAAAAAAAAGTACGGGGAACGAATTTGCATATAAGACGCGTCGTAGATGTAAATTATATGAGCATATTGTATGACAAATGAAAACAAAAACAAGGAAAAATGGAAAAAGTTTTTCATAAATATTTTAGCGCGCGCAAAAAAACGCAGAAAAATAATCATCGCGAGCAAGGCATTTGCGTAATAAATTATGTATAGACGCAAAAAATGTGTGAAAACAACAATTGTGATTTTTTTTTATTATAATTATTATTTCATGCGTGTGCAGATCTTGAAAATGTCAATTAAAAATTAAACATTTAATGATGAGAGGGTGAGTGTGAGCAAATACATGCATTAAGATATAGGCACTTCTTGTGTCATGGTGTTGAAACATTTTAAATTATTTATTCATGTTTTGTGTCGTACATCTGTGACTTTGCACGAGATGAGTGAAGAAAAAAGTCGACGACAAATATCAATTAAACAAATGACTTCTTGATGCTTTTTGTTGTCTCTTGAGTTAATTGACGTTTTAAATGTAACCCGTGTTTATGAGCAAATTTAACACGTCACCGATTTTTGATGATGTCATCATCGCCTCTCGTATGATTTAGTGTATCACACTTAATTTTAATTGTTCTCTATGAGATTAAAGTCAAATGGAGTTCTTGAGGTGAGAACTAATTGTGGTGTTTGAAATTGTTTACATCACTGAACCAAAAATTAGTTACAGTTCATTGCACTGGCAATTTATGCACCAATTAACAACTAAATTTAATTATCGAGCTTTTTTCGATTTTTGTCACATTTTGTAGAAAAAAAATTTAAAAATGCAAATCCAAAATTTAAAAAAAATAATTTTTAAAGTTTACATTAAAATTATCAAAATATAAAAATTTAGGTGAAAAAAATAGGTCACATGACCAAAATTAAAAAAAAAACATTTTGTTGCTTTTTGAAAATTAAATACCTATGTAAATAATTGAAAATTAATCAAAACGTTACAAACTATCATAAAAAATTAAATAATTTTTATTATTAAATTATAAACTTTATTCATAATAACGATCAACTACAACAACAACTACTTTAACTTTTATTGAAATAATTTTTTAAACTATTTAATTTGTTTTTATTAAAAAAAAAAAAATAAAAAAATTCCTACTACTCTAAATTATTTTTAGCTGCCTTATTGCTGGCAAAATAAAATTTGCAAAGGAAGGTCAACTGTTAAATGAATAATGCAGAATTCATAAACATCAACAAACAAACCAACACCGCATAATTGCTCTCTTTTCCATCGTCCAACTCATCATCATCATCATCGTCGCTGTCATAAAATGAGTAAAACTACCTTTTCTTCGTACGATTCTGTGACAAAATAAAAATCAAAACAAATTTTATGACGTCTCGTCGCGAATGATATCATGCAGGACGAAGTTAGGACACATTTGTTGTGGTTTGTCAGTGAACTGCTCGTTGTAGAAAAGGAACATAATAATTAAGTGGTTATGTTACAAAAACCTCGTAAACGCATGTTGTGATGTATTGTCTCTGTGATTCGTGTTTTTGACACATGAAATGAAAAGGATGCCGTTATTAACGTTCTTTTTCGACCATGACAATACACAACACTTTACAAGGCTATTTACGAGGAAAACGACACGTTTTAGCGACATTTCCTATTTGAATGTGTTGTTTTTTCCTTTATCTTTTTCGTTTAGACATTTAATGATGATATTTTTGGAGCATTTTAGCTTTAAATGGTGCTTAAATAGACCAAACAAGGAAAGAGAATTAAAAGAATTCGTTAAAATAAATAGCTTAACCGCATTTGTTCTGTTCAAAGAATTTTCTTGATTTTCCAAGAATTTTTACATTACTCAAGAGACTTGGGCGATTATTTTAACATTTTTTTAAATTTATAATTTTTTTTCCAAAAGTTTCAGAATATTTCAGATTTTTCACGATTTAACAAAGAATTTTCAAGTTTTCCCAAAAGTTTTCACAAACAAATGTTAAATGTAGATTTAAATGGTTATTTAAAATTTTTTACCAGCTACACATTTTTTTCAATCTAAAAAGCTTGAATTAACAAGTGGCAAAAAGACACATCGGTACGGACAGATGGACAGACAAAATAACCAGGACATAACCGTATTTTTTCAATACAAATTTTGAAATGCGGTAAAAAAAGCAATAAAATATAATTTTGTTTTTATTTTAATTTGAGTGTTGTTTTAGCACCGTCTTCACGTTATTTTATCTTTTCAAGCCTCTTTGCTTTGAAAACGTTTTCACCTCACTTACACTTTTCGCAAATACAAAATTTTAATGATTACACATGTCACACAGACACACTTTAAAAGTTTTCCTCTCTCACGTGCGTGCTTCAAGGAAACAAATTGGTAGTAAAAATATGGGCCCAAAAAAGTAAAACAACTGTTTACATGCATAAAATTAAGGCGAAACGGTCGTTTTAAGAGCCTTTTTTCATTTATTTTATTGTTCGTGTGTGTCTACTTAAATCCATCATAAAAATGATGAATGTTTATCTTGCTTTGTTGTTGGGTGCGCGCACAAATAAAAACAATAAAAAAAGTTTAGCCGTTCGACAACAGCGAATGATTAATTAAATGATAGGATCAAAGGATAATGATATACTTTTTTATCGTTGTCGCGTAGAAAATTCGATTGTTTCGATCTGCTTAACATGGAAAGTGTCGAAATTCAATCAAATTTGAATAATGTAACCAGAGATATATTTTAGCTTGAAGGAACAATCAAAAAATGTAAATGTTCCCTTTTTATACTACAAGAATTTGTTTATCATCGATACAGATGCGACTCTGGTAGGCGTCTTTTTATTACATCTATGGGCTTCCTGTCGATATTTGAAAAATCCATATCTGTTGCCTCAATCCATATTTTCTATTTTTTTCCGAGATACACACAAAAAAACTACTTGAAAAAAATTTTTGTATTATAAAATGTAGTCGCTTAAATCCATTTAATCCCTTCCTGACAATATATATGAAGATGCTGCTTGTTTTCTCAGAAGGCCATGTATGAGTGATTCAATTGTGCATGTCAGACAATTTATATTTTATTCAAAGCAGTGCGAGAACAAAAAATTTAATAAGGCTTCATCAATCATTCAATGTCAGTTGCAGCCTTCCACTTCTAAACACTTTACAGCTAAGCAGACGTGCGCTTTCATTATTAGGTATTAAATGTATGATAATAATAAATAATAATAATAAACCGACCCACGGCTTCTCTCGTCTTCTTGTAATTTTGCTGGTATTTAATGTTCATTCACTCGTATTACAAGCTAAGGTGAAAGTTTAAGCTCCTTTCTTCTAACTTTCGTGGCTTTTTGAGCAGCTGCTTAGGCGATTCAATTTATTTATTGCAATTTTTGTCATATCCCCTTCTAAAAGTTTTTGCCGGAAAAATTTCGGGGGGAAAATATAAAAATATAATGAGAATTTTTAACATTTTTGGTCATTTTTCAATTGAAAATCATGAAAAAGTACAAATTCTATTAAAATTATACAAGAAACAAGCTAAATTTGTTTTTGAGAAATTGAAATTCAATTAAATTTAACTTTTGGTCATGTCATTTGGTCATTTGGTCATGTGACCAAAATGTTTTTTTTTTCTATTTTTAATTTCGAGAAATTTAATTTTTTTTTCTTAAATTTTCAAATAAATCTTCAATTTTAAAAATTACATTTAATTAATATTACGATTTCTGATCTAAAAAATAAATAAAATAAAATAAAAAAAAAATTTGTCAAAAACATTAAATGTAATAAAATTCAAGAAAATGCTTTAAAAAAAATCCACTTTTGAAATGTTCAAAATATAACAAACAAAAGCTTAAAAAATTTCTCTCCCCCTTCATCAAAATCCTGATGGGACAAAAAATTAAAACATTAAATTAATTCGCCTTACGAGAGATTTTGTACAAAATTTCAAAATGAATGGACTTTGCTAATCTCCAAGAAGATAGGATGTCTGATTATGCTGGAAGAAAATATTCAACAAACACAAAACTTTAAATTTGACTACAATAAATTACTTATCTAAAGTGTGTACTATTATTATGATGATTAAATATGTGTGTATGTTATTCACTCAATTATAATTTAAATTAATACTTAACAAAACAAAGCCTGATGGAAAACTTTCTGTCTTTATCTCCGACGAAATTATGTGAACAACGTGCCATTTCCGTATTCTTTTTACTCTGCTATTCATAATATTATCATCTTTAAAAGCATCATTGTTTTGTTATCTAAATTTTATGCATATATGATGTAATTAGGGGATTGTTTACATAAAATTCAATTAAAAGATATTTTCCTTCTCAACAATGCTGGGAGTATGGTCTTCTTCCTTCATTATTTATTATCAAATAACAATTTACTCAAATGTCAAATTAAACCAAATTAAATGTCTTAAATTTCAAAGTGTGTTGCTCCACAAATTTATGTTAATTTTAACATTTGGCACGAAAGTCGCAGAAATGTCTAAAAGGTTGATGTACAAATATTTGATCAATGATTGATTTCTGTTAATGTTTTCTTGTAACATCGAAAAAGTACGTGAAAATGTAATGTAATCGTCCACGTGAACGGAATCTCAAAAGCTGGTCCATATATTATACGGCACAAAGTAATAAAAATAATGTTAAATGGAAAAATTTATTTCCCTGACAATAATATCACACTCATGTAACATAATTCTTAATAAGATTTTCCTTCTTTGCTGTTTTTTTATTATTTACGCACCTTTTTTAAATTATTTTATTACGCGGAATAGAAAAACGCACCACAAGAGAAACACAAAATTTATTCGTTTGAGAATTTTCCATCGCTTTTACGGTGCAATGCGGTGAGGGGACGATGATTTCTTAACTTTAAACTAAACCAATGTGCGAATAAATTTTTTGACAATTTTATGGTGGCAATATTTTAACTGTGGATGACACTAAACACGCGTATATTGCGTGTGCGTGAGGTGAAAATAAAAAGAAAAAAATATTCGAGATTGAAAAAAAGTCACAGCTCACTAAAAAATTAGGTGGAATGTATTTGATGGCTAAGTTTATAGTGATATCAATAAAAAAAAGTTTTATATGCCATCAACATGTAACTTTATTGCTGCTTTTAAACTTGGAGCAATGAAAAATTATTTATTCTTAGAGACTTGAAGTGATACCATTTTGCAGATTGAAGAGGATTTGACTTGTTATGTAGCAATAATTCGTCTCTTTTTTTTTGTAGAGTGACTCTTTTGAGGTAATCTTCTTTGTTCAACATTAAGACGCATTTTTTTTCAACCCTTTTTTGTATCTCTTGAAAAAATTGCCCTTTTTAAATATTTTTACTCGTTTTCTTTGTATTCACGGATTTTTTCTTCTTTTTCTTCCCTTTCTGAAGTCATATCATACAAACTAGCACAAAGAAAATGTAATTTCTTTAATTAAAAGTAAGATTTTTTATTACTATCGTACGCTATGTCTTGTATTATCACCGTCGGACAATAAAATAAAATATGACACCCTTGTTCTTATCAGAATTTTTTTCTTTTTTTGTTCGTTTATAAAACAAGAACATTGTATTTATTCAATTAATTTGGTATGTAATCCTTTGATCACGATCTCACAGTTCAAATAGGGCGCCATTTTAACGGTTTTTATACATTGTAAGCAATTTTTCAGTGGCTTAGATTTGAGGGGGTGAATGTGAAAGTAAAAGAAATGATACGAATTTTTTGGATTATTTAATGGTCAAAACCTTAGAGACGATTTTCAGGCGATAAAATATTTTTATTTCAATTAAAAAATAATATTTCCTTCGATTTTGAAAAATTCTAATTGAAAAATCATAAAAAATATATATTTTGATTGAAAAAACATAAATAATTTTTTTTATTAAAGTAATGGTCAGCAAAAAATGGTCACGTGACTTCATTTATTATTATTTTTTTTTAGTTTCTATAAATTTTTTTTCAAAACCAAAATTATTTTTTTCAAAAAATTTTGAAGCATTTACTAATACTTTTTTGTACAACTCCCAACTTTTAAGAAAAATTTGTTTAAAAATTAGTTCGAACTTGAATGGAACATGAACGATTAAATGGGACCTGTAAATAATGGTAAGCTCTTTGTGGCTAAATGCAAACACCCCGGTTGCCCTGTTCTTCAACCAACGCAAAAAGCCTAAATTAGCCATTAACCTGAACCACCTGTAAACAATGGAGCCTTTTTTCCATACACATGCAAATACCCCGGTTGCCCTCTTTTTTAACCAACGGAAGACGCCCTTAACAGTCACTATATAATGCACAAAAAAAAAGGAACGATGACTGTTAAGTTATGCAAAAATTGCGCAACTTGGCACTCAAAAAATAGATTCCATTACAAGGGATCAAAAAAAGTTTCCCTTTGCAACCAATGACATTATGTTACCATTATTCAGTTGGTAGATGCACTATTGGTTGCTGGGGGAGGATAAGATCTTTTCGAGTTGGAGTATTTAAAAACAAGTTGCATATGCAAAATAGGCAAGTTGGCATCAAAAGTGGAAGTCGCATTTGTAAAAAATTATACATTTACTCAGTGAGTTAAAAAACAGATCAAAAAACTTTGATGTGCTTGAATATTTCTGACAAATTGAAACAAAACTAAGGAGAATTTCTTTAAGGAGAATTTATACGATGTCGTATTTTCCTTTTTAACCTACGTCGAAATCCATCAGAAATTTATGGAACCCACCCCCCCTTAAACTTCCGACGCCGTAAATGGATGGCGCCTAAACTTAAAATAAAAAAAAAATGAAATGTCAACTACGCCACTGGTTACCGCAAAAAATTGTAAGCAGAATTTGTTTATGTATTTCGCAGTAATCGATGAGTTTGTTGTCTACCTTTTAACACGTCCGCCGTTTTTTCGCGAATTATCCCCGAAACTGCGTGAAAAAATTTTAAAAAATATTTTAATTTGTCTCAACTGTTACCATAAGAAGCTGGACTTTAAGCATGACGCTCGAATTAACGCACTATTTACGCGCATTGAATGTTAAATCATTTCGTGAGTTTCCGATCAAAATTACTAAATTTTGCATTTTTACATTGGATTCTTTGCAGGCAAGCCATTTTATCAAACATTGGAAGACCACATCTCGGAAGAAGCTGGCTTTGTAGACAATAACTCGACGTTGCCCATCGGATCTCCAGCCAGATCGTCTCCGCATTCGCAGGGCAGCGAGGGCGGCGAACGATTCTCCCGCAAAGTATTCGTCGGCGGATTGCCACCAGACATTGATGAAGGTATGCGAGATTTCTCAAGCTACAAACTTTATCGTCCCGAAGAGATAATTAATTCATGATAATAAATTATTAAATTAGTTGAAGATAGATAGATTTCGACGCGAGTGCGAAAGAAATTAAATGTGATAGTCACAGAAAAGCGATAATAACGACATGATGAAGGGAAATTACTTATGCAAATATTTTAGTTAAACGGGCGAAAAGAGAGAGATAAAGTAATTTGACATAAAACCTTTGATTACTAATTTATTTTAATGATATTTTCAAGTAAACACCGCACAACTACCACACTTCGTCTCATTATTTTATTAAATAGGCAAGAGAGAGAGAGACGACGACGCTCAAGAGCAAAACAACCGAGCCGGATTTAATAAGATTAATAGTCATGATTAAATCTTTATTATCTTATTATCACTTATTTTCAAATCGCTTTCGAGAATTTTCCCGAGATTGTAGAAATCAAGAAAAACACTCAAAAAAAATTATTATCAAGGATATCGGACTATTATATTTTTAATTTCGTTTTTTTTAATGGCTTTGAATTCCGTTTCAGATGAAATTACATCATCGTTCCGTCGTCACGGACCACTGGTTGTTGATTGGCCGCACAAGGCAGAGTCCAAATCGTATTTTCCACCGAAGGGATATGCTTTCCTCTTGTTCCAGGTAATATTTTTTCCATTATTCCATAAAAGAGACCGAAAAAAGCTGAAATTGAACGTAGATCATCGTTAATACGTTAATAAAAATGGGGAAAAATATTTTATAAGACGTTTATTATTGCAAACCGGGAATTTATTTTTACTTTTCATTTTGTTTTTTTTTTCTCGTTGAAAAAAATCTCGTTTTATTGCAACCATTATTATTTTTCTTGTGTGACACACCATTGTATTTCATGAAAAATTATTGCAGCAAAAAAAAATCTGTAAAAAGAAATTGAAGATTAATTTTTAATGATTCAGTTTTTAAAACGTACCAACCACAAGATAAAGTTGGTAAAATTTCTTTTACGACCACTAATGATTAATATCAATAAATAATAGAAATATAAGTATTTTTATAGAAACAACAAATAATTTTTCCAGAAAATCCATCCAATAATTTATAATAAAAAAAAATTAAAAACACAACAAAACTATGTCATGGTACCTTAAAACCGACATTTTACTAAAACTGCAAACCCAAACAACAAGCAAGAAGTTAAATTGTTTGGCAATAAATTAAATATCACTCTGATTTATATTGAATTTCTTTTTTTTTTTTGTTTTCCTTCCTTCTTTTTTCTCTTACCTCACACACACACTCTGATTATTGTGTAAAAAAGTGTGGAAGCAAAAGTTGAACTGAAGTATTTTTCGACAATTTATTACAGGATTTATTAGTTGAGTTGAGGTGTTGTATATTTGGAAAAGTGAAAATTAATTTCGATACAGCAGAAGCGGAGAAGTTGTTCCTTACTCGTTTGGGCATGGAACGTTTTCCAAATGAAAAATGTATTCGGAAAGTTTGTTTTGTATTGCAGTCACGTGCAGAATTTCTGTAAAATTGCATTGAATTAATGCTCGAATACATTTTGGGTCAGTCCAAACTAAAATCAAAATCTTTTTTCCAATAAAAATTGTTTAAAATTTTTATATTTTGATCATTTTTAACAGAAATTCCTCTAAAAGCTTTAGATCTTTAATTTAAAAATAAGCTTGCTTCAAACTTATTTGGGAAAAATAAAATATTAAATTTTATCAATTTTTGATCGTTTATCTATGTTTACCTAGTTGTTTCTAAATTTGATTTCAGAAATTTTCAAGCTAAAAAATTATAAAAAAAATATATTTTTTTAAATTTTAAAAAATTAGTGCAGCAAATAAATTATTTGGTAAAAAATATTTTAAGAGAAAAAAATAGTAATTTTGAAAAAAAATTTTTTTTTTTTTTTTTTTGAAAAATAAGAAAAAAACGTTAATTTTTCATGAAATTTCAAAATTTATTCGTCCCATAAGATTTTGACCTTTTCAAAGGGACAAAGAGGTCAAAAAATTGGACCGGCCTTCACAAAACAAGAAAAAAAATAAATAAATGCAAAAATATACAACGCCCATGTGCTCATTATAATTGTCCTCATGCATAAATGACGAAAAAAAAATCCAACTCAAAATCATTTTATTCACAGGACGAAAGTAGTGTTCAACATTTGATCGATAATTGCATGGTTGAGGAGGACAAGCTATACATTTGCGTATCATCACCAACAATTAAGAACAAACCCGTGCAAATTCGTCCCTGGCGTTTATCTGATGCTGATTTCGTTTTGGATGCCAGTATGCCACTAGACCCACGCAAGACTGTCTTCGTTGGCGGCGTTCCAAGACCATTGAAAGCGGGTAAGTGTACTTTATTAAAAATATCACAGAGAATATTTAAAATTTTTTGGTGCTTGTAACGTCGTAATTGAATATCTTATTGCTCCGGTCATATTTTTAATTGAAAAGTTGGAAAAAATAATGAATTCATTTATTTACCTATCCTTTTTTCGCAGTTGAGTTGGCTATGATTATGGACCGTTTATATCGTGGTGTTTGCTATGCTGGAATCGATACAGATCCTGAATTAAAGTACCCCAAGGTAATGTTTGCATACATTTAATTTATTGACAGTCGTTCAAAAACAAATTTTTTTTTATCGTGACACAGGGCGCTGGACGTGTTGCATTTTCCAACCAACAAAGTTACATTGCTGCAATTTCGGCTCGTTTTGTGCAATTGCAACACGGTGATATTGACAAACGTGTCGAAGTCAAGCCATACGTTTTAGACGACCAAATGTGCGACGAGTGTCAAGGACAACGTTGTGGTGGAAAGTTTGCTCCGTTCTTCTGTGCTAATGTCACCTGTCTTCAAGTGAGTATCCTCGATTAGGCGATAATTTTCTTATTCCATTTTATTAATATTTATTTTTCTTTATTTTAGTACTATTGTGAACACTGCTGGGCAGCCATTCATTCGAGACAAGGTCGCGAATATCACAAACCATTAGTCAAAGAAGGCGCAGATCGTCCACGTGCTGTTCCCTTTCGTTGGTGTTAAAAAAAAAAGTTTACAAGTACCAACCTAAAGCAACCATCCCCAATCCTTTTTTGACGTTTTTAGCATAAGTTCGGCAAAAAAAAACAATAAGTATCTCATATTACATGAGAAGTCTAAAGCAGCAAAAGGCAACGTTAAAAAGCGTTGTAGCAATAAGTTGTTTGTTTTTATTAAAGACAGATTCTCTATTTAAAAAAAAAGAATAATAACTTGATCTAGGAAATAATTCGTCGTCGATATAAATAAAACTAAAAATATTTTTATGATAAAACATTACATATATATATAAAATATATAACTAGGAATACTATTAACACGTTTTAAAAATCTGATAATAAAATAAAACGAATATTAATTTTATACTGCAAAGTAACAAAGACAAACAAAAAAGAATGTTAAAAAAACACAGACACTACTATTTTTGTGAAAATGTAAATTGTATAATTCGTCATTTTTTATGCATACAAGAAACGTACATACCTTTGTAAAACGATTAGTCAATATATTTTAGTTAAATTAGTCTAATTCTTTGTTATGATGTATTTTTTAATTGAAAAAAAAAATATAAGCTACGAAGCAAGGGTAAAAATTGCCATATCCTTTTATAAATTAAAAGTAGTAAGAGATCCAATAATATATAGCTTTTATACTACAAATTGACAAAGAAAAATTATATAGATTCTCAAAAATACGAAAAGGTATTAAATACATAATAAATCTGTTAGTTGTACTACATCATTAAATTTCGTTTTGAGAAAAAAAATATGTTTTATTGCATGCATGCCTGAATTTCATTCGTCAAAAATAATTTATTTATTTATTTTCGTTTTCCATTGAATAAAAAGTTGTGAATCTTAAATTAAACTGCCAAAAAAATTTATACAATTTTTTCATATTCGCTAACATACATACATATAGTAATGATGTTTTGTCTTCAAAATATGTTTTAAATTAATAGAGCAAATTACATAGATATATAAAAAAGATAGCAGAAATACAACAAAAGGAGTAAACATAAGTTTATCTTTGAAAATTCAGTCATATCCTTGAATATTTAATAAAAAGTAACACAAATGCCTACAACAAAATTAATTTTAGAAAAAAAAGTTATACTTATAGGTAAAAATTTAGTCGACTAAAAAATTAAATTAGACGAAAAAAACAAACAATTTGGTGTTGTACCTCGTAGATAATTTTTATACCAAAATCTTGCAATATTTTAATATATGAATATTTAGTGATATGGATTGTTTTCTTATTTAATTATATTATTATTATAAATTGTTTTTCTACTTTTAAATATAATATTATTACAATTTAATAAAAAATCAGATAAAATGTATTGTGATAGTTAGTAAATCCTCGTTTTTTCTAATCGTATTAAATTTGCAATGTTTTTTTTTATTTTTTTATAAATAAATTTAAAATTTGTACCTTTTATTTATACACATCATTAAATTTTTTATAATATTTTTATACTTTAACTCTTATTATTATTATTATATTATTAAAAAATCACGTTGATTGCCAGTCAAATAATTTGATCCTTATTAAATTATTTTTATCGAGTTGAATCTTGAACGGATAGTCAAATTTTGTTACACAATTACATAAATAATAATATTAATAATATATTTATACAATTATATTTGCATTAGAAAATGAATATTAATAGTGAGTTGGTTTTCGTTTCCTATAGTTTATATTTTTTCATTCACTTATTCATGTTTTTTGCAAGACGAATATGTTGTAGTTTATAAAACTATTGTATACCTATTTGATAAAAAAAATAAGCAAAACAGACATAATTTTTTTTCTATATATTTTGTACTGATTTAATTAAAAATAATTTTTTCATACAATAAATTTTTGTTATATAATTATTTTTATGTGTTTTTATTTTATTTTTGTTTTTATTTTTTTTTTCAAGCTATATTTAGTCAGCAGCAATTAAGAAAGCAATTTCATCTCACACATTTGAGACAAAGGATCATCTATTATTTGGTTCCATTCCCACTTTTAGGTATTAGAAATAAATTAAAAATAAATCTTCGTATAGGTATAGTCATAAAATAATAAAATTTTTCACTGTTTTTATACTTTTTTATACCATTATCATGAATATTTTAGTAAAAATATTGTACATAGACATCAACATTTTATGTATATGTAAAAAAAAAAATTAGGTGTAATAACAACATATATATCAAAACACGTAGAAAATTTTTACCAATGTACCAGAAACTTAAGCGTAAAAAAACATTTTTGAATTTTATTGTTATAGTGAAATATTACAATTATTACCCTCTATTTTTATAAACAACTTATCATAGAGATTTCTCGTTTTGTTTGTTGTGTAATGAATATTTAGTCATTGATATATAAATTGATCATGTTAGAATATTTCTAGTGTATGTAATATTTTTTTTCTTAAATTAATCACAAATTATAGAAACATTTGATTCAAGTGCAAACTAAAACATATGATGTTTTTCGTTTATTTTGTATTTGATTTTACATTTTTAAATAATAAAATGTACCTTAACTATGTAGATTAATTAATTTTTATCTAAAAATAAATTTGTTAATATTTAGATAAATACGAAACATGGCTCGTTCAATGTAAAATTGATGGCCTAACATATTATGTTGTTGTTATTTGTTTATTTTTCTGTAATTAATCTTTTACATGTTCAATGAAATAACCGAAGAGACATATTAAACTAGGTCAGGAAACATCCAAACGACTAGAATGTATAACAGAATTAATTATTTTATGCAAAATATTTTAGAATACAGAATAAAATTTATGTTTATCAAATAACATAAAATATACAAAATAATATCCGCTAACGTATGTAATTGTAAACGTTTTCAGAAATTTCAACAAAAAAACTGGGGTTTGTAAAAATAATAATATTTTAGTGTAAAAATAGGAACCACGATTACTTTTTTTGAAATGACTGTGTCAGATGTTGTAGTAAATATTAATAACTTGAAAGATAATTGTAAGCGAACGAAAAAGAAGCACAACAATGGGTCAGACGTAATTAAATAAAAAATTAAACATAAACCCAAAAGTTTAAATCCACAAAAGAAAAAAAAACTTTAAAAGATTCAATAAATGACAGATAACATAGAAGTATTATATACTCTTTTTAGTAGATTCGATATGATATTTATATACCTAAGTATTAAAATTTGTAACAAAACTAATAATAATAATAATAATAATGAATGGTAAATCGAACAATAATGTTTTGGATCAATATTTTTTTTAACAAAATATAGTAGTAAAATACATGTAGTAAACAAAAAAATAATAATTTATAAAGATACGATTTAATATTGTTCTACACAAAAAATAAAAAAAAATACGAGAAAAATTTTATATATATTTGGTAAAAAAAATTACATTAAAACAAATACTAAAAAAATGTATCAACTTCTAATCTCTAAGTTTGCTGAAGAGTTTCACTACTATCATCTTTCTAAAAAAAATTACGAAAAGCATCGTAAAACAAATAAACAAAATATATATCATCAAGCTTTTGGTTTCAATAGCTCACTGTGTGTGCATTGAACATATATCTGTAGCTTTTTTATACAAAAAAACACACAAAAAGAAGAATATTATACGCATTTACCTTTCAAGAAATGTAAGAAAACCCGAGCAAATATAAACTTGATTATCGCTTTGAATGGCTTTTTGACTTACAAAATTTTTAAAACTAACACACTTTTTGGATAAATATATAAGTCTTTCCTTTTTTAATATATATAAATATTAAGCAAACAAATAATGTACGAAAAAATTATATTAATAAAGGAACGTACCTTGAAATTACGTCAGAATATTTTATATTCGGTCAGACCCTTTGATTATAAAAAAATAATAATATTTTTGCTCAACAAAAAGTAAACCAAAAAAAAAACATATATCACTTACAATATCTAAGCAATATTTTTTTAAATTTTTTATTTCAAAGAAACGCATATTTTTATAAAATAATTGTTTATTTATATTATTTATTAATATTGGCTTTTTATAAAGCTTTTACTCCACAAATTATAATATTAAACATAAATGTCCCTTTTTATTGTTCATTATTATAAATGTATGACGTAAGCGAAAGTTTTATGCAAACTAATAAGAAAAAAATGTTGTTAAGAATATATAATAATATATATATAACAGAATTTTCCCTGTACCTATATGTGTCTTTTCTTCCATCATAAAAAAGTAATTCCTAATAAAAGTTAAAAAATATCCTTACAAGCATAAAAAAACGAAAATCTTGTTAAAGTTCATAAAAAAAAATGTATAAATTCAAGATTGAATGCAACAACGGTTAATGTCTCTCTCGTTCTATTTATATATTTAAGCCCCTTTGACACATATTCGAACAGAAAATTAATAATAATAATATATTTTTATGAGCGTCAAACCCCTAAATATTAATTTATTTTTTATAAGCAAACCATGTCTATAATAAAAAAAAAATAAAATAATAATAATTGAATATAGTTAAACATGAATATAATAGCAAATTAAAACATATTAATTAAAAGTAAATTGATGATAATTGAACCATTTAACCAAACCAACGACAACAATAATTAATAATGAAACACAAGAATAAATGAACAATTAATGATAATTAACAACAATACAAAGAATATCCGTATTTTTTGATCCTTATCCAATAAAATATAACAATGACAAAAAATATGTATCAAAAAATCCAGCAAAAAAAATTAAATAATACGTATACAACACATTCATAATGAATATTTATTAAAAAAAAAAAGAAAAAAACAACGCAAACGCCATATAAATGATAAAAAATAATCAAATTTTTATTATTCTTCAATCTTCTTGTTGGTGTATTACAAACCGTGAGTCAGTGTATGTAAGGATAATAAGTATAAAATAATTACAATTTACGAGGAGATTTTACAGTGACACATTAATTTCAATTTTTAAAAATAATTTCAGAGAAAATGTATTTATTGTTATTTATTTGTTCGTTCGATTTATTAAGTTATTTTCTGAATCAATAAACATGTATTAGTCATATAATAACATATTAGCTCTAATATGTTTCATATATAAATACATAATATAATAAAACATAAAGTGGTAGGTAATTAACAATAAAGTAGCGAATTCTATATTTAATAAAATATAAACGATATATGAGTTGTAATATGAGAAAATAAGAATTACTTACATATATAGAATAATTTTTAAATCGACACTTTTTTGTGTCATTTGCGTTAATTTTTTAGTATTTTTTACAATTAAACATTTTTATACTTTATTCATACATGCATATTATATACGCGACAAAAGTTTCAAATTGTGGGAAATTTAAATGAAATTTTATGTCAAACTAAAGAAAAAATTCAAGTTAATTTTTTTATAATAATGATTATCCTAAACTATAATAAAATTTAAAAAATATAAAAAAAAATATTTATATTTAAATGATACACATTTTTGATACAAACTGTAGTACGGTGAATTAATGATTTTGTATTTTTTTATACAATACGTAATGGAAACAAAAAAAAAAGAAATTTGGAAACAATTTTTTGAATATCGTGGCATTTTATTAGATAAAAATTGAAGAGACAAAAAAAAACATTAAATGGAATATGGAAGGAGTAATTAATTTATTTTTTGCTTGGATGTGAAAGTAAATTTAATTTCTCGTTTGACACTATTCCAATCAGAGTAAAAATTATATTATATTGAATAAAAAAGAAAAAAAAAATTAATAAACATTGATATAAAAAATGTAAATTTATTAAAATAGACAATTCTTTTTCTATTTTTGTATAACTAAATAAAACAGATAAAAAAAACATATACATAAACTGACAAATTTGAACAAGTAATGATAAATTCTCAATTAATTGAAAAAAAAGCTAAAGCAATCTCATCATTACACGACAAAAAAAACATATAAAAATGTAACGTAAATGTATTCGTATTAGATAAAGGATGCGATGAAAGACATCATATTAAAACTTTTTAGACGTCTTTTAATAACACATAATAATACATATATTTTTAATATTCAACTACAATTAAAATTAATGAAGAAAAAAAATAATTCAACATATTCATAATGCCTGAAAAATACAAACTTTTCAAGTATGTATGTTCGGTCAAAGAAAAAAAAAGAAACTAGAGCAAAAGGAAATTTCAATAGAAAAATTCAATTAAAATTCATTTGTATTTTATTTTTATAAATAAATAAAGTATAAAAAAAGGAATAATAACACGTAACATTTTAAACACAAGATTACATATTTTTTAATATTAAAGTTAAATTCTAAAGCGACATAAATATATATTTAAAAAGAAAAAGACACAACTTTATTATTATTTTTGAAATAAAATAAACATTATTACTTGTTTTAAAGTCAACAACAATGACAAACGAGGTTTGCAAACAAAAAAAAAATAAGAAGAAGAAAAGGAAGAATTTTTTATAAAAAAAAATATATATATAACAACATCAATTTAGACAAAATATAAATTATATGAAAAATAATATTCATTAACCATAAAATTGAATTGTATCTCTAAAAAAAATATAAAATAGTAAATACAAAAAAAAACAAGAAAAAAACATAAAAATTATATAAAAAAACATGCTAATAATATATTCTTTATAATAAAATTTCAATATTCAAATAAAAATAAAGATGCTATAAAATTGGAAATTAATTGATTTTTACTTTTTATTAATTTTGTAAAGTGGCCTGGTTATGTATTTTATTTTATTTCCAAAACTTTTCTACAATCTAATTCAGGCGTCATACATTAATGGCGTCGAATAACATAAGGCTTTTTTATGCCGTCTTCAAATTGATTTTTTTTTTTATCACAAAAGCAGTTGGATATTTTTGAAGATGGTGTATGTCAATAGTAGTCAATGGTTGTTTTCATTAACATGAACATAACTCCAACATTTTTAATTTAAGCAAAAAATGATCGGTTTTGCCATTTGATGTTTCATTCGAGCGTCGAACAAAATAAAAGGTCCGTTATTTGCATTTTTTATCTTATTTTTTATCAAAGAGATGTCAGTGAATTGTCATAACGATGACTTTGTAATTTTGAAGAGTTTATAAATCGTTGAATATCGTTTGTCTTAATTAAAAATATTATTTTCTTGTAAAAAAATCGTCAATTTATTTAAAAAAAAAATGAGTAGATGGACTAAAACTTATGCATCGCAAAAAAAATTGTCGGACTTGTTTATACAGGGTACAATAAGTGAAGAAGCAACGCCAGGGGAAATAAAAGCAAATTATGATTGAAGTCTTTAAAAAGCATTTTTATGCTACAAAAGTAATATTTTTGTCAGGAAGTGAGTTGTTTTTTTATTTATACGTGAGAAAAAAAAATTTAAAAAAAAATGTTTTTGCAGATTTGAATCAAAATGTTCCAGAAACTTCATCGCAACATCCTCCGATCAATTTCCGATCAAACGATCAATTTCTCCTCATAAAGTACGTGTGGCCGAAGGAGATGTACGACATCGACGCCATGGTCACAAACACAAATGGCGATAAAATTGTCGATGTCGTACATCCCAAAGTGATGGCTTTGAAAATGGCTTTGGCAAATACACGAAATAATATCAGCGACATCCCAGAAGGCAAAATAAAAATTAAATTACCAGTTAATGTAATTAAAGAAACTGCGACTCATATGACAAATATGATGGCGACAGGTTCAAAAGTAATGTTTTTGGAGTATAAAACCGATCGTAATGATTACGTAAGTAATCAATACGGAACGGAAATAAATTTTGAGTAAAAAATATCGTTTTTTAATTTTTTCCTTGCATTATCTCATTTTGTGGTCATGTTTTGTGGTTTTTCTTCTGTTCCCGCACCTCCCTGTTCAAATTAATTATGCCAATACTTCAAAAATTCTTCATAAAAATGATTGTTCAGATCCAGAATGTTCGTAAGCCCACCAAACATTATTTCAATCGGAGAATAGTCCAAAATAATAAAAAATCCTACTAAAAAAAGAAATATTCTTAAAATTATTCTGATAAATTGAAGATAAAAAAGTTTTTTTTTTTAATTTTGAATATAGGATATTTTAAACAACGTCGTAAATTGCATCGTTGAAATTCACGGTGAATTTGATCCCCCCCTAAACTTTTGACACCATTAATGGATGACGCCATGCAAATTTATTTACTTTTTATCAATTTAATTTTTTTAAAAGTTATTCCACAAGAAGATATTAAACTTTCCTTTTTTGACTTTTATCTCAAGAAAAATTGAAAATTAAAAAAATAAAAAAAATGATCTCACGAACATATAAAATACATTTCCAGTCGATAAAGGGTTAACAATAGGACCTACTATTATTCCGGTTTCCACGCATGTTCATCAGTCCGTTACCAACTTTTAGTCTGTTCGAGTGTCCGTGCTATATTTTCTGCTTTTACCAAGAAGAGCTCTATTATTTCACACTAAAAATGGTAAGAAAAAATCATTAAAAGTATATTTCGGTAAAATTAGTAAATTTTCATATCAATTTATATCAAATTTAACAAAAATAAAACATTTTATTAAACAAAAAAAAATATTTTGCTCCGCATTTTTGTTTATTTTTTCGTTGCCATGGACATTTCATTTCAAAATAAAATATTATTTATTGTTATTATGATTTCTCAATACCTCGCTGTTTTGCCGCACCACGTGCGCATATATTTACAGAAATGAAATAATAACAAATGTTGTGGCTTTTACCACGAAAACTCATCAATTGTCAATGTTAATATTTTATCGAACTACTATAAAATTTATGATTGCCTCATTTTCAGGGTTTGTTAGCTTTACTGCGAAAATTGCGATCGAATCCGGACAAGGAGCTGCGAATATTGCTACTTGGCTTAGATAATGCCGGCAAAACAACTATTCTGAAGCAGTTGGCAGCGGAAGAAATTACACAAGTGACTCCAACGGCAGGCTTCAACATAAAATCCGTCGTTTCAGAGGGCTTCAAACTCAACGTGTGGGACATTGGGGGCCAAAGTAAAATTCGTCCGTACTGGAAAAACTACTTTGAAAACACAGATGTCCTCATTTACGTCATCGACTCGAGCGATCGGAAGCGTTTGCAGGAAACGGGCGACGAATTGACCGAGTTGCTGCAGGATGAAAAGTTGAAGGGATGTCCATTACTCGTGTTTGCCAACAAACAAGATGTCTCGAATTGCTTAAAGGCCTCCGAGGTGGCCGAGTGTTTGGGTCTGGTGAAGCTCAAGGAACGCACGTGGCAGATTCAGGGCTGCTCGGCTGTCAATGCGACGGGCATCAAAGACGGCATGGACTGGGTTTGTAAGAGCATCAAGAAAAAGTAGACTGAGCAACGTTTTTCTAGTAAATATCGGCATTTATTCTAATTTTTTTTTATTATTAAAAACTAATTATTATTATAAATAATATTCTATGTTTAGGCTAGAGATTTTTTTTTTGTTTTTAGAGCAGTTTAGTAAGTAAGTCGTTTAGTTAACTGAGTGTTCGTCCGAGTAAGAAAAAAAAATGCAATATACGCAAACCAAATTTTGCATAGAAAATTAGTTTTGACTTTTTTTTTTATCACAATTAGAGAAGAAATGAGGAAATCTTAACTTATAGTTCGTTGTGAATGTATTCTGTCGTGACTCGTGCCTCACCGTCATGGAAGCCAGTACAGTCAATTGGGAATTTTTTCTAAAAAAAAAATAAAAAAATTGTAAAAAAATTCTCTTAAAATCACTAAGAAAAAGCTCACCTGACACTTGTACGGATCATTGATGGTCGCGAACAACGTCCAGAATGGCGTTCCCGTTTCACTGCTGATAAACCAAGCAGCTGCCATGCTTCCGAAGCGCGTCACTCCATGCTTAAATCCTCCCAAGCCAAGTTCCTCATTGGGATCATGTGAGTTCACTTCGCACAACACATACCGATCGCATTCGGGCTGCTCAACGGCAAATCTGTACGCACGATGTACCTTGAGCACGGGTTCAATGACCTCCAAGTTGAGCGTGTCGGCAAGCTTGTCACTGAGTTCGGTGGCATTGAATTTTTGCAAGAGTTCACGTGCCTTGCCGAGCTTCAAGAGTTCTCGGATGTAGTTGACGGCGGGTTTGACATAAGAAATTGAGCTGATTTTAACGTTGAGCTGCTTGCGGGCCGTGTGGTCAATTACTTTGGAGATGGTCTCACTGGGACGAGAAATGTCGAGTTGAGCAGAATCGGGGTATCCATTTGCTTTCAAGAATCCATTTGCCATGATTTGACCTGTAGCGATGTATCTGCAAAAAAATAGAAAAAAATTGTGTGAAAATAAGTCTCTTGAATTTTTATTGTTGATTTAAATAAATATATTCAGAACAAAAATATTTTTAAAAAATGTCACGTTACAGTTTTAATTTGATTTTAACGATGGCAAAATATTTAAAATAATTGTTACAAAATATTTAATGTTAATTATCATTATGTTTATAAATTAACTAAACCGGAAAAATAGCATGATGTACAATTTTTGGCAGCAATTTGTTTTGAAAAATTTTAATTTTTTTCATTATTTGCAAAAATTATGGTTAAATTTCACAAAATTAGTCAAATGTATTCAGAAACTAATTTCAACTTATTCTTTTATACAATAAGACAATTTTCTAGAATACTTATTTCAGTTATTTATTAAGTTATTTTTTGTTCGAATTTAAAATTGTCTAAAAAACATTTTAAGTAAAAATTTCAGAAAAAAATATTAAAAATGGAGAAAATATCGTAAATGTTTTGAGGATTGAATCTGACATTTGAAGTCTTTTGAGCCCAACCTCAATTCACATGTTTGAAATTTTAGAAAATATTTTAATTTAAATAATTTTTAGTCATCTTTGAAAGATTTTAATTTTAATTTTTATTTTTTTATGAAATTAAAAAAAATCATATTTTTTGTTATTGTTTTAAAAGTATTTTTTCCATATTTTTTAATTTTTTTAACTAAGACTGATTTCTCCGGCACATTTTTCGTTTCTGATTATTTATTTTGGAAAAATATTCAAATTGAAATTTGTAAAATGTTTCTTAAAAATTTAAAAATAGTAATTTAAAAAAAATCATGTTTTTAATTTGTGTTATTGGCTTTTCGACATTCAATTGAACAAAAAGTTTTTAATAATTTTGTCAATCAAAGAATTCGGGAGAAAGTTTTGTCGTCAAAACAAAACAAAGTAACATTCAGCTGATCGACCTATATTATTATCCATTGAAGAATTACCTTGAAATACATTTTCATTACTCTTTTTTTTCCTGTAGGTATGTAAGTTACTTAAAATCATCGTCATGCACTTATAATACCGGTTGTTAACCGCTAGCTTTGCCTCAATGTACATCGAGTACGTGATTCACGTAAAAAGAAGTTTACGAAAGAAAGAATGAGTACACAGACCAGAACCATAAATAATACCAACAAAGTAGTATTAAAGTGAACAACAGGTAAACATAACTGTAACTTCTCATATATGTGTCATCACGTTGTATACGCAGCCGATATTTATTTTTGAGTAAAATAGTATCAATTCGTGAAAAAAAAAACGAAGAAGAATTTTTATCGCCTTTTTTCATGTGTGTCCAAATAGTTCTATCGGATTTCATGCCAAGATAATTAGCACATAAAATTTAAAGTTTACTCACCTTTGGTAGACTTCGGGATTAGATAAAAAGTTTGCCCAGTCAGCCATGTACATTAAAGCTTGCTTAATCCAACGACGACGGAATGATTGGTTTTCAAGCGAATTAAAGAGACGGTCATAGTCCATTTTGCCATCGCGATTTACGAAACCCTGTAAAAATATTTTAAATATTTTTTAAATTTTTTCTTTATTTGTAAAAAAAAGAAAATTGAAAAATTATTTTGATTTTTTTTTTCTTTTACTAAAATTCGACAAAAAATATTTTCTAGTTTTGTTTGACGAAAATAAAAAATTTCTTTGAAATTTTGTGAAAAGAAAAAATTAAACAAAATAATTTTTATTTTTTTTTTAAATTCGTCAAAAAAAATTATTTTTCAATTTTTTTAACAAAAAAAAATTTCATTTTTTTTAATTTTTTAAAAAATTAAAACAACTCACCTTAAAAACATTATTGAGTCCCAATTTCATAAAAAGAGCTTGTGCCAAGTCCGATTGCTGGAACTGATCCCACATGACGTGAATGTGTTCCAAGAATGGCGGCAAAACGGAAGCATGATCTTTGTGACGATTTTCTGTCTTTTCCATATCTGGTCCCGTGAAAGAATTTAACATTTGCATCACAAGTGGTAACATATTCGTCAAAGCATCGCCCGAATCTTGCTTTTTCGCTTGACGCGGCGAATCATCGTCATCGTCGTTGCCACTATTCAAGTTTTGCATAACTGTACTAGCGATCGACATTAAAGCATCCATGCCACCAGCACCGCCATCAGAGTTACTGCGCTTATTGCGAGCATTTCCTTGGTTCATGTTGGCGAACATGCCAACGACATTCATAATCATCGAGGGATCAAAACCGCCTCCGCCACCTTGGTTATTATTATTGCCAGATGTGGCAGACGCCAGTAAACTTCCGAGTCCCGAAAGAAGTTGCGCCGCTCCATTATCTCCTCCGGAACCCGCCTTGCCTGAGTCACCTTGCATGAGACTGCCAATTACTTGAGCGATGCCTCCAATTCCGCCAGAACCTCCATTTTGATTCGCAAGTGTCTCTTGCAAGAAAGATGAGGCCATGTCGAGGAAGGGATTTGACTCATCTTCGGAATAGGTGCCGTGTAAGGCCAAGGAAAAGATAAATAACGATAATATGCTTTTGAATTTCATATTTTGTGATTTTATAACGGATATGATAATTTCTCGTGTATCTTTATCGACTGCGAATGTTATGACGTGGTATTACCGAGAATAATGTGTGTCACTGCTAAATTACGTGGTATTGCACAATTTTTCTTACTAAATAATTTTCTCTTTTTTTTATTTTTATGTTTTTAATTTTTTGTCATCACTTTTTGTGTTGATGACCTTTTAATTGCACAAAAAATCGCAATTAATGTGCGGAGTATTTTTGAATTTTCCGTCTTATTTGGAACACGACTTACGAAGAACTAAACGATCCACAAGTACGGAACCTCAAGCAGTAAGTTTTTGAATGAATTCAAAACAGGTATGTAATGTTACTTTGAAGAATGAACGAAGAAAAGAGAATGAATGTGAAGACGGCGCGAAAGAAAGAAAGAATGTGTAAGAAAAAAGAAAGAAAAAGATTAATATCAAAAGCATTTGTGAATGAACAGTGATAACAGTACAGACGAGATGTAATCAGTGGGAGACCAGACAGGAGTCTTGTCTTCCAATTTTTTTTAAACAATTCAGAATAGACACAGAAAAATAAAATAAAATTTTGTCATATTAATTATTATGACATTAAACTGTGTATTTAACGTTAAGAACTTGAAGGAAAAATTATTAAAAATTTTAATTTTAAGGCATGTTTTTAAATTTAAAAAAAATGATAAAAGCGTGATTTTTTGAATAAAAAAAAATTGGTCGTTTTTCCAGTTTTAGAGTCAAAAACATACAAAAATTGAATCAAATGCAACAAATAATTGGTTGAAATATAATTTTTTTAATACCTTATGTCACTAGTTGCAGTACCTAATATGAAAAATTCCGAAAAAATTCAGGGGGAAAAATAAAAATAAATAGAAAAAAAGGAAAATTTTTGACACTTTTTGATACTTTTTGATTGAAAAACGACTTAATGTCGAGTAAACATTAAAATTTTATTAGATATATATGAACTTAACTTGCTTAACGCATTATCTATCGAAAATTTGATGAAAAATTTTTTGAGTCACGTGACCAAAATTTTTATTTTTTTTCAACCTATTTTTTTTTGTGAAATTTTGACCTAAAAATTTAAAATAATGGAAGTAAAAATTATTTTAATTTGTTTTATCAACGACTAATGTTCAAAAAAGTAGTAAAAAAAATTAAATAATATTTGTTTAGGACATTTTTGTCCTGCTAAAAGCCAAGTCACAGCAACCGCAATAGTCTTGATAAGAAATGATGAGTGATGTGAACTGCACTTTTTGCAATGAGAATCTATCCGATGACAATAAAAAAAGAACGAAAAATTTTCATCGTTTTCAATATTTTCCTTTTTTGAATTTTTATTAGTTTAAAATTGTCTCACGGATTAAATAATTCTGACGTGAAAAAGAAATTAACGGAAAATCAATTTGATTCATTTCAAAATTAGTTCCAATTCCTGCCGCATTTCCGATTTGATGGCTCCACAAAACAGGAAATGGACCTCGTGCCTGCAGCGCCACCTGGCGGTTTATTATTCCCAGCGCACAATTGGATCTGCCGCCTGTGCCTTGGGCCGGTCATAAATTTTGTTTTACATGCTGGGTCAAAAATCGGCAGAGGAGCCAAGGGAGTCAAAGGAAAATCAAAAAAATCCGGAAAAATACCCAATTGATCTCAATAAATTGTTGTGACTTGTGTCCAGTAGATCTTGCAGTCGTAGAGGAGATAGAAATTCATTGAGAAATCTCTCAGGTAAGTACTAAAAAATTATCTATTTTAGCCACGAAGTTTTTATTTTTACCAAAACAATGCTTTTAATTGCATTTTTTTTCGTAATTTTCCGGCATAATTTGTAGAGAACGATTTTTGTTTCCAAATATTTTTGGAAGATTTCAATCTTTTAAGCTGCATTCGGCCATTATTTTTCGGTTCTTGTCTCCTACACACACTCTCATCCATTTTGGATGCATAATAAAAGCAGCATATGTGTTGTGTATGCATTTTGCGTCGTCGTCCCACACCTTTGCTTCTCACACACCTAGAGCATTCACCCAACTGCTAACTCGCTTTGTTTGTATTTTGTTGTTTTTCAGATCATCTTCATAAAAGCAGAACGAATCCGGTTATAAATACATTTTATTTTTCGACATCGGCATCAACAAACGACACTTTTTGAGATGGATAACGTCGCAAGTGCTTGCAATAATGTCATAAAGCTACGTGGATTGCCGTGGAACGTCACGAACCAAGATATCCTGGATTTTCTGAAGGATATCGAGGTGAAAGGCGGCGAGGAGGGCATCCATTTGATTACATCACCAAAAGACGGACGTCCGAATGGCGAAGCTTTTGTCGAGTGCGCCAACGAAAAGGACTTTGATGAAGCATTCAACTTCAACAAGAAAGTCATGGGACACCGATACATCGAGAGTGAGTTAAAAATTTTCGATAAAATCGACAAAAGATGATGTCACGCATTATTTGCATTTCCAGTTTTTGCTGCCAAACCCGACGAATTTGAATTTACAATGCGCAAACAGAACATTGTAACCTCCGATACGTTCGTGAAGCTACGTGGATTGCCATACACCTGTACGGTGTCCGATATCGAGCGCTTTTTCGAAGGTAATTAGCTACTTCAGTGGCTTTTAACGCAATTTTCTTTGAATCCAATCGATAGTTGCTTATAAATGAAAAAAAAAAATATCCTCCCTTCCCACATATTCGCTTAATCATATTAAAAATTGAACCCTTCCCTGTAAATAAAAAAAAAGAAAAAAATAATCATTTATCATCATAAGTAGAGGAAAAGCCTCAGACAAAATTCTAGTTCTTAGAAAACTTAGACGGGAAATGCGCGCATGTAAAAAGCTTTAAGAAAAAACTAGATTTTGACGATCGACATGACATTTTTTCGACACACGATAAAGCAACTTCCGTAGATTTTTTTCTTATGAATATTTTTTTGACACTCTTGCACTTTTTTATTACAAAAAAAAATAAAAACTAATCAAACTAATGTTTTATCTCGTAATTTAAAAAAATATCAATTTTTTCTAAAACAATTATTTCAAATTTTTTCATATTTATCAAAAAATATTTGGTTCAAAACAATGGGGGAAATCTCTATCTTGGTTGGTTGGTAACTATAAAAAAAAATCGTACAAAATATATAAAAAATTACCCAAAACTGTCCCTAAAAACCCACGATCGAAACGAAACGCAGGGTTGGAGCTAAAAAATGGTCGTGACAGTATTATAATAATGATGGACAACAGGGGGCGAACATCTGGGGAGGCTTTTGTTCAATTTAGCTCAGCAGAAGAAACTGAGAAGGCATTGAAGAAAAATCGGGAAAAAATTGGGCACAGGTGGGTGGTTTGGGTAATAAATAATAATTACATGAATTTAATTTAAAAATTATTAGGTAATTTATAAAAAAACATGAAATTTTTTACATTTTACACGAAAATATTTTAAAAGTAAAAAAAACATTAATTAATTTATTTATGTTATTTTTTATTATTATTTTATTTTTACGCGAACGAATATTCGGAAAAAGTATTTAATTAAACAGCCAGTATTTAGAAAGTATCTAAACAAAAGTAGGGAACGCATGAGGAGACAACATAGAAATCTCGTCGAAAAGTTTTTATTTTAGCTTAGAGGCATTTTTTAGTTAGATGAATTTTCATTTTAATTTTATCCTTCATTTTATTTAATTTATATTTAATTATTATTATTATTTAAAAAAAGATAAAACTTCGGATAGAACTTTGAATGCATGACAAATTTTGAATTATTTAATTTTTTTTAACGATATTTAGGTACATTGAGATATTCCGGAGTACTGGTGCCGAGGTGAGACGAGTTCGTTTGAACAATCTGATGCGCATGGAACGAGATATTCCGAGTTTATTTGATCGTGGAGGTCCACGAGGCGGTTCAGGACGAAATTCGCGCAATATTAGAGGTGAGTTTGAAACAAATTATACTCAAAAATAGTAAATTATGTAAAATTTTCTTGCAGATCGTCCGTATGACATGCCCTGGGGAATGCGTGGCCGTGACTTTGACGATTTCGGTCCGCCAGCCGGATTTGGTAACGGCGGAAATGGCGGTGGTTTTGGCAATGGTGGCGGAAACGGCGGATTTGCCGATGATTTTCCACGCGGAGCTGGTGGTTTTGGCGGAAATGGCGGCGGAGGACGTGGCGGTCCGTTCTCCGATGAAGTCTTCCAAGTGCATTTGCGTGGCATGCCCTTTACGTGCATGGAAAAGGACGTTTACGAGTTCTTCTATCCCCTCAAGCCGCTCGGATGTGACATCATTTACAACAACAGAGGACGCCATAGTGGCGAAGCGGATGCCTTCTTTGGATCGCATGACGAGGCGATGCTTGCCATGAAGAAGGACAAGGCAAAGATGGGTTCGCGCTACATTGAATTATTCTACAATGGAAAAGACAACAAGGGCAGAAATATGGGGGGAAATCCACGTGGACGTTTTTAAACAAAATGCATTTCTCTTGACAATTTTTACACTCAATTACATATTTTTTAACGGATAAGCTTCTTTCATCGACAAATCTCTATAACCAGTAATATTTAAATATCAGCAATAGGATTGGGTTTGCTTTCACAATATTTTACTTCATAAAGCATACATATTTTATATTTAATACCTGTACGACACAAAAAAGTAGTTGCTAATGAATCCGGCCATCTAGGGCTATTTTACGATAGTCGTTTAATATTATTTTTAAAATAAAAAAAAAATAGAATGTAAGGTGTGAAACTGAAAATATTCGAATGAAACGCAAATCAATTACAGATTGGAAATTTATGAAGATAACAATTGGAAATATTAATTAATAAACTTTTGAAATTTTAACTTTTAAATATATTTTTTTTTATTAATTTCGTCCGTGGAATTGAAGCCATTAGGTAAGTAAAAAACACTTATTTTTTTTATTGAAATTTTATTTTTTTGTACATCACTAAAATTAGGTATATTCTCCTTAATATGTTTAAATTATTTTTTTTATAATTTATTTTTGTATAAAAAATATTAATAATAAAAATGAGGTAGATTAAATCCAAAATATTAAAATATACCATGAAAAATTTTTATTTTATCATAAAACAATTAGTAAAAGTTATCTCTTTTTTTGAATTAAAACATAAAAAGCATTTAGTTATGAAATAAATATTACACTCTATTGTTCTTTTTTTTAAATTAATGTTTAAAAAAATTTCCTTTTCTAATAAAATATTTTTTAAAGGTATGTTTCTATTGTTTATATATGTATAATCATTAATAATCTATATATTGGATGGGTTCTGATATGGAATGCTAATTTCATTTGTTTTTTATTTGTAAATATAGTATGTAAAAAGAATGCAAATGGTCTATGGATAATTGAGGAATTTTGTTTTTAATTGGATTTTTTCTATTAAAATATTATTTTTTGTTGTATATTCCTGAAGCTGTGTGCCTTTTTGTTTTATGGCAGTTTTTGAGAAACCGTATTTATTTTTACCATTTTTAGCAGTTTTTATTTTTATTATTATTAAAAACATACATATATAATTGTAAAATAAGAGGCTTAGGAACTTTTTTTTTATTGTTTTATAAATTAAATTGTACGTTATTATCTTTAATTGTTTGTGTTTCGTATATTTAAATGCGGATTCAGAGATGATTAAAATATAAATAAAAAAAAACAGAGTCGATGAATATTTTTTTTTAATGGAATTCAAATTGTATTTTTATATAAAAATGCAAGGAGGAGCAAAGATTATTTATCATTACATAAATAACAAAACAAAATTATTTTAGATTTTTATAACATTGCTATTGGAATAATTTAAAATAAGGTACTCTTATGTTTTTATCTAATTCTGTTTTTTAATTTAACACGAACAAAAGAAATTGTAGAGCAGAAGTTTACTGGTAACTAAATGATTAATATTAAAAATATACAATTTCTAAATCTAAAAAAAATAGATTATTATAATTATTTTAAAAATATTAACTTAAGTTGTCGATAAAGTTAATGTTCATTAGAATAATGTAATAGTTGTTACGTTTCAACGTTTTTCTTTAAAAATAATCGCCAAATATTTACATCCAATACACATTTTTTAGTATTTAATTTCATGGTACACTTGCAGCGTCTTACACATTTTTATTTGTTTTCTATAAAAGTTCCTCATCCTTTTTTGTCAAGATGCAATATTAAATTTATGTATATTTGACGACGTTTACTACAATCAATCATCATCGGGACTACAACATATTTTTTTTATTTACTTCTTTAATGTTAGTATTCTATTCAATATTATATTCATTGCTCTCTACACTTATTTCCATTATAATTTGTCTCTGAACTTCAAGGTATGTGCTTATGCTTTGTATCTTTCAGGATTTAAGATTCTTGTCTGTGTCAGGTGATGAATACATAAATAATATGACTTTTGCTTTTTTTTAATTTATTACTTTTTTTAAGTACAAAAAGAATTATCATTTTATTTTATATTTCACTCCAATGTTTCACGGGTCCAAATTTTTAGTTATTCATTAGTTTCTAATTTTTTAAATATTTTTTTTAATAATATTTTTTTTAAAAAAATTTTGCTCATTTATGTTTTTTTTTGTCTCGTGTACTTTGTACAAGCAAGGCACGTACAATACGTTTTGCCACTCGGTTTTCATCTAACAGTCAAAAAACTCTTCTTCAAATAGGTACTTATTATATTGGTACATTATTTGCCATTCCATTTATTATTGATCAGGTGAAAGGAAAGGATATTTATTCTTCTTATTAAACATATAGAAAAACATGAAACATCTATTTTTAGAAAAAAAAGTTTTTTTTAAAAGATATTTCTGTGTATACAATTTTGAAAGACCTTTATGTTACAAATTTATATAAAAATGAGCTGTCATGTGTTTTGTTTTCTAAAAGTGTTCAAGTCTCTTTAGATTCTCATGTCATTCATTGTCATTATTTATTATCAGTCCTTTTCATTTTCATTTTTTTTTTCAAATCTTGCATTTTCTGTTTATTTTTTTGACACTACTGTTTTTTTTTCATAACATTGTACAAAATAAGAGACATATCTGCTCTAATATATTTTTAATACATCTACATTTCCATCAAAAGCATGTAAATTTAACAACTATTTTCTCGTTCGCATTTAAAATTTTGCTATGTCCGATTAATTTTTTTTTAATTAAATTTTTATAGAAATCGCAGCGCATTGAATGTACTTGATTATTAAATATTAACGATTTTTTATTTTATTTTATTTTTTTTTTATTTTAAGTAAGACCTTAAAATACATGTTAGCAAGCAAATGATAATTATAATTAATTAAAAATGTTAATATTGTATATAATAATTAGTTATTATTTTATTTTAAGGTTCATTTAAAGTTTAATCAGGTACCTGTTGAAAAAAATGGGAAAATTAAAGAATGTGCAAGATTTCTTTTTTTTTATTCATGCCGTATCTCGAGTTCAGATAATTGAACCGAGACCGAAAAAGTTAAACTTAAAAGTTAATATATTAATCAATTAATATTTACGTATGTTTTATTTTTTTTAATTCTCAAAAAGTTTTTGTTCAAACATTTTTTAAGCATGTTTTTGTCTTTTCTTAAAAGTTATCAAAGTTATACATTAGTCACATCGTATATTTTTGTTTAATTCTTATAAATATGTCATTAGTAGCAATAATTATCTTATTTAATCAATTTTTCTATTTTTTTTTAGTTTCATGCAGTTTGCAAGGTACTTTTGAATGATAACATTAAGCAATTCAGACGGTAAATATATATTTTATTTATTTTATGGATTTGTTTTTTTTCTACAAATTAAATTGGTTGGTGGGTTGGTTGGTTTGTAATCTGTTTAGTTTATGACTGATATTAAAAATAAAAATATATATTTTAAAAATGTTTAACTTTGAGCATTAAAAACAATGATAATAATTATTTTTTTTTAAATAATAAATATTTTTATAAAATAGACAAAATAACAATGATTAAAAATTAAGCAAAGTGGAAGCAGGCTTGTATGATCTAAGAATCTGTAATTAAATCTGATTTTTTTATATTTCACAAAAAATTTGTTTTCTTTTAAATTTTTTGGTAGTGTCAAATGAATTTTAATCAAAATTAGAAAATAATAAAATAAAATGAGTTTTTAAATTAATTTTAAATTAATTTAAGAAAATTAAATCAGATTTGTTAAACAAAAGGGAAAAACTTAATTTTTTTTTCCAGATCATCCAAGCCTGAGTGGAAGTTAATGTTCGAGCGATAATGGAAGATGATGTAAAAATAAAATATACATGTTACCGTCATTCATTAACCATTCGGGCCAACAATTGGTTGTCTGTATAGCCATCCATTGGTGTTACTTGATCCAATTGCGGGGCCAGTTAATGGTTTTGTACTCAAATTGCTTGTATTCAGATCGTAACTTAAGTCATCGTGTTGCTGCTGAAAGTTTTTCAAGGTGCTCGTGCTTAGCTTATCATCTATCTTTATCATTACATCTCTATTGTTTAAACTACTATTACTATTGTTATTATTACGTCTATTACTAAAACTATTTGTAGATGTTATTGAGTCGTCGAGAAGTTTCTGTTGACTTGAGTCGAAAATCGATGATGAGTTATTCGGTGAAGAGGGTAGAAAGGCTTCACCATTTGTTGAAATCACGTCGTTTGACGGCTTTGAATACTAAAGAAGAAAAAAAAGTTGTGAGAAAAATTTCAACTTAAATTTTAATTTTTTTTTTACCTGTGGATTTTCCGTTATTCTAAGACTTCCGTTTGTCTTGACGACAATTGGGGCAGATACGGGACTGTAACCATTCGTGACGATCCCATTTGGCTTTATTCCATTTCCATTTGAAACGTTGCCATTCGGTGTAAAGGTCGTTAATTTGGGTGTATCTCCATTTGTTGTCGCCCTCAGTGGTTCAAGTTCATACGAATCTCCGTCTTCGCGTCTTATACTCAATTTCGGCGATTGTTTAAGTATCTTCTCGGCGTTATGCAATGTACGTACATTCTCGCAAACTTCCGTGACATCGGGTCTCGTGTAGTGCTGCACCGTCCCGTTAGCGACAATTGTCGAAATATCATGACTCGCTATGAGAGTTTGCATCTCGTGAATGTCTGCCGTGCAACTGAGCTGATTTTGTCCCAGTGAAGCTGCACCTCCGGCACCAATTCCACTGCCAGGCGGCGATCCATGATTATTATTCGTTGTCTGGTTATTTTGCGGTGTCTTGTTGCAATTACGATTCCGCACAAAGATGTAAATGCAAATGATGATGCAGAAAATTGAGAGGAAAATGCCAAGAGCGATGCCCTTGATGGAGTCATCTGTCGTAAAGTCGTAGGGGAATTCGAAGATGTTGTGTTTCCGCAAGTCGATGAGAATGGGATTGCCTTTGCCAGCCTTGCTGACGGCCCTAATTGACATGTTGAACTTATCGGTGGCACTGGTATTGGGGAACTTGAATTCCAGGGGACCGTTTATCGAAATGTTGCTGGCAAAGTCATCACCGTCCTTTGTCCATTCCACGAGGTAGTACAAAAGGGCTCCGTTTGGATGGGTAGGCGGCTCCCAGTACAGAACAATGCCATCTTCCATCTTGGTGACATTTTGGTGTTGGATGATTCCAGGTACTGAAAATAGGAAAAAAATAAGAAAATTTTTCAAAATTTATTGAAAATTTAATCTTACCATCTTGTTCTGTGGTAACATCCATCACCTCACTCAGGGGTTGCGTGTTGTTGCATCCTCGAATAAAAACTTTGTAAGGTGTGAGAGGTGTTAATTTGTCCACATACTCTTCGGTTACACTTGGGTTTCTGTTGAAATAAAAAAAATATTTAAAAAATTAATTTAAAAAAAAACAAGAGAATTAAAAGCTTTCGTTAAGCCATTCGCATGAAAATATAAGAATAATTGAAAATTTTTTGAAGAAGTTTAAAAAAAAAACTACCACGTTTCTAAACTATTGTTTTTAACGAATCCTTTTAATTTTTCTTTTAATACTTTAAAAACGCGAAAAAAACAACTTAAACTTACATTTTTCGGCAATTCATTGTTCGACCTCCGCGTTGCAAGAAACCCGGTTTCGTATCTTTGTAACAAATTTCCATACAACTGTTCATTATTTCTGTTCCTTCCTCCATCGGACTCCATTCCACTCTCATATTCCGTGCCTGCTTCTCGACAATCCACAATTTTACTTTCAGCGTTGCTTCTTCCAACTCCACCGTCGTCCACGGTACAAATTTCAAGTCTTGCGGAAACAAACTGCCATCGGGTTCTGTCGATCCCAGCACTCGGACAATGATCCTTTGCGAATTAGGAATCAATATTCCCGTGACATTCCCAAAAACTTTCACCTCACTGATCGTGCCTTCGTTGCTGTTCGGATAAATAGCGTTCCTCGTTGCCAGTCGCGATATCTTCATGTACAAATCGCTCTCATGCTCGTCATCATTATTCCACAAAAATCTTTTGCGACGCACTTTTTCGTCACTTTCAATGGGAATTTTCTCCAAACTCGGTCCAAATTCGGAATAAGTCAAGTAATTGTTACTGCCACCAAAATTCGCATACGTTCCGATAATCTCGTGCTTGAACGTCGGTTGATCCATCGTGTCGTTATGCAAAAACTGAATCACCATCGATGTCAAATTCAGCTTCAACGTGTCTGCCCACCAAATGAAAATACTGTTCATGTTCGTCATCGAGGTATATCGCACGGGAATTCCTTGCGTTGCGCATTCCACGAGATCCGACATTCGAGTCAAGGTCATAACAGCGTAATCATTCTTCGAACCACTCGTTTTTGCGTCCTTTCGAATGGTTCCCCGCAAATAAATGCCGTATTTTCGCAATGGTTCCATGTAAGTCGTAATTCGGAAACTCGATTTTGTCATTGGGTCCAAGGGAGGCGGCGATTGCCACGTATAAGGGTCACGAGTGGCAATGTAGTAGTTTATTGTGTTGTACACATCCTTCGATTCGTAAGTAATTATGACACTATTGAAGTCAGCTGGATAGCATTTGACGTTGAGAGGACGTGCTGACAAGTCCTTGTACTGTTGCTTTTTGCGGACCGTCAAATGCGTCGAGGATTTTACTTCTCCATACGGATTGCGGGCGAAACACTCGTAAATGCCTTGATCTTCTGGCTCAACGCAATTAATTTTGAGACTTTTGCCATCGATGCTGGTCACATAATTGTTTTCAAGACGTTTTCCATTGCGATACCAAGTCACGTTGGGTGGAGGATTTCCCGTGGCATTGCAGACAAAAGTGATTTGAGCGGCAACGGAGGTTGTAAAGGAATCCAGTGGCTCGAGAAGAGCAGGAGGACTTGTGACCGTAACATTGAATAACTAAAAATAAAAAATTTAGATTAATTAAATATTCATTAAGGCTGTTCTAATTTTTTTTTTTAAGTTTTTGTCGCTTAAAATAAAATGTTATCAAAAATTACCGTTTTTAATTAGGTATGTCAACTTTTTAATAATTTTCTAAAAAAATATTTTTTAATGTTCGGCAAAAAATTGATATTTTGAACGGATTTTACCTCAAAAAAAAATTTCATCAAATTAATCTGGTCTTTTTTCTTATTTTTTTTTAGGAAATTTAAATTTTTTTTTTCAAATTTCATTTTTTTTTTAATTTTTCGACTATGAAACCGACCTTGAAAATAAATGAAAATTTTTAAGAATTGCCATTTCCTATTGAAAAGTATTTTAAAAAAAACTTTAAAAAATTTAAAAACATTTTTGGGACAAAAACTTCGAAAAAAATTAATTAACTAAAATATGAGTTAAAAAAATTACCTGATAATCCCCACTCGGTGTAGAGCAGTTATAAATTCCTTCATGCTTATCAATCGATGCATTCACGTACTTCAATTCATTCGTAAAGTCGGTTAATTGAATCGGGATGTCGCTACCTTTCGGTGTAAATGACCACGATATCTGAAAGACATAGAAAGAAAATTTAAATAAATTATTTTTTTTAGTGTGAAAAAGTTGTTTGAACAAACTTGATTCGCATTTATTTATTTTTTTTCTTGTTGTTACAGGCGAGCACCCAGAAACAAATTAATTCCAAAGGTAAATAAATAACGTACAATTTTCCTGAGTCTTCTTTCGAATTGAACGTCAGAGACTATTTATTTATTTCTTCGATGGAAAAAGGTGTCAACTTTTTAGCATTAAAAAAAGTCGCAGAGGTCATCGAACGACAAAGAACTCTCTTGAGTTTAAAAAAAAAAAAGAAAAACGAAATGTTTACCCAGCAAATCAGTTGTAATGCAAGTTAAGTATCGTATTTATGGTGTATGTGTTTTTTGTATGGTAAAAGTTTAAACTCGTCGCCAATTTCTTGAACGATAAATAAATTTGTTCATTCGAAAGTAAAAGGAAAACTTTTTTTTTATCAACTTTTCATTTGAATAGGATGACTTTTTCGATTTTTTTAACGAGTTAATGGAGGAAAATCGCTGGTCACCCTTTTTCTTCGGTCAAAGTCATTGCAAAAGAATGAAAGCGAACGAAAAAAAGGTGAAAACATAGATAAGAATGATGAATGAATCGCAGATTTTCGCAGGACGAGCGTTAAAGGAGTTGTAATCGTAAAATCTCGCTTGTTTTGCACCTTATAGAAAGTTATAAAAGTTTTGAAAGAAACCAATCACTCACCTTCTCGGAATAGCTGCCGCAATGCAGACGCAATGTATCGTGTGTTGTCACGGTCAAGTTGCGTGATTGCAGCGAAGGCATGAGACCAAATGTGATAACAGTCGGATCAGATGGTTCCTCGACCTTTAGCACAGTCCAAGCAACTCGTTGACTTTTCTTGGGAATGTACTCGTTGTGGGCTTCGCACCTTTAATTTTAAAAAATAAAAAATTTTAGAAAAAAAATTACTTTAGAACGCCTTTTATGAAACTCAATGATTGGGTCGAAATAAATTTGTATTTCAAAACCATTATAAGACTGTATTAATTTTTTTTTAATTTTTAGGGTTTAAAATTTTGTAAATATTTGTTAATTTTACATTTTTAAGAAAAAAATTTCGAAAATTTGAGTTGAAAATTAAAAAAAATATATGAAAATTCCCTCTTCAAACTGTTTAATTTTAAATTTTTAAAATAATTTTTATTTTTATTTAAATTTTTCTATTGGTTTTGAAAACTTTTCAAATGGTGCAAGGGACAGAACTTCGAAAAAAAAAATTATTTAATTGATTTTTGATAAGAAAATTAGTTTTAAAAAAATCGTTGGTTTTGAAATACAAAGTTAAAAATACAATTTTTCATTTTAAAGCTTTAATTTTGCAATAAAGTTTTTTTTTAAATTGACAACTCGTGCCATGATTGCTGAGAATTAAAAATTAATTTTATTTTTTTTTAAATTTTGACCCTTCTCTTCCGGACCTTATTGAGTTTCATTTGAAGAACCATTGAAAAGCTTACTTGTATCTTCCGGTGTCATTTAAAGTTAACGAAGTGATGAGAAGACTTCCGTTGCTGAGCAAGAAATATCTAAAAAAGAAGAGGTAAATTTATTTAATTGTTCTTTTTAAACTTTACTAATTTCAATTGATTGTCTTCTTAACAAAGACCTTTCACTCGCCTGTTATCTTTCGTAGATGGTGTAAAGCTTGCGGAAGATACAAGCCGAACGCTCGTCGTTGTCGCCACAGTCGTATCTGCTGCTGTTGCGGTGGTAAGTGGTGTCGTTGTCATTGTCGCATCATTCAATTTGTTAAAATACCATGAAAATTTTGCTGCTGGATAACTTTTAAATGGACAATTTAATACAATTGAGCCGCCTCTCATTGCCACAATGTGACTATTATTCGATATCGAATCACGTTCCAACACTTTTTTTTTGTGGAAAAACAACATGAAAAAAAAGTTAAAGACAAGATTAGATGATGGCACACAAATAAAAAGTAGGAGGAAATAACAGTAAAATCGAATGGATTTTAGATTGTTTTCCAATCGGTTTTGTTGCAACACACAACTTACTTGCAACTTTGACGAGGACATTTTTCGACAGCACCGCTCCGATGCCGCACCGCGTTTCGTTCACCATGCAGCGGTACACGCCAGATGTTAAATTTGAATATTGAATGCGGAGTGTCCCGTTGGGACTCAAGCGAAATCCGTTTAATGTTAGAGTGCTATCCGATGTTGTCAGTAGTGGTTCCCCATTTCGATACCAAACGTACTCGAGTTTCGGCAAATCCTAACAAAAAAGTTAATTTAATTTTCGTTGCAAATTCAAAAATTTCCTCATACCTGTGCTCGATTAACGTTCCGCCTGTGACGTCCCCTGCTACCGAACATGCCCAAATCTTCGCCCTCATTATCGTCTTCTTCTTCGTCAAAGTTGTCCACGCTGTCGGCCGCGTGACCGAAGGAGTGTGTCAAATGCTGAATTGCATCGCCGTCTGCCTTCAAGTCGGTAAAATGCGTTCGGATTTGCGGCAATAACCCATCTTGGTAGGTCCGTTGCTGCTGTTGCAGGTAACCGTCTTTGATGCGTTGCTCGCGAGCTGGATCGTAGCCTTTCACCTCTTCCTCGTAATCATCTTCGGCCGCTAAGCGATCAGGATTGTCGGAAAAGTCAAAGGAACTCGACGAGTCACCGCACTGCAAATTACGCAGGTCGTTCTTTTCGAGTTCAACTGTCGCGTGACATTGCAAGTAGACGGGTTTGTTCTTTACGGGCGCAGCGACAACAACATTTGGCGGTTCTACCACAAACCAAATTTGCGGCTTGGGACCTTGTTGGTTCACAAATGCCCGAACAGCATCAACTGAAAAGAGAAAAAAAATAAGAAAAATTAGCAAATCAATTTTTATTAAATTATTAAATTTATATTCATCGCAAAAAAATAATTTCTAATTTTCTGATTGAAAAGTAATGAAAAACGACAGTTTCTTTTAAATTATACAAAAAACTAAATAAATTTTCTTTGATTGAAATTTTAATTGAAAAACAATTTAACAAGTGACTGAAATTATTTTTCTTTAATACATAATATTTAATTTCATATTTAAAAATACTTAAAACAAAAATAAAATTTATTTAATTATTCATTTATTTGTAAAAATTTCCGTCAAATCCAAAAAACTTAAAAAATCGCTAACAAAAATTAATAAAAATTTTTTTTAATGTAAATCCTGGTGAAAAAATGCGAAAATATCAAATTTATTTGCCATACGAACACGCGCAATTTGCCTTTTGATAAACAACTATTTAAAGGTTTTTGATTCGATTTCGTTTGAAGGAACGAACGGAAATCCTTAATTCCAAACTATCATAAATAAAATTTTATTACACTATTATTATCGTCATATTCGGCATATTTGCACATGACCAAAAACTAAAATACATGAAAACTAACAAATTCGCTGGCACATAGCATTTCACTAATAAAAATAGATAAAGCAAAACTAAATTAAATGGATTTTGATGTTTCTAAGCACACAAAAAGAAATTTGTCTTTTATTATGTACATTACGGCCACTCCATGCTACACGAGTTTTATTGCTTTTTATTCGCAAATGTTCTTAATGGTCTTGTTGATCAAAATCTATGCTCAAAATTTCCATTATTATTGACAAACGCACACACACTCGCACGCAATAAATGAGTCTATTAAACTTTCGAGAGATGTAAGGTGGACCAATTCATAAATAAGGCCACTTCAAATTTATTTCGAGATTTTTGGCCCCAAAAAAAAAATTTTTTTTCGGAATGGGAAAAATATTTTAAGAAGAAAATTGAGGTTAAAGTTTTAATTTGGGTAAAAAAATAATAAAAAATTGAAAAAAAAATCTTAACAAATTTATTTTTTTTTAAATATTAAAAAAAACTAATTTATAATATTTTTGATTTTTGTTTTCAAAAAAATTTTGACAGTTATTTTTTTAAAATTCATTTTTTTCAATTTTAATTTAAAAAAATTTTAAATCAATTTTACACAAATATACACAAATATTAATGTAAAAAACTTAAAACAACAAAAATAATTTTTCGATTTTCCCCCAATTTTTTTTTCCCTATTGAAACTTATTAAAAAATTTTTTTGTCCCCTTAAATCAAAAAAAAATCTGCATCGACCTAAATAACATTTTTATTGAAATTCTTGGAGAAATGTTTATTACTTTTCACTACTTGAAGGTCATGCACGTGGAATTTTCTATAAAAGGTTTTTTTTTCAAAGCTGCATGTTCTACGAAGACGGCACTTGAATGTGGGACAGAGTTTTCGGTGAGTTCTCACCATCAAAAGAAAGCACAAAATAGCTTCAAATTTCATCAAATAAACATTTCCAAATAAACAAGCGAGTGTGTGAAAAGAGTAAATAATTGTATCACATTTAGGATACAATTTCAAATGTGTAGATCGCTTACTATAATAATACTATTAACAATGTAAGAAGGTTGCGCGTCGCTTTTTTTATTGGTACGATTATTTTTATTATTTTTCACTACTTTGTCTTAGCCGCATTCGAAATACAAGAAAATCAGTCTTTTTTGGAAGAAAAATATCCTTATCTTATTTTTCTTTCGTAAGAAATGTTTATTTATTTAATTTTATACGAAAAAATATCAACAAAGATTTTTTTATTTATTTTATTTAAACACATGTAAAAATCAAAAAATTGCAGTAAATAATTCAAAAAGCGCTTTTATCTCTGCCAAAAGTAACTTTTTCGCAGTTTTACAAGCACATAATATGATTTGGATGAGATATATCGTTGCTTTTCATTGTTATTATTATTACAATATTTCATTTCTTTTATTATTTTAATAATACTCTTTTTTTTTCGAGATTTTTATTTTATTATTTCAAGTCGCTCCTCTTCTCCTGCCGTTGTCTTTAATTCGCAAAAAAAAATACGCACAATAAAAAATCCTTGTAAGTATTTATTTATTTTTGTTATTATATTATAAAAACATTGTGCATGCATGTTACATACGATAAACATCATCATCAATAAAGTTTTAAACAAACATTGCCATTTAATATCAATAATGCATATTTTTCTTCACTCTTGTTTTTTTTTTCTTGCGTTCCCTCGTTGTTTACTGTTGTCATGAAACACTCACATTATTATTTTTATTAAATTTTTGTAAAATTAAAATAAATTATTTACAAAAAAAAATGTTCATGTCATTCATATATCCTAGTAGTAGTGTGTGTAAAGTAGGGAAGAAGTGGCAGATTTAAAAATGTTTATCATGTTTTCTCCGTGTTTATTCGCCTCTTTGCTCTTACTGCCTTCGTCGTCGTTTCTGTTTGCCGTACCAAAAATCAACAGCAATGTAATAAGTATTAAAAGAATGTCGCTTGTTTCATTTTTAAGCATAAAAATATATTGAAGATGACGAATCGCAAACGATGCTGCGACTTCAAAATAAGAAAAAAAACGTTTTATGTTGCAATTACACGATAAAAAAATAAAAATTACTTAAATTTAGATTAGATATCGTAAAAAACGTTTTAGTATTATGTTTTAAAATGATGATTATTACTCGTTTTTTTACTTTTAGGTGACATATTTCGCAAATCATAATCGAGATCGCGACCACATACAAACAAAATTATGTTGCATCGATCGGGCTGGCGCTGTTTTTGTTGTCTATTTGTTTGTTAATTCATTCAAAAGAGAAAAATAATTGATGACGACCACCCAACTAACAACAACTATGCAACTTTATTTCATTTCATTCATGCAAGAAGAGAAAAAATAAATGTTTATTTATATTTATTGATTGTTATTGCTGCTACAGATATAATAATAATAATAAGTAACTAAACTATATGTTTATAATTTAAATTATTAATAATAAATTATATCTTGTTCCTTTTTTCATTACTATTTTGATTGTTATTTATTTACGAATTAACATTGAATCGACATTTATTTATTTATGTTTATTGAAACATTTTACTCTCGGCCGGAGCTGAAGAAAAACGATGCAGCGAAAGAAAGTTCTATTTTTTTGTGTCATTTACTCCGGATATTCATTTGATACTTTTACTTACTTAAACAATAATTTTTCGTGCGATTTAACATGAATTTTGATATTTAATCCGCATAAAAATTGCCAAATAATAAATACATTGTGCAAATTCTGCTGATACATGCAGGAAAAATCAATGAAAAAAAAAGATAAATTTGGATCGATTTTATTTCTTTTTAGCAAGTGTCAACAACTTACTTGCGATGATGCAAATGTCATTGAATTCGTGATGACGATGTGAAGTGTGTATTTTTATTATTGTTACGTATAGTATACAACAAAAAAATGTATATTTTGTTATTTGATTTATTTGAGATTCGATTTTATTATTATTGTTATCGTTTTGCAGTGTTTCGCACACTTGCGCGTAAATGCCATTTATTTCGTCGCTTTTGGGAATGGCACTTTTCACTTGCTTCATATACTTTTTTTTGACGAGCCCCGAGGAATCGGCAAACCCTAGTTTTCAATAAAAAAAATTCTTAAAAAATGATCAGAGATCACAAATGTCGGGACTTTATTTGCGAATGACATGTCGACATGTCTCCTCTAACATTCACAATGCCGAAAAAAATTGGAATAAGTGCCAATAATATGCACGTACTTTTCCAATCAAGCAATTTTATTCACATACGAGGGAAATCTCCTCGTTGTCGGGATGCCTTTGTGCAAAAGAGATATCATCATCAGAATTGTCGGAACATTTGATTCCAATATTATATGGCTTATTTATGCCTGATTTGGCTATTTATTGATCGTACATTCCAGTTCAATCCGTAGAAACGGTAATAAGAGGCAGAGAGAGAGAGAAAAATGTATAGATAAGAAACTATCGATTTCATTTATGTATTTTTTCTTACTGGCTCTTGCAATTTTTGTTGCCAATTTCTACCTCATTACATTTTTGCTGTTATACACGACATTTCCCGTTCCTCCCAGAATAACGTAATTTTTCTTTTCTGGCAACATCCACTGAGGGACTTTGCTGCGTTGCGTTGTTGGCAACACAACATGCATAAATCCCTTTATGATTCACCGAAAAAACAACGAAAGAGAATTAAAAGCGTTTCGCGAAAAGAAGAGCTTAACCGCATTTCAGTGTATTCTGTTCAGAGTTTTCTTCGATTTTCCAAGAATTTTATGAGTATTTCACGAATTTCAATTTTTTACAGTCCTAAAGAGAATCCCATTAATATATTTAAAAAAATTAAATGTTTCCAATTTCCCTTAACTTTTCCGATTTCCACAAATTTTCCACGTATTTTCCAATTTTATTTTAACGTATTTTAATTTTTCACATTTTTTTTAATTTTTAAAATTTTCCAAGATTTTCCGATTTTCAGAGTTTTTCCAAAAATTCTCACAAGATCACGTCATATATTTGGAAAACTTTTCAAATTATACACCTTATCAGCTATGGTGGCACGACACACGGACGGACGGAGTCAAAGACAGAAGCCCGAATTTTTGAAAAAATATATATGAAATGCGGTGAAAACTACGCGCGCGTTAGATGACTTTGCACCATTTGATGCCTCTTGAGTTTCATGCGTTACACGAGCAACAAAGAGTAATGAAGAAGTGAGTTCAAGAAACGCGCAAACACATCTATTGATGAGAGTTTATTAGGTTCGCAAGATACTAAAATGTTAGAACAAACTTTCGTACATTAGAATTTGCATGTAAATTGATAGCACTTTCATCTCGTTGTTTCAAAGGTAAAACTTTTTTCTTTTTTTTTTCTTTCGTGAGATAAAAAAGAATGTTTAATTCATTTGTTCGTTTTGCTGAGTGTGGAGGACGAGATTTTCATTTAAAAGAATGTTTCAAAGGAATTCGACAAAAATAAAAGTTTATGATGAAAAAAAAAGTCAAATTATTAATTGCTGTACCTAATGATATAATTGGGGTATGAAATATGTTCTACCATTTGACTTCTGTCTAATGATTGTAGGCTTGACTTGTGGTCTACATATATATTTTTTTTTCAATGGACTATGTAGTTGACTAATGAATAGAGGATAATTAATAATGTTGATCTAATCGAGCCAACTTTTTGAAGTTTATTTATTACACTCAGTCCCATTGCCACGAAAAGTGTTTGAAAAATATTTTTCTGGTTCGTTTCTTGCCTGCGCTTTCTGTCTCTTGATTAATGATGTGTGCCATAGTTATTACTTCACACTTGTCTTGTTGTTTTTTTTTATCACTCTTTCTTTTTCATTGTCTATTTTTACCGCATTTGGAAGAAAAAATGCGGTTTTACCCTGGGAGTGACGATGAGGGTCACGTGGTTTAAAATTATTCAAGTCTAAAATTTTTTAGGTCACGTGGTCAAAAATTATTAAAGTCACGTGGTTTGAAAATTTTTCTCAAGTCACGTGTTTTAAAAATTATTTAGGTCACGTGGTTTAAAATTTTTCTTAGGATACGTGGTTTCAATATTAATAAAGCAACACAGTCTGAAAAATTCTCTCAGGGCAAGTGGTTCAAAAGTTGAAAAACCACGTGGTTAACAAAATATTTTTTATACAAAATTTTCATCTCGATTTTAATTTTAAAAAATGAAAATACGCTAAAAACCACATGGCTAAGAGTTTTAACAAAATCTATTATTTAACAAAATCAAAAATACGATAACATCTTTGGTTGTTCTTAAAATGGCAACTTTATCTATTTTTCTAGAACAACCTTCAAAATCTCTAAGGCGTGAAATCCTGCGTAAAAAATCGTGTGAAAAATGGACAAATACAGAGAAAATTATCAACAAAAAACATGAACATGAAAAAAATCAGTTTACAAATACATTGTAACGATTGATCCGCCACCAAGGATAAAAATAAAAACAAACATCGCGTAATTTAAATAACACACAAAAAAAAAGTAATCAAATGAAGGCCACCAGAATACAAACTTATTATTATTGAAAACATGTCTTTGAAATACATGCATTAACACAAACAAAAAATCCATAAGCACGCATATGCTAAAAAGAATAAAATAACTGCAAAAATGAATTTTGCAAATAAAAATGTTGTTATTAATAATTTTTACATGAATGATGATCGAATGCTCTTGTCATGCCGGCCGTATTCGTACGGATTTTCGTTTAACATTTTTTTGATTTAATAATTCAATAAATAAAATTTTAATAAATCCGACCATGTTTCCAATTCAGGAATATTTCAACATCAATAAAGTAAATACTAAAAATAAAATAATATTAAAGTCGTAAGAACTTTATTGCGAGCGTATTTAAAGTTATCGTGATCTAAAATAATTTAAAATCAAACATTATTTTTGAAAAAGACCCAAAAAGGAGCGTTTTTATTTCGTAAAATCATATTTTTAAATTAAGGTTTTTAAATTTGATTTTATTAATGCTACCAATATTTTATTTGTGTTGTATTGCACGCAGAATCATACCAAAAATTTCTTTATTTTATTACTTATTTTTATCTTTAACACCCTCATTTATTACCGAAATTCAAATTTAATTGGATTTGCAGGTTTTTTATTCCAGGCAAATTATTACATCTGCGGTAGTTCGAGCAAATCACCTTTCATGGCAACAGAAAATATTGATGCTGCTCCTCTTATAATTGAATAATTGTCATGAGATTTAGCACACACCGAGACAAAAAAAAAAGTAAAAATATGAGGGGATTAACAAAAATTGTCTTCTTCACTTGTGTGTGAATAATAAATAAATAAAATAACCATAAAGTGTCAACATTAATGACACATTAAAGCGATAAAAAAGACGGTGTTACAATAAAAGTTATTGCGAAAGACGAGAAATAATGTTATCGTGCGGCCTTATTGATCCGCGAACGATTTCCAAAGAACTTTATTTTCGTTGAATTTATACATTTTAAAATATCGAAGGAAAAACTCTGTGGTTATTTATTACTAAAAATATACATAAGATATACAAAACGGATGTAAATAACAAAAAGTGAAGAATAATATTTTTACAGTGATGATTAGTCATGATGGCCATTAAGAAAACATAACAAACGAGAAAATTTTAAGAGGATGACTTTTAAACGGAGAGTTCATGAACTATAAACATTATTTCATTGATTTTATTACCAAAAAGTTTATTTACAAGATAAATTTTATACGAAAACACACACACACGTCGTATAATGAATAAATTTTCAAACAAACATCTCCAAACCACATGTACACACGAACGAACAGCATGCCAAGCTAAAGTGTAGTGCAAATTAAATACTTGTTGAGGTAGGTTCAATTTTTTTTTGTTTTTTTTTACACTTTTTTATGTGTGAGTGAGTGTGTGTGTTTTCTCTTGAAGTTTAATGTTTGTGCAAAGTTTGTATATTAATGATGCATAAAAATTCAGATAGAGTAAAAAAAACAACCCACGAGGCACACAGAGCAAATTCGACGAACACGAAGAAATGTTAGAGAGGGTACAAGTGAAACTGAAAATTCAAGAAAATTTGTTTGGGGAAATAAATTAATTAATTTTCAAAAATTAATATTTCTAGTGCATGATAAACATTCAAAAATTACTTGAAGGTCGTTGATTCGAATTGGTAAAAATATTACTAGGGTAACCCGTGAACTTTGTTCCACCCCATTGAAGATTTTACAGAAATATTTTTACAAAAGCAAAAATTGACCACAAAATTATGCAATCAACACTGAAATATAAAATGTGATATGGTATCATTACCTTACTCTTAAAAGCCATACATATTTAGGATTTTTTTTAATTTTCCACGAGCATTGTCGTTGCTATATCCTTGTTACATTTTTTTTACTAAACCTTCTCTTAATTAAATTTGACAAATTTCGGAAAACCTCAAAGAGATTCTTAAAACATAATTCGATTTACTTCATTTCTAAATTTGTATGAAATATTTTTTGTTTTTTTTTTTAACTTAAAATCCTGCTTTCAGAATTTTTGGGGTATTTTTTAGGTTTAGTTAAAAGAAGGCTCAGAAACAGAAAAATTATACCAATTTGTGGAAAGATACGTGAAAAATAGCCCTAATGAAGTGTAAAATTCATTGCATACCTTAAAATATTGTTTTCGACTTATTTATCGATTTATTGCATAGTTTGGGGGTAAAAATAAAATAAAAACAATATTGAAAAAATATTAAAAATTAAGTTAAGTTACCTAAAAAAAACTTTGGGTTTTTTAAAATATTTTTTAAATATCTTTAAAAAAACAAAAAAATAGTCCGGAAAAAATTGATGGATGTAACGAAGTTTACGGGTAACTCTAGTTTTAAACAAATATACAGATAAAGCAAAAATATGAATGGGTTTCAACTGTTTCCTCTCTACTTAGTCCTCATTACTTTTACCATTCATAAAACAATATTTTTTCAACTTTTTACCATCATCATCATTATATTGTGTGCAGCACTCTACATTTTATCATCATTCATTTTTTACGTTATTTCAAACGAAACCAACACTCATTACCATCAAACAATGTGAGGAAACAAGGAGAAACGATGACGACGACGAAGAGAAGAAATGCATGATTCATAAATTCTGACAGTTTCTTTTTTTACAACAACAACGTTGCTGATGATGATGGTTTGTGAAAACAAAGTGTTTTTTTGTGAAGCATTCAATTATTGCAAACTTTATCTTGCATCTTGTGCATCATCCACGAACCCACAATATAATTTATGTGCACCTTTTGTTAATATATTTGCAATAATTGAATTTGCATGAACACACTTTTTTTTTTCGTCTTCTTTCATCAGCAGCAGCATCATCATCATCATCGATATTGTTTACAAAAGAAACGCGCTAATTGAATCGGTTCGGAAACAAAGAAATTGCTTCATTTAATGGATTTATTTTATTTTTTTGACCCAATTATCCTTGAATATCCATGACGTGACTGATTTTTTCATCGACTATCGACAAATCCTTAATCCGATTCACGAAATTGTTATCGCCACCGCCGCCCATGGCAATAAGGTCATCATTCTTGTACAAAGCTAGGTCGCGACATGAGTTTTCCTTGCTTGTGCTCGCCGAGTTGTCTTGGTAATTGAATAACTTTTCGATTTGATATTCAATCAAGGAATCGTATTCCGAGCCACTGGATGTGCGACGTAACATTACGAAAGATTTTTCCGCTTTGACTTTTTTGACGCGTCGAAGATCCGGCATCGAAGATGTTAGTTTCCGCTTATCATTGCGCGGAATATCGCACAGATCCAAAAATATTTTCTCTTGAGACATTTTTCAAGTGAGCAGAAATTTGACTGAATTGTAAAGGACTACTGTGGCAGCAAGTAATTTTGTCAGCTGTAATAACAGTCTGGTTGTTTGTGTTTGTATGATAAATGAAAACATAAACTTAAATATTATAATTAATGACATATTTACATTTGTTATTATTAAAATGCAAGATAAATTACTGGCACAGAGTGCGAGACAGATCCAGGGGAGTTCACAAACAAGAGCAAGCATATATTTTAGCATTTTTACAGCAAAAAAAAACCAAAAGTCAGCCAACAACCTACACAAGTTTGTGATATTTTGTTGCACTTTTGGTCGCTCATGAGTCTATATGAGCAACTTGTCTAGTCAGATAATTGCATGCGTATTCAAAAAAACAAACACACTCACACACTTTTGTAACTATTGCAAAACTAGACGCAAATTGAGGCTCATAGGCATGCATGTGGCGTTTTGCATAAAATTCTGTGTAAGTTAAAACTGGTGCATGCCAGTTATTATTTGCATAATTTTCGATATTACATGGAGGAGTTGACGTCAAAGAGTAACCAATTTTTCATTTTTATTCGTTTTACTTGGCTATTAAAAGGTTTAATTAAATTCAATCTGTTGTAATTGTTTATTTTTGAAAATTCTTTAAAATTTTCAGTAATTTAATTTGTTTTTTAAAAAATTCAAAAAATTAATCCATTTTTAATAAATTTCTATCAAAAATTATGACGTAATGTATTACAAATTTATTTTATTTTAGAATATTTTCAATGTCGATTTCCAGTCAATTCAATACAAATTAAAAAACAGAAGACGAATTCCACATTAAATTAACTTTTTAATAAATTAAATTAAAATTTTCGTTTTTTTTAATTCTTTCACTTCTTTTCTTTCGTGTTTTTTAGCCATGACTTCGCAAAAAAAAAAAATTTAGTAGAAGCATAAGAGTGGGCTTGTCATGGCTTTTTGAAAAATGGAAGAAAAAAACTCTTCATAAGATGAAATTTTCAGTTTTTTAATTTTGGAGGTCACCGAAAAACTTTTTCCAAATTAAATTGTTTTGGTATCTTGGTATCTTGGAAAATTGGTATCTTGGAGAATAGAAAAAAATAATCTGGGGACATTTGAACTTTAAAATTGCCAACTTCAATGAACGCGTTTTTGAAAATTGTTTTCTAAAAATTTTCTAAATTTTCCGAGAAAAGCGATTTTTTTGCTTCCTTTCAACAAGCTCAAATAAATGTTTCTTTCAAGTAGGCTAAAAAACTATAATTTCTTCCGAAAATGGGAAAAATCTGTTGAAAGTAGTTTCATTGAAATCGGACGACATCGTTTTTTGAGCTTCGTAGATGTGGAATTCGTCACTCAGCAAAAAAAAAAAAAATAAATTTATCTCCTTATTTTGCATATCTGTGTCAAATTTTCTGTCAAGAGTTTCGAAACGAAAATGGCAATAAAGGTAATAATAATAATCGATTAAGTTACAATTTATTTCTCTCTCATTATTATTATTATTACATTACTTATGTCATTTAAAAATTTGTTACATGCAAAAATTTAATATTGAGGATAAAATGCGCCTAATGATGGTTGTTCATTGAATTTTATTTCAAAATAAGGTGTGTACTTAAGATTATTATTAATAATGAGCGATTGATTTTAATGGTCGTCATGCTGCCTGCCATTCAAGTGAGTCAGTGCGTTTCTCCTAGAAACGTTCCTCAAGTGTTTTTTCGTGGAAGGTTCGAGAAACGTTCCACCGACTTCCTTGAACTTTTGCTCGATCAATTTCCTCGCGTGCAAGGGTAAGAGTCATCTATTTTGATATATAAAACGTCCCATTAGGATGAGAAAAATGTGAAAGAGAATGACATAAAATTGCCATAAATCTTTTCTGTTGTTGTTGTAAAAAGTCTTTTTTGTAGGTTGGGACGGCAAGAAGGTGATGTCCCCTCAGCAGACGATGTCAACGAAAATCTTGTTACAGTTTGGACAAACGACAACGAGTGCTTTGAATATAATTGAATCCTTATTTTGGATAAATAAATATAAAATATCGAACGTCACCCATAAAATTGACACACAAAAGAAAAGATGAAAATATCGTAAACAAGGTCAAACAACATCAGGAAGTCGTTCAAGTATAACAGACTTTTCCATGGTGACTTTTGTATATATTTTATTGTGAGAACTCAACACATATATTTTATTATATTGTACTAAATATGAACGATGTGAAAAAATAGGAAAATCGAGAAAAACAATATGGTATCATGTTTCGTGTGTATGTTTTCAGGCCTCCTTCGGCACACACACGTGTTAATTTCGCGACATTTAATATCCATCAAAAGATTTTGATAGACACAAAAAAATTCGAAATTTCTGTCCTACTTCTGCTTATTATCAACACGTCAAGCTCGCGAGCGGAAAAAAATGAAAAATATAATTTGTAAAGGAATTTTTTGACATTTTATTAGAGCAGATTTTGCCTTGAAACACTCTTTGTAATGATTTTTGACACCGACACAAGTCCTCGGAGAAATGTTTACGGGCACCTACACGAAACTTTTTTGTTAAAAATAAAATAATTTCCGCCAATAAACAAATTTGCAAATAACATTCTTCGATATTTGACAATAAAAAAAATTTCGCGTGTTTCAGATGGTTTCTTAGACAACCATGTAAGCACGAAAAACTTTAATTCCAAGTTAATTTTTAATATAAGGACAATTTTTATATGGCTTTAAAATTACTTTTCGAAATTGGAAAAATAAATTCTTTGATAGAAATTTTTTGCCGGAAATTTCGATTGAAACTTGCTCTTAGCTAACATTTTTTTTCTTTAATCTTTTTGATGGAAATCTTTCAATATGTCATCAATTACAAAAGGAAATGTTCTACGTCGTTATAATTCATAAAACAATTTTTTTAGTTCTCTTATAAATTGCTCCTGTGCACGTGTTATGTAAGTTGCTTGGCAATGTCTTTTAATTAACACAGCAAGTAACAAGATAAAAGAAGTGTAAATTGATATAATGGCAAGAATTTGGTTTCGCAAAATTTCATAAAATATCTTTGTAATTGTCAGAAATTGAAGAAAAAACTTTTTTTTATAAATATAAAATAAAAAAAAAACTTCCATTTGTGCTTGGAGCACTTTTTGCTCCGGAATCTTTGTACTTCACCGGAATTGTAACAGAAACATAGGAAACAAGAAAAATAATAGAGACAATGTTTCAAGAATAAAATTGAATGTGCGGTCTCGCATACAAATAGCAAGAGGAATAAAACGAATGATGTCACAAATCAAAAGGTTATGAAGTGACTTGAGCCAATCGTGACGGTCATAAAACATAACAACTCAATTGAAAACTATTACAACAATAAAAATATTACAAGTCCCTTTTTTTGCTTGTATTGTCGTTCATTTTCTTGACTTTTTTTTTCTCTGGGCTGTCATGGATGTGAAAAAAGATAAAATAATTTTTTGTAGAGAAAAAGGATTGAAAATATACTTTTTTATGTTATTGATTTTCGTTAAAAATAAATTTCCTATTAAAGTAGAAAGAGAGAGAAACAAGTTATCCCTTCTTATAAATCCCTTAATTTTTGTACAATTTGACCTTTTGTAACATTTGGTAACCTTCTTGGATTAAACTATTTGTTACTTATCCTCATACACCGAAAAAAAAACTCGCAAGGGAGCTCACATTACCCTCTGAAAGGAATATTAATTATTATTACGTAATCTTTGTCTATTATTAAACTATTATTATTTTGCAATTATGAGATTCTTTGTGCTTCGTTCCTTTCTTCTTACATTTCAAAGCGAAATTTAAGACATGATTTTTATTTATAATAGAAATTTTAATTCCCCCTTCAATTGAGTGAAACAACCCAAAAATTACGACAATTGAATATATTTCATTTATTTTTAATTCATCAGGAAATTCTATTGATTATCACGTGAAATGTTCGCAAAATAACGCAGAAAAAAGTCCTATTCAAATAATATTGCGCATTATAAAAAAAGTGTAGGAATTTTGCGTTTCACGGCTTGAATTTTTTGTGAAATATGTATTCAATTTTTTTTTTCTAAAAAGTTTTAATAAAAAAAAATTATAAACCGAAATTACAAAAAAAAATAAAAACCGAAATTAAAAAAAAAGTTCAAATTTCAAGATTTGATGAAAATTTTGAGACAAAGTAGCTTAAAAAACCATTTCATCTCAAAGATTTTATTAAATCTTTAAATTTTAAGATTTTTTTCAAGAGTTTCAATAGAAAAAATGAAAATATGGTAAAAAAAAATTTTTTTTTATATAATTTTTTTAATATGTTCAATATTAAAATAAAATATGTAGAAAATATTCGCTAATTTTCCGCGTTGCAAAAAGTAAGAGTTTCACTTAAATGGCGAAAGAATATTAAATGTTTATTTGAACCCTCTTGTTTTTACTCACTTACACATTCTTACATGCATGATATTGGGTGAAAACATTTCGAATTCGAATCAATCCCATTTGTATGTTAAACAAATGCGTGATTTGCAAATCATTGAGATGATCGTCATCATATATTTGAACCTGTTTTTATTCCTTTCTTTTTTGTTCACTTGCCCATTACATGTCGTTGGAGAAAATAAAAAAATCAGAGCAGGGGAGCTTCCACTTACTTATTTCTAAGTGTTTTTTCATCTCAACTTCTCATCATAGTTAATGAAATTGCGACTTGTCAAAAAAAATGACAAGAACACGGAAATCCAATCGTCTTGTCATAATTTCTAAACAAGCCTTTTATGGGTTTCAAATTACCGCAAAACCCGTAAAAAAATGCGCAATTAACAAAATCCTTTAAGATTTTTGGTAATCAAGGACAAGCGTTGCCCTCTAACAGGAAAACGAGTCTGCAAAAGAGTTTGGCAGAAGCGAAACAAAAAATGAAAGGAAACAATTCCCCTTTTTAAACGTTCGAATAATGTGAGCGAAAAAAATCGCGTAATATTTAGTTTTTAATTTCATATCTTTTGTTGAATTTCGTTCTTTTTAGAGATATTCATGTCACACAAAAAAAAGAAAGGAACACAAAACATAAATAACCCAAAAATAAAGGAGGATCTCAAATTGTTTACGAATGTTTTGTGTTTAATTTCTTTATACAAAAAAAAAAATTAAAAGACTGAAACTTTTGAACCAGATTATTATTAATTATTATCTTAATGACATGAATTCGATTCGAATGTTTTTCAACAAATACAATTTGCCAAAAAGTAGAAGGGTGACGTTCACTTCCTTGCCAACTAAAAAAAACAGCTTCTAAGTTAACGTGAGGGGCTCAGGTAACAAAAATTTGTCTTAATTTGGCAACAATCTACAGAGCAGGCATAGTGTAAAGCACAAAAGCAGAAACAAGAGCACAACACACACACAAAAAAGCGAGTGTCAGCAACTTTTGTCTGTGTGCGTACAATATAAAATGGCAAATTCGTTTCTTAGAACTGTTTTCGGAATGGATCGAATTTGGATTGTATTTCTTTATCTCCAAACACTTTTTTTGTGTAAGGTAAAATAAGTATTGATCCAAGCCGATCCAATTTGTCTGTGGCTCGAAAAAAGTGACGGATTTTCATTTTTAAGGTTCTTTTAAAAAAAATTCAGAGGAAATGACTTAAGGACCTTTGTTTACTTATTTTTTGTTTATTTCTAAATGTTTATTCTGAATTAAAATTGTAAAACTCAAATACATCGACTACAAGTTACCATCTAATTTTTTCATAAAATATAATCCATACAAATTTTGTAACGCAATAACTCAAATTCTGCTTCACGAATCTTTTTGAGGTTTTTTGTAGTATGTTGGGTTTTATAAGGAGAATGTTTAGGGACAGAAAAATTTTAATAATGCGTGGGAGGATTCGTAGAACATTTCCAAATCATTCTACGGTACGTAATTGGTACGTACCGTACAATTGCAAAAAAACAAATCCATTTCAAAAACGCAAAATTAGGCTTTAATCCAAACAAATTGAAAGTTTTAATATTCCTTGTTTGATTTATTTTGATTAAAGCCCATTTCGGTTTCTCGAAGTTTTTTTCACCGATTCTTCTTACGTACGGTACGGTACGGTATGAACGGTACCAAATGCGTACCATAAAAAATTTTACAAATTTTATTTTAATTCCTGACAAAAATAGAGAAATCCACCACTGTTGATTTACAAAACGAGAACAACCACAGTACATAAAGGATGACCGGTCTCGCTGAAATGTGTAACAATTCTGTTAAATAATAAATAAATATCTTTGGTGAACAAATATTTGCTTTCACATCGGAGAACAAACAGACACAGAAAAACTAGTTTCGAAAGAGTAACTTTTTAAATTAAATAAATAAATACATTCTATATATAAAAATTATTATTATTTTAAATAAAACATTCATAAAACGGAGATGAGATGAGATAAGTATCTGTGATAAGGATTAATTTTTCGTTGTGAAAACATACCATTCCGAATCTTTTGTCTGTTCAACGGATACAGTTCAAAGTTATCCTCATTCAAAATCTCGTCACCTACTCGAATCTGCCCTTCTGATTATTTTCATTATTATGTTATTATTATGAGGTATAAATGACATTATACACTTTTTTTGTGATGGAATTTATGATTTGTTGTATACAAAATAAGGCGCACACACATGCATGAAAAAAAAGAGGAAAACCATCTGTATGGACACGAACAAAAGGATCAACAATTGTAAAAATGTTTGTTGTCTTCTTTTGAATACGGTCAATAGGAATGATATTGAAATATGAATAAAATTACATTTGCATGAGGATGACTTCGGTATTACTGGGCGAAAACCATTGTCGTCATGTCCCTATCTTCATAAAACTTGTACAACACAACTCTCCGAACAGGTATTGTTCACAAAATTATATTTCTTCATAATATTCTTTTCACTGTTAAAACAGTTGAATAGTTTTTTTTTCTTTTTGCAAAACTCAACAATTGTGTAGAAAAATTGTTGCTGGCTGCGTGTCATGGCAGGAGGGTGATTAATGATTGAGACATGTTGTAACATGTGATTTTCATTTTTTTCTATTTTTTTTTTTGTTTAATGTTCTAGGAAAGATTTTGTGACACAATAGCAAAAGTTTCTTCCACCTTTCTCGTAAATAATATAATGTAATTGAAATCTGTGCCACATGTCGAGTAAGGTAAGAAATAGAGTAAAGTGAAACAAAGTGCGTTTTAATCTGGCATACATTGTGCTTTTGATCCAGCCTTTTTGTCGATTCTCGATTAACAAATATGTTTTTCTAGAAAGAAAACTGGTCAATTAGATTCATCAGGGAATTTAATATTGTTTCGGTCTTTGATGTTCCGTCGCCAGCAACTTTGTCTACGAGGCAGAATCCAGTTATACGTGCTTGACAATAAATTCACTTTGATTTAATTGAAATCTGAGGAAAATTCCATTGAATTTTGATGGAAAGCTGTGTTATTATTGCAAAATATTGCAAATTTCGAACCGATATTGACATGTGAAACGATTCGTTTCCATTTCGATATCAAACATTAATTTGAATTCCATAAAGTTGTCATTACTGTGTGAAATGAAATATTTATAATAAGTGAAAATGATTATATTGCATTTTATGAGGAATTGGTTATAAATTTTAAATTAAATCTTCGAACAATATTTATTGAGAGGCGTAGCTAAAAGCAATGGAAATGCATCAACAAAATAGCATCAGAAATTACTTTACCTATATATCATAATAAGAGTATTATATTTGGAAAATGAAAATCATACTTCACTTTATTGATGGAATAAAATATTAATGCAAAGGCAAGTGAAATTTCTTAAAATGTTTCACATATCATTTTAATTAATTTTTCCTAAAATTACAAAATGTGATAATTTTATTGAACATTTTAAAAATTAATGAAAATTTCATCTACGACAGTAAAATATTTGAAGTTTGTATCTCAAAAATTTTGATAAAAATTTACTCGGCAAACTTTATTAAAATCTTGTTTATTCCTTTTTAGTTCGCTTTTTTTGCTATTCTTAAAAATAATTTAAAAAATAAAATAAATAAATAAAAAATATATATTTTACAAATAAATATTAAAATAATTTTTTTAAACTACAAAGATTTTTTAAAAATGTTAAGAAAACCTATAAAAAATATTTTTTATTTATTAATTTCATCAAATTGTTGTTGTATTGTAGTTTTAAAAAAGCATTAAGCTCATTAAAACCTAATCTTTTCTTTACATTTTGTTACATTGAATATATCACAGTCTTTTTTATTTTCTTTAAAAAATGTTAAGAAAACCTATGAGTTTTTGTTCGTACCTACTTTTATAAACGATAAACACTAAAAATGACGATTAAAAGTGTCAATACATATTTAATTTAAATTAATTATCAATATCCAAGTCTAAAATAATCATTTAGGTCTAAAAAAATTAATAAACATTTTCTATTTAAAAGAAGAAATAATTCAGTGCAAAACTACTGCAAGCGAGAGTGAATGAAGCTAAATCGTTTAAAATAAAATTTATTGAGTGATTTTTCATGCGCACATGCGGAAAAAAATCAAATATTTTTTCCATAAGGACGTATATTTAAACTAACGACCATTCTTCTTTTACCTCTTCTCGTGATTTGCTCTTATTTACACTTTGTTCTTTATTTATTTTTTTTTCATTTTTTTTTTCGTTCATGCTTCTCATGCTCTACTGTAGAAGTTCGAGTGTTATTGCATTTTAAATCTTTTTAAGAGTCCATAAAGCATTCCGTGATAGCAATTTCGGTTCTGCTTTAGTAGATTTAACTTTGTGCATTTATTAACTTGATCACTCATTCATTCGACCCGAAAAATTATACACATTATTTTTTTTTGTCGAGCGTAATTTTTTGGCAATAAAAACAAATCGTTTAAATATGAGCAGCCAAAGAAGTGTCATTGCCCTTTTTTCTCTCGTTTGGTCTTTCTAGCGCTGCAAACACAAATCGCACTAGAAGAATCGCTTACTCGGTTATATTTAAGAGGAAGAGATTGACACACACAATCAAAAAAAAATATCTTCAAATTCTGCCTGAAGACATCATCAACCGTTTCGTCCGTAATAGCAAATGAAATAAAGAGGCAAACCAGCAACACACACATGCATCAATGAATCGTTCTTCTTGCAAAAATATAATAAGAGAAAAAAATTGCTGAATAGAATAGAAGTTGGCCATGGAATATATATATATTTTTTTCGCATATACACAAAAATATAATGAAGTCACTTTCAAATGCTTTGCTGCTGCTCGTTGTTGTGCATGTTATTGTACGGATTTTTAAAGTTCATGGCCATTCATTTTGTGTGTTATGTTAGTTAGGTAGGTAAGTAGGTATAAAAATTGCTGTAAATAATAAAAAAAACCGAAAGATATTTAAATCATATTTAGATTTTGCTCGCTTGCATTACTTTTGGATGAACGCATGTGTATTTGTGCCATGTGAATAGAAGTGAAGGAAAGAAAACACAAAAAAAAACTATCCATGCAATTCCGAGAAAGGATTTATTTTTGATATTTTACATTCCGATACATTTCATAGTACTTTGCCAGCAAAGAAATGTATTCAAAAAGGGGTAGGCAAGCGGTATTTTTGACCATCATCAATAACGTAGTGTATTAAAAATTTTATAAAGAAAGAAATTTGTGGTCGTAAGTGCATAAAGTTTAACAAAAAATGTTGGAATAGTCATTTTTCTATCTGTGAACCTTTTTTTGTTTAAGATGTAAAAAGTTATAGGTTTTTTTTCGAGATCCAAATTCATTAAACATTAAAAATTAAACAATAAATAAAATATAAAAATGATAAAAAGTCTTTTAATTTAATAAAATTAAATGTTCAATTTATTAACTAAAAATAATGAAATTAATAGAAAATTTTAAAATTTTTGACTTTGAAACACACAAAAGACCTTTATTTTTTTGAGTAAAAATTCACTTTCTGAATGAAGATTTAAAAATTCGGGTAAAAATTCTTCATGATTTCTTCATGATGCCGAAAAATATTGGAAAACCCTTAAATTTTGATATTTTTTTACAAAAAAATTAAAAATTTTTGACACTAAAATTTTAATTAAAAAAAAAATTGTTAAGAAAAAAAATCTTAATTTTGATCATCTTTTTGCAAATAAAAATTAGCTAATAAAAAATAAAAACGGCGTAATGTGTAAAAATTTCCAAAATTAAAAAAAATCTACAGTTTTAAAAATATTTTTTTATTTAAAATTATTAAAAATCAAAATTCTATTCAAAAATTAAAATATTTTGTCATAATTTTTGAAACCTTCCTGAAAACGAGACAAAATACAAAAATTCCATAAATAAAACCCCATAAAAATTCTTAAGCCACAACAAAAACTCAATTTCCGCACGAAATCGATAATCTGCTACAAGCAATTACAATCCATCCCCATTTACACGCAAAAAAAAAACTTCCCCCGATAATCGAAAGTGGTTAAAAAGAAACGCTCTTTTAATTAGATGATAAACTCCAAATAAGCTTAAAACTTTTCCATTTTCCGTTATTGCTCTTGTTGCGCTGGCTTTAGGTACTTGTACTATCATCATCTGCTCAATAAATAACGTTGCAAACTTTTATCATAAATATATTTCTCTCTTTGGCGATTTTTTTTCTGTTCTAGAGCAATTTGCCACCTGCTACCAAAGTCCAGCAAAAAAATATTTTGCGCTGTTTTTAATTTCTTGCTATGAATTTCGATATGAAAAAAATAACAAAATTTAACACGCACTCACACAAACGCAGTTTTTTTTTTTGTAACACGCAGAAAACCCGTAATAATTTCACATTTTTTCATCTTTTATTTTTTTTGTGTATAATTTTTGCTACATTCGCTACGCAATCTACGCACAAAAAAAATGTGTTTAGAAACTGTTTTAATGGGAATCATCTGAACGGGTCGATCATACCTACGATTTGTGTGTGGCGAAAGAAAAAAAATTTACAGTTATCAAAAGTGTGTTACGCACAATAACAAACAACAGCAACGTTGAATTCTATTTATTTCAAACACTTTTTTTTTGTTATTTAGTCATAACCTTACCACAATAACTGTTATTTTTTTTATAAATCACCTGAAAATTGGGTTTTGATGCGAACATTTTAATTAATTCACTGTTTGTATTATTCTTGTGTCAATTTCCGTAACAAACATCAGGAAAGGAAATGCTTTCCTTGACCAAAAATTTTATTTTTTCGTCGAAATACGGATAAAATGAATGAAAAAGAGACAAATCTAATTATGGAATTCTTTATGCGGGAAGTTGAAATTTAATTTTTATTTGCATATGAATGTTTACGCACTTTTTTTGTGTGCGTAAATTTTTTGCGTGTGAACGGCAAAAGAAAGTGGTTAACGGTTTCGAACACATAATTTTTGGCAAAAATGAAAGTATCAATCAAAAGTAATAAAAATAAGTTCAGAGTTTCTAATTCTTCTAAATAAATGGTTTAAACATTTATTTTTTTTATTGTTTGCATGTCTATAACTCACACGAACGACAGAAAAAAACAGTTAAATAAAGAACAATCGTTGTTGTTCATGATGAACTAATACTAAATTTAGCAAGAAACTCGAGAGCATGGTCTCTTAATTGAATGTTAGAATTGTACAATTAACAAAATTTGACGAAAAAAAAATCTGCACGTAAATGTACGTAAAATAAATCATGATCGCGTGACCTTGAAAATAGTTATTTTATTGCGAATTTGATATTTTTGGCTATTCTATATGTTGAACGTATGTTAATTTTGTGTTTTGTGTGTGAGATTCTTGGAATTGAAAATTTAAAAACGCAATAGCTCTAAATTTTGCTAGTGTGTATTGTAGTGTAAAACTAGGAAATGATGGCCTCTAGATAAGATTTTGTTGCGCTATAATGAATGATTAACTAGAATTTGCATGAAATAATTCGATTTCATGATATAAAAAATTTTCAACTTCAAAATGAAGATTGACATGATTTTTGCACGAACTTTAAAAATTCAAACATGAAAGAAATACGTAGGACTCAAAAAGTTGTAACAAACACTGAAACCGTTTAAATTCAGTAGAAATGTTGAGTCACCGGAAATAGTTAAAGAAACAAAGTTTAGTAATAATAATATTAATAACTATCTTTTGAACACACCTTACTACTCCACTATACTTGGGCCGTAACAAAACGCTTCACAATGCAAAGATAGTAACAAGTACCATGATAATTAACCATTTACTGTTTTTGTCATTAAATGTTTTAGTTCCTCTTACCTGAAAAGATACAAGAAAAAAAAAACGTTTTTAATTAATAAATATATTTATGTATATTGATGTTTCAATTATTACACTACTGAGAAAATATGAAAAGAAATATTAACAAATTTCCATTTTTGGAACGAAATATAACGGAGATATTTATTTTAAGGAGAAAGAGTTAATCAATATTTGGTTTTTTGAGCATGAGGTTTCATCATTAACAGAAAAAGCTTAAAGTCATCAACTCAAGTTATTTAAAGTGCAAAGTTTGGAATACTCAAAAATTAGTCAGCTGTTTCTAAGTCTTATCGATAATCAATAACCTATTGCAGGGACCAGAAAAATATTTAAATAAATTCATTTTTTAAATATAAATAATAATTTTTAGCAATTTTAACTTTGTATATTTAATTTAATTTAATTTATTTTTTTTAAATTAAAATTTGTTATTTACATTTTAAAAGATTATTTTCCTAATTTCATCATTTTTTTAAAATTAAATAATCATTCAAAAATAATAATTATTTATTTTATAATTTTTAAAATAATTTAACAATATGTATTTTTACCAAAAACATTTTTTTACATAAAATTTAAAATTTTTATTCAATTTTTTTTTTTTTTTTTTTATCAAAAGAACATTGCTTAAATTTTTAATTTTTATCAAATTTTTTTATAAAAACAAAAAAAAATAATGTAAATTATTTTAATTTCATATTCAATTAAAGTTATTATTTTAACACATTTTTTTTTGTCCCTGGACAAAAACTATTATCGATCAAAAATTGAACTTTAATTTTGTTCAAAGATGATAAAAGTCTTGTAAAGGTCATAGACGTAGTTTTGAAGTCAGCCGATCATTAAAAGTTTAACTTCACTCTTACAATAAACGATTGATAAAATGTGAGTTTTCAACGTTATTATGTCGAGAACATTCTCTATTATGTTTATTCATTAATCGAGAGAAATAAAGATGAAAAATTAAATTGAATTGAAATACCTTTGAAGAGCACCCATATTTATCCAATTAGCAAACATCGCCTTTGGCATTTATTTATCTTTTAATGTTATTGTTATTTATTATTTAAAACAAGATGTGATTGTAGCTTTATGTACAACACGCATGAGAATATTACAAAACTAATAATAATGAAGAAGAAGAAGAAAAAAGCTTTCATACAAAAAATGAAAAAGCACATGAGAAAAAAAAAACACTTTTATGGTGTACAAAAAGTAATAAAAACGAACATGATAAGTAACATTAAAAATTGCACTATATTTTATTATATTATTATAATGCAAACTATTCACTCCTACTAGCAAAATCGTCTTTATCGTGGTCCGCGTACATATCCACCTCTTCAACGCGTTCTCCTCTGCTTTATCTGTTTATTAAATATTATTACATTATTATTAAAGAAAAGAATTCTGCTCTCTGTTATTTTTATTATTACTATTATTATTGCGTTGCTTGCCTCGGTACTTGAACTTTCTTCTCCGGCAGGCAGGCAAGAACAGCGGCAAACAGTAGCCAGCTTCGTATGAATGAAGTGAAGCGTATTTAATCACTGATTCAATTAATTAACCATTATCGAGTGAATTGATGTGAACGTGCGCTGGATGCACCTCAACTTGCCTCTCGTACAATGATAGTTTTGTTTACTCTCACGAAAATTTCTTGCGTAATCAAATTAAATGTTTATTTGCAACTTTTTCCGTAACTTTGAAAAGTTTGCGCGCAAAAAAAACTGAATGAACAAGCGGCGAAAGATAAGCAAGTGATAAGAAAGAAAAACATGTTAGCTAATTATGATTCTGAGAAATATCACAAGCGACGATAATGAGATGATAAAGAAGGTGGAAGAAGAAGCCAGGTGAGAATTTTGCCATTGAAAACAATAAATGTTTAATTAACAGTTCATGTTAGAGAAAAAAAATCTGCCACACTACTTGAATAACAACAAAAAAAAACGACAAGACACGAAATACATAGGAAATTGTCAAAAATTTTGCTCCAGCTTGTCTAATAATAATAATAATGATATTTTGGCAGCGCGAAAAAAATCTCAGAATAAATAATATAATAAATAAACTCGTTGTTCACACAAATGCCGCAATTACTGGCATGTGTGTGTCAATGAATGTAGATTCATATTTTAATTTCTGCATTTTTGATGTTTTACTGAGTAAAATATATAAAAAATATATATTTTTTGCGTCTTCTTATTATTATTGGATGACGAAAAAAGAAGAAGGAGGACATAAATCGCGAGACATTAAAAATTATTCCAGCTGGCGGTGTAAAGATTCTATACACCAGTACCTTCTTTTTTAAAAGCAGTACTGATGAATTATAATAAAAAAACGAATTTGAAAAGCATTTGTTGAAACGAACAACTAAGCCGCTTTTTTGAGTTTAAAAAGAAAATGTTTCCGAAGAATTTTCCGGATTTTTTTGAAATTTTTCACGATTTTTTCTTAAATATTCCAGATTTTCTACGTTAAATAATCAGAAAATTTTTTATTCAGATTTTTCTTAAATTTTTCAAGTTTTTTCTTAATTTTTCACAAATTTGTTGAAGATTTTTCTAAATTTTCATCACCCAAGTGACAAATTTACCAAAAAAACAAATATTAAATTAAAATTGCTAAATAATTTATGTAAATTAAAAGTTTGAATTAGCACATGGCAAAATGTACACACTGACGGACAAACGGACAGACAAGACGATACCAATTTTTTTTCATTTTATTTTTGAAATGCAGTAAAAACGTTAATAACAACAGAGATAAAGTGACATATTCTGGAAGGATTCGTTGATGTTTATGTAATACTCACAAGTTACGACGACGCAGTAATTTCCTAATTATGTATCGTGAAAAATTGTTGTTTAACGAGGGCGCAATGACGACGAACAAACAGGTGATGAAGCAATTTCCATCGCAACACATTTTTTTGTTGTTCTCCTCGCTATTTTTGTTATTTCTTCTTTTATTTTTATTTTAAGGAAAAAGGTCAACCCACAACATTTTCAAGGACAATCAATGAACTTTCGCACTCCCTTTCTCCTGGCAATTCAAATTTATTCGCTAAATTCCCACTTAAGCTCCTCAAACACAAAGGAGAGCACGATTTTTACGCAAACGTTTAAGAAAAAAAAAACTCGAAGAAAATGCGACAGACCATGAGATACAGCAGCGGGTGCTTCACAATTATTTTTGTTTTGGAAATTTTCAAACATTTGGAACAAACATCGTGATTAATGAAACAGTTGGACACTCAAATCGATTCGATAAAATGAAAAAAAGCAACATTGGTGGTGGAACAATATTCCTGGACACAATTTCCCTTGAGATATATTTTAATGGCATGCACAACGATGAGCATGCTCATCAGTGAAAAGGAGTTGATTATTTAATTAATTATTTTAGACGTAAAGGAATTTCTTTTGTGAAGACGGAAATTAATTAAAAATACGTCAAAATTAGTACCTTTCACCACAAAGTCAGCAACATTTTTTGATGCTACCTATTTTGCGCGCGGTGATGGCTGTAATGGATCAGAAATTGAAAGAAATTGACTGACAAATTCTTTCCAAACAATTTTTCTCCCCTGTTCCGTGCTTTGCATAAAGTCACGCCAAAAATAAAATCGGAAAAACTGTAAATGCAAACTAACTCATAAAATTTTTGCATTAAAAATTATGGACAAAAAAACTTTTGAAGCGCATTTTTTTAAATTCATAAAGGTAAAAATTTCTAATTATTTTTTTTTTTTGTAGAATTTAAATGCTAGTTTTTTTTCATTATCTCTTTAAAGAAAATGACGGCTTAATAGAAGAAACATGTTACTCCATCCAGTTTCAACCGTTTTTTTTTTGCTTGCGTTGTAAATTGTACGAAAGATTGACAGTAATTTGTATCATGTCATACTTTTTCCTCTTAATAAAAAGTTTTCTTGTCGCTTTGTTTGCTCCTTCATTTGAATACGTTTTACTTTTACGTTTTTACGTCGAAGCAGGAAAAGATTCGTAGAAATGAGAGAAAAATGACGTTATAAAAGGGAAAAAAGTTATATAAGTGCCTTTTCTTGTTGTCACCAACGACACTGATACTGACGAAAAAAAAAATATTAAAAACTGAATCCGAAAAGAATGCTCAAGAATAGAAACAGACGACGACAGAGATACATAATTCAAGGGTAAACAATTCAAAAATTGATCTAAATTAATCAAAAACAACAATGTGACGATGACAACGCGACTTCTGTCTATATTTGTGTCCCAAAAAAAAAAAAAAGAATAACGAGTGTATGAACATAAATCACACGCATGCAAAACTGGACCAATCTCAATTTTAAATGTTTATTTTTTTTCGGGAGTCCAAAATTTATGCTAAGCAACTGTCTGACTGTTTTGGTAAGTATTTATTTGATCATAGAATCGCTGATCTCTGTGCTAGTAACAATTTTTTTAGACATATGTTTGACATTGAACGTTCCGCTGATTGGATTGGCCAGACTTTGAATTTATTTGCATTTAATGAGGAACATGAGGCGACTTCACGCGACAAACGAAGCATAAATGACGACGAGAGTAGGTGTTATTATTGCAAGAAAATAAATAAACAACGCGAAAAAAATATTAAAAAAGCACAGAAAAAAAAACTAATGCCAAAAACACTCATCGAAAATTGCGAAGGAGTTCAATTTTGCATCTTCAAACGAAGGGAAAATCCTAAAAATAACATCAACTACCTGTGTGAACGCGAAATGCGACATGTTTGTTACAGAAGCTCGCAACTTTTGTCATCTCTCTGCAAGTGTCATTTTCTTGCACGTTAACATCAAAAATAACAACTACTTGTCGACTGACGACGCACTAGGATGAACATTAAAGGCAACGACAATGCCGAAAAAAAATAGAAAGACGTTGTAGATGCCATATGAAGAGTAGTAATTCCATTACACATGTCATGTCGGATAAAAATGTTCATGAAGCATGCGACAATATGACAAAACGTGCAATATTCTTCTTGTTCACATACTTTTTTTCGTTCTTTAGTTCCTCTTTTCTTGTGACGTTCTAGCGCGGAGGTGTTCAACTCCTACTCGGGTTTTATGCAAAAAAAATATTTGGCAAACTGTCTTTGACTTTTGCTTCATTAGCTTTTGGGCGCTCTAATTAATTTATTTTAATTTCTTAGAAAAGAAATCAGAAAAATCTTGAAAATTTAATTTAAATAAAATTTTCAAACAAAAATTTCTATTTCAAGAAAGCAAAGTTTAATTTACCCTCAATTTTAAGCTCTAAATTGAAAAACTATGATGACGATTTGAAAAAATCATAAAATTGAAAAATAAAACAAACAAAAATTAAAAAATAATTACTTATAATTACATTTTTATATTTCATAATTATTATTATTCATTTATATAATTATTTTTTTCTTCAATTTTCGATTGTTTTTTTTTATTAATTTAATTCGATCGTAATAGGACATAAAATGAAAATATTTAATTTTTCCGCCTTAAAATGTCTGAAGATAAAAATTAATTACTTTTAAATTTTTAGCAGAAGAAAATTAGAAATTTCAATTTAATTTCACTAAAAAAAAATATAAATTAGAATTGCTTATTTCAAAGCTTAAATTTAGGGTTACACTAAATATTTTTTGATAATTAAGTGATAAATTAAAGCAGCACGCTAATATTTTTTTTTAAATTAAGAATAAAAATAAAATTTAATATCTCAATTTAAAAAAAAACTCAAGTTGATTATCTCCGCGACATGTACGAATGAACTTAAAAATATATATTTTATTTCTTTTTCTCTTTTTTTTGTTATATTTATTTTACCAAGAAAGAATACGCGAAAGAGACACTTTAAAAAAGAAAAAAAATCACATTTTTTTCGACAATTTTGTATGCAAGTTGTAAAACATGCGACTGCTTCTGGTAATAAATATAATAAAAATCATGTTATAAAGCGCGCAAAACATATAATAAAATAATATTTTTCAACACAACAATGTAAAGGAGCAAGTAATAATGAATTACTTCATTTTTTTGTAAATTTTTTCTGCTCGATGAAATTATTATCAACTACTGTCACTCAACATATGTGAGGAAAAAAGACTCCGTTCTACGATGATAATAATAAAAATGTCTCCAAAATGTCTGGTTCTTCATCGTAATGCCGTCAGCTATTTTAAGACTCAAGACATGTATTTGCGGTAAAAATACAGATTTTTTTTCGTTAGTGTTGTTAAAAATACTGATGAAAAATTGTATTAGATAAATGTGTGCGATATGCAAAAAGAAACTTCATGCTAATATTTGTCAAAAAGAAAAGGGTTTTGATTGAGTGATTTCCTGTGAAATGACACGGACAGGCCGGAACGGTCGTTGATCCCAAACTCTCACAAGTCGATGCACGAGTAACCTTTAATGGTATTTGGCTCGAAGGAAATAAATACTTTAAAAAGTAATTTTGCCCATGATAATGTTCTACTTTCCTGTTATAGTTGTGTACATGCGACAAGCAGTTTTTCTTCCGTAAAACCGCATTCCGAACGAAAGGCAGCTCTACAACAGAGCAAAAGTAGCAGCTGCATGCATTCCAATCTCCATCATCTATTTTAATGCTTCTAATGTTACAGTACACTACTTTTTTTTTCTTCTAATGCCAACTCTCTCGACGAATGATAATAACTGCACACACAAAATATTCATGGTCAAAGAGAAAGGAGTTGCGCTGGTATGCCGTGCAACGTGAAATAAAGCCATGATTGTGGTATTTTGATACAGTTTCAATATTTTTGCAACAACGCTGTATTGACTTACAAAAACAAACAATAATTCATCTTGTTTCGTACTGCGCTGCGTATAATTGCCCCTTTTTCTTCCACACTCTGTATGCAACGAGAAATGATTTACATGATCTAGTTTCACAATTCGCACTCTTCGTTCGTTCGTTCGTTTAGATTCTCGGGCTGAGAAAGGTATCCCATAGTATTTATTCATTGATGCAATAAATTCAAGTGTATGCACATTTCGCTGCATTCTTTGCCAATCTAGATGTCTTTTCGTTCGTGCTACTCTCATTTGCATGGAAAATTATCCATCATGATAGAGTTATAAGTTATTACTGTGATATGGCATGAGACATGAAAAAAAAATCATTTCTACATGAAACTTCGTAGAAAAATATTCAGCATGAACAAAAGTGATGTGATAAAGTTTCACAAAAAATTCCTTTGAGCTTTATAAAATTTCGAAAAATTCCTCATAAATTAATGAAAACTCGAAAAATATGTCATAGTGCCATGCAAATTGTAATAAAAAAATGTTTTTTATCCTTTTAAAAGCCATTGATGCAGATTTTGCATTAAAATAATAAAGGAAATATGCAACGAAAAATTTTTCAATTTAAAAAATTCATATTTTTGTAGTAATAAATATGAATTCTGGTAATTAAAAATGTATGTTGCCTTAATTAATAACTAGAATTTTTAATTAGCAAATGACTTTTTAATGAAAAGATCTCTTTTGAGAGTTTAGTTGAGCAAATTGCAAATGAAGCTGATACAATTGTAGAAAATATTTTCGATTTCACAGACCTTCAAAATATTAGAGAGGAAAATTGTCGAAAAAAATTACAATTTATAAAATTTAAAATTTTTCACAAAAAAAAAAATTAAAAAGCAAAAAATATGGCTTTAATAAAAAATTCATAAAAATTATTTTTTTATTAATTAATTAATTTATTTTTTATTTATTTTTATTTTTTTTATTTATTTAATTATTTATTTTTTTTAAGATTCGATCCCCGATTTATACGGAAAAGTATTGAAAAATTAAAAACATAACTTTTAATTCAAAAAATTAGTAAAAATAAAATAATGATTTCAAATTTTTTAGAAAATCCAAATCAATTTATCCTGAAAAAAAAATTAAAAATAAAAAAATAGGAAGAAGGAAATTCAAAATAACTTTTTATGTGCCTAAATTAATTTTTTTAATCTTTGTACTTGCAAAATTTAAATTGCAATCTCTAACGAGATTTGATCCCAAGCTCGTTAAAATTGTGAATGCAATGTTCTGCGAAAAACTAATTTGATCTCCACGAGCTTAATTAAAAATATTCTTGAAGCAATTTTCGTAATGATGTAAACTTTTCTTTCTTTGTAAGTGAAGGACTCGAGCCTACACAAATTTCTATTTTATCGTTGACATAATGTTTAATTTCCAAGAACTCTCTTGTTGTTTTTTTGCAGTTGAAAGGATATCAATTGCAGTGCTGCAATTCTCTTTGAATAAGCAACATTTCTATGGAAACAAAATATCCGATGGAAATTAGTTGTCAAGTCAAGCAAAAAATAAACTATGCAAAAATATTATTTTTCTAGATGGTCACAGCAAATATTTGTACCTTTTGCATTTAATGAAATCCGATCTTTGATATTTTTTGTTTACTTTTAGTTTTTTTTTATCATTCCAATAAAAAGTCAAAACGTGTGAATCCACTGACTGAAGAGGCGTGGTTAGTACCGGCCACTGTTTACGCTTAAAACAATCAAAAACTGCCAAAGTCATCAAAATTTATCCCTTCTACAAGTCCAGGAACTAACAGGCAGTCCCACTTTGTTACGTCTATCTGTACTTTATAACGACGAGTGCTTGCTTGGCTTTTAATTAGTCGCGTTTTGTGCTTTGACACGTTTAAAAGCTAAAAATTCTAATTACTTACTAAAAAGCTAAAAATTCTAATTAATTAAAGAAAAAAAGTGAAGAAAAAAATATTTTTTTAAGAAAATCACTAGGAAACATGCTACTTCATGTCACTTCGTAAATTTCAGAAGTCGATGTGATGTGATTAGTAGTGTGTATCTAAGGTGCTTTACTCTCCACAATGCAATTCCTGGAACCCAATATTGCTCTTTCGTATTGCAACTTTTCATACAATGAATATGTAAGTATCCTGGCAGCAGCTAATTCCACGAAAAAGTGTGCCTGGAACCATCCTAGTGTAAAATTGCATCATAAAAAAGGAAGAATTTTTGCTCTAAAAATTAATTAAATACTCTTTTGATGGCATTTCATGTCAAAGTGAACTTGTTAATTAAAGAAATGTGTTTCTCAAAAGTGCCTGAAAACTTACTCTTTTTGTGATTTTTAAGTCAAAAATACAATGTTGCATCGCACAAAAAAAAATGACGGAAGTGAATCAAAGTCTAAGGAACGATCGGTTCGTTGTCCTTTCGGCGAAACAATGACTCTCTTTTGCATAAATTGATTCCTGTCTGAGTGTGTGACACACCTTTTCTCATGAATAAATACAAGCAAGTTGATTCCTCGCTCACATGTGTACTGAAATTAAATCTCATCGCGTTCTTTCCTGCCGTACCGTGCCACGCCACAAGAACAACAAAACTTCCTATAGACATTAACTGCAAAAGTTTCCCATGCATTTAACTCGAAAAAAAAGTATAATAATGAAATGAAAAAAAAAGAAGAGTGATACAACGAGAGACAATGATGCGGTGCTATAGATTATGCGATTGTGTGCTGAAACACCTCTTTAACATATATGCATGCAAGATAGACACTGGATCAGAAAATTGAAAACATGGTGTGGTTATTATTTTATTATTATGATAATAGCACATGCACATATATCTTGTCTTCATCATCATAACCATCTTCGTGCAGTTTGCATATTATTATTATATTATCATATATGTGAAATAATAATAGAGAAAAAAAAACAATATAACGATACACCGACGACGATGACGTTCACGTTGACGTTGAGGCATAAGGACTATATTTGCGCGTTAGGGACTTTGGAAAAAAAATTTTTTGTTTCAGATTATTTTGTAATTGACTGTTAATTATTTTTTAGCTAAAAATAAAAAATTTATTTTTTCCGAATTTTATTTTTTTAGTTAATTTTACACTAGGTATTAGAAATTGGAGGATAAACAATGGTTTAATCGATTTATTTTGGGTCAAAATATAATTTTTTTATCAAATATTTAAAATTTATCAAAAATATAGAAAAAAAATTATTATAATGTGGGTAAAATATTTTTAATTGTTTGTGTACCTATATTAAACCTTTATAAAAAAAAATATTTAAAATTTTTTTAAAAATTTTACAAATTTTTTTTATTTTTCATATATTTTTTAAAATTTTATAGAAATATTAAATATATTAGTTTGCGAAACATGGACTTATTATAGTCAAAATCTAAATTTATTTTGTCAAGAGTTGGAAATTTTCACTTCATTTTACTCATTTGAGAATTTTTTTAAACGTTTTACTGTAATTCCCGTAAAAATTTCTTCCAAATGTCGTTTTCCAAAAATTAGCCGTAAAGTGTCCAAAACTAATTTCTTTATTATTCTTTACTATTTTTACGAAATCTACAAAATACAGTAAAAAAATTTTATGATACCCGAAAAAAGAAAAACGGGGTCCGATTTTAAGCTCTTTCAATATCGTATCGCTAAAAGTACCTTAAGATTTTCTAAATTCTTTTTTTAACTAAAAATTCATAAAAAATTCGGTATGAAACAATTTTCAGGGTCCCTAATGCGCAAATATATTGACTAAACTTTTATTAATAATTGTATCAAAAGTGAAGCGACACTTGTCAACTTTGGTGTGAGACACGAAAAGAGAAGTGTGAAATTTTTCATACACACACACACACACGGAAAAATATTCACGCAAATAAAATGCACACATGTCGCTGCATCCATAAATAAAACGTGAGAGTGTGTGTGTTGAAGCATCCTTATTCTATCTAATGCACACAACAATTTTCCGTATAAATGTAAATAAATAAAATATCACTTCTGAGAGTTGAATGAACTGCCGTTATCCTGCGTCATAATTCGCGTATGTGACAAATTGTTTCTTTTTTATCTGACTTAATTTTCACTTTTTTTTTTTAAGGAATTTTAGTTTAGACCCGAAAATGAGATGCAGAAATGCAACGTGTTAACGTATTAAAGTCACTTAAAACAATTGAAAATCGCCCAAAAAAGTACGATGAACTTACGAATATGAGTAGCTATGTGCAAATTTGTCATTATCTGTAGAGGAAATACACGGTTTCTTATCGGTCATTTTTTGTTGTTTCGCGTAATATTTGCAAGCCATATTTACGGAACTGGGTTATTTGGGACATTGTAGCGTTGTTTGTGCAGTTGTTCAAATTTTGTACATTTTTTTTTTGATTCCTGCAAAATTCCCAAAAATACCATAATTTAATTTTGTTGTTAAAAAAGTCACAAAGGATTCATTGTTGTTTCCGACGGAAAATTTTTTTTTGCTCTAAAGTGGTATTTTTTTGCATAAAATTTAATATTCGTAACCGAAATTGACGTGATTGATAAATAAGGTTAAATGAATTCCCTGTGAATTCAAAAAGGATGATATTGTGCCATGAATGAGTTATTTTTATCCCATGGGATTATTCTAATATTATAAGGAATTAGTTGGATCCCTAAAAAGGATTAACTTAATATCTTGATAATTTTTTTAAAATTTTTATAATTTTTTTTATTGATTTTAGAACAAATTAAAGATAAAATATTTTTGTCACTAAAATATTAAACAACTCGTCAATATCACCCCTTTTTATTCCCCGGGGAAATTTTTCATAACCAATAAACCAACAATTAAAAAACTGAACCGCTTGATAAATATTTTTATTTAATATTTTATAAAATCATTCTCAAACAGCGGAAGATTAAACAAATATCTATATAATCTGATTTAATCTCGTTTCAATCGATGTTTATATAAGTTTCATTTATATTTTATGTTTATTCTGGTACTAGTGAAAACTTGATAAATTTTAATAAATTTGTTTAAACAATGAACGGAATTTTACTGAATTCAATGAACTGCATCACTAAATTTCCCAATATTAATTTTTCTCTATTCATTTAAATTTCTTCAATTAGTTCTCGTTAATTAATTTGTGGGAAAAGGAGGACAAACAAATCGACAAATTGATCATTAAGTTAGAAAATTACCGAATCTCTGGTCCTTTCATGTCATTTTGAGCATCTAAGGAAATTTGAATTCTTGAAAAATAAATGAGAAAAATTACGACTAATTTGTTGTTCAAATTAATTTTTTCAATACCTCTGAAAATTTTCTAGTCTCATGAAAAAAATTTGATGAAACAGTGTGAAAACCATAAATCAGCTTAAACTCCAAAATATTATATTTTTTCGCTCTTCAGTTCTGGCTGCACTTAATTAAGCGATTATGTTCTTTATAGCCAGAGGAGGACCAGTTGTCGTGGTGTTATGCAAGTGTGGTGAGAAAGTACCAAAAAATTTTTCGTTTCAGGCGAAAAGTAATAAAATTTGTAAATTTATTGTGGACTTTGTGGTTTACTCTACCACACGCACAAATGAAATTTCGTCAGTTTCATCTTTCATTCCTCCGCAAAAGAAATTAAGAAATTCTCACACAAGCTCTTCTTCACATAAAGTCATTAAATTTGTAGAAGAGGGCCATGTGTGTGGACGACAAATCTCATATGCACGCCCATTAAAAATTGATCTTTTATTGCATTTTTATGTAAATTTATCACCACATAACTTTTTTGCTTTTATTACTTTTTAATTTTTTATTTTAAGCTGTTGCAAGAGAAATTGATTAAAAACTTTATATTTCACTAAAGAAAGAAAAAAAAAATAAATGTCATGTTCCCCCAAAAACTGACATTACAAAAGACAGATTACAGATACCGTGTGTATGCCGTTCCCCAAAAAACATTTTTCTCATTAATTTTTCAGTTCTTCAATATAATTTATTTTCACCTTTTTCTTACTTCGCTCTCATTTCAGATGAAACAGGTAGAAAATATTTTAGATAGATGTATCATTCACTCGTTCGTTGATCGTGCAAAACGTAGTAATTAAGAATCTGTTGTATATACAAAAATTGTGTACACACTAAACAGAAAACTCAAATATCACATGTGATATCTGTCGACAAACTAAATTTGCCAAAAAAAAAAAAGAAATATACGATACTTGTGAATTTGAACGGTTTTGTTTGCCCTTGACCCTCATCATTAAATACACAGCTATTTTTATACGTTTTTTGCGGTATTCGCACACACTCTTTTCCTATACTTAACTATTTTTGTTTTGTTTATTTATTTATTTCAGTTTTTTTGTATACATTTTGTTTTATTTATGAAGAAAAAAATGAAGATATATGTTTTAACATACACGCATAATATACTAAACAAAATTTTATTTATAATCTTTCGCAAACTAAGGTTGTTCCAAATTTATTTCGAAGATCTTTGTCCCATTAAGGGTCAAAAATTCAATGAGCCAAAAAAAATGAAAATTTAATGAAAATTACTATTTTATCTTTTTTCATAAGAGTGCGAAAAATTATTTTAATTTAAAATTATGAAAATTTATTAATTTTAAATTAAAATTTTATTAAATTATATAAAATATTTTTATATATTTTTTTTTAAATACAATAATAATCTAATAGGTAGGTATGTGAACAAAAAAATCTTTTTTTTACAAATTGAATAAATAAATATTTTTATAAAAATTTTTTGGCAATCATTTTTGAGATTTTTGCTTGAAATGTTATGAATTAAGTTTTAAACTAACAAAAATTAAAACAAAAATATATTTACAAATAATCAAAAATTGTTTTGAAAATTTGTATTTTATATAAAAAAAAGTATTTCAAAACTTTTATTTATATTTGAAATAATTTTGGAACGGCCTAGCTATCAAGTGAAAAATATGCTTTTTTATTATATATTTTTATTGTTAATATAATTGCGAAGCATCTATCAAAATTGAAACAATATTGACAAAAAGGGATAGGATCGGACATTTTTTTTTTAAATTATATAATTACATAAAAAAAATTGCAAAAAATGTCCTTGATGTTGAAATTAATTAATTTTTCGTAAACAGTAGCCTACTTAATTAAATTTCATCAAAGTTTATGGATGATGGTTGAGATGACAAATTTTCCCAAACAACAACAACACCAAAAACAAAAAGGAGTCAAGGTTTCGATAATAATAAAAAGACCCTAAAAACTTTTCATTCTGCGTTGTGGGTTGATTTGCACATGTGATTGCTACTTCGGGTGTATGTGAATTATGTGATCACGCGTTGTGCATAAAAAATAATTTTTTTACATGACTTTTATGTTTATTCATAATTTGTCGGCAGATATCTTCGACATGTGTGTAATAAGAAAAATAGAGGTACGTGCAATAAAGTTTATCTCACATCCTTTCTACTATTTTTTGATGTTTTTCCATATTTTTGTTGTGTTTTAGTGTGTTGTCACTTCCCTGCGGGAGCAACATTATGTTAAAGCACCACGTAATTCCCCAGATAACGATTTACAACTTATATTATTATAATTTTTGATATATATTTTTGGTACCTTTTTGACTTTTTTGGTTTATTTTTGTTTGCAGCAGCACGACAAACTTCTTCTGGCTCACTCCCAAACACAAAAATTCCCGTGTAAGCGCTACAATTATGTCAAGTCGTTACAGTTGTTGAGCTCGTTTCCTTCAGCATTGTGGTTTACTTTAAATAATTTTTAGCGAGCGAGCACACATGAACATACGAGCAACAAAGGAAAATCAAGAACAGTGCTAACAACATGAATAAAATGTAAGTAAAGAGGTAAGAAGGAATGAAGTTTGCGTCCATGTATAGTAAAAAACTACAATTTTTATATCTGCTGCTGCTGCTTGAAATGAACAAACCATATGAAAAATGTGGAAGTAAAATATTTATTTCGTGTAGTTTGTTGGATGTATATTTATACATCTTGTTTAAAGATACGCGAAACTAAGAGAAAAACGTAGTGCAGAATTTTTTTTTTAGTATTTTTATAAATGAAGTAAGTAGCTGGTTGGTACCTGAGAAGACAAGACCGCAGAAAAATGTGTGAATGAACGAAGATGATGTGTTAAATTCGGTACGCTGCTGATGATGATGATGATGATACAAATCAATATATTATACATGAACTGAATATAATAAGAAATAATGGGCTAAACCGTTTTGGAATACCATTTTGATGAGATAAAGGTTATGTTGCTGCGTGATTTGTTCTATTCTGCGATGATTATTGGTCTTTTGATTTTTTTTTCGTGGTGGTCTCTCGCGCTCCCTCGAGAGAAACATCTTGTAGCTAATAAAAATATCTTTTCTTTTGAGAATGTTGTTTATGCATTGAAATTCACATGTTTAATTCTTTTATTTTACAATAATGTACGATGTGCGAGTAACATGATGAATATATGAATAATAAAAATGAAGAAATAATTGTTAAATATAAATAAATGGAATGAATAATAATAATGTTCTTGACGCATTGCAATGCTATTTTTATGAGGCTAAGAAAGGGTCTGTCTCTTAGAAAAGAGAAAATTGTTTAATTTTTAAATATTTATTAAATATTCTATGAAAAATATTCTTCTAAAATTCTTTAAATAGAAATTTCAGTAAAAAAATAATTAAAATAAGAATTTTTAAAAATTAATTTTTAAATTGAATTTTAATCACTTTTTTATTTGAAAATTAGAAACTTTTTTAAAATATCAAAAAAATCAGAAATACATTTTTGATCCAAGAATTTCCATTTTTTTCTTTTGACATTTATTCAGGTAGGAATAAGTAAAACATATCTAATTAAATATTAAAATATACCTACTATAAAAAAAAATATTTTTCGCAAAAATCGATCACTTTTGGGTAATACATATTCAACGTTTTTTTTTGCAAAATCGTTTTGTGGGCATCGGATAAATTTTTAGTTCATTTGAAGTTTTAAAAAAATATTTAACTTAGAAACAGTATTCTTAGGTATTATTTTATGAATAAAAAAAATACGCTCTTTTGATTAAAATAAATCTTGTCAAGAAGTCGCAACAAAAGAATGTTAACCAAAAGACAATAGAATTGTGTGGTTGGTTACTTGTGATGCATAAAATGGTGAGTAATCTAACACGAGACGAGATCACATTCCTAGATTTTTTTTTCTTTTTTACACATGTATTAACTTAAACACACATAATGTTGATAATAACACGTTACTTTGATTGATTATTGTTTCACTTTTACATGCATTCCTCTTTTTTTTTTAAAGAAAAAAAGTTTAATTTCCGAAATGCATTAACAGGGCCCTTTTGTGAAGGCATGAATGGAACATAAAAAAAATTTTGATTATGATTGCTTAAAATGTATAATTTGTAACAAAAGGTGTTTGGGCGAGAGCTAGTTATTATTACTATATATATATGATGAAATCTCTAAAATCCGCCTACACCTAAAAACTTTAATTTATAGAACTCCTGTAAAACCATTAAATTCAATGATTATGTGAAATGCAATCATTTTAAAAAACTACATATTATAAATAATAAAAAAAATATGGTGTGATGTCAATAAACATAAAAAAAGAAATTATACTTGAAAAATTTATTTACTTATTGATACCGATAATACGATGATTTGTAAATATGTTTCAAAAAGTAGCTTGAGCAAAAAATAAAATAAATAAAAAAGGTTAAAAAGGCCTACACGTGTGCATACCTTTTTTTAAATTAAATTTCTAAGTCGATCAATGTGTATGACAAACAATTGTGGGCTGCAGCTCGTTAGTTAGTTGGCTGGCTGCTCATAAATATTACGCGCGCGCGAACACATTTTTTTGATAATAAAATGTGAATGCACGTTAATTTTTTATTATTATATCTTGGTAAGAAAAAAGAAAGTCTGCGGTGGTGGCAAATCGAAACAAAAAAAAATGAATTGATTTTTGTTGTAACACAGCATTTTTCGTTTGTGTGTGAATAATGCCTTGGAACGAAGCTGTAACAATTATTATTAAAAAATTTCCGCCCACACCGAAATATAAAAAACATACATAAATAAACTTTTCTCCTCTTCTCTTCTTCTTGGTTTTTTTTTGTATTAAGATTTGAAGTTTCGTTAAGCCAACATAATGATGATGATTGTTATTAAAAATGAAGCAACATAAGACGATTAAAGGGAGTTAAATAGAAACTCGATTTTACTTTGAGCTCAGCTCGTGTTCCGTTTTACGACCGCGCGTTAAATGTTGTTTCGGTCCAAATGCATGAATGAAACTTTTACGACTTGAAAAACTGTTTAAAAGGCTTAACGCAACGCACTTTTTATGATTGATCAATGATTAGATTTTAAATGAAGTGTGTAGGCTATGGGGCTTTAAATGTCCAGAGGCAAGTTATGTCGGTATTAATTATGAGAAATGAAAGATATTTCTTCATGCTTGAATGAAGTTGATTTGTGTAGTTGCTTTTTGAGCCAAGTTTGTTGCTTCAATTGTCATAACCTGGTTTTTATATATTGACATATTTGTTTCGAACCATATTTAATGAACAATTAAATGCGAAATATTTTTCATTATTAGGTTGCTCAAAAATATTTTGTGCTAATTATACACCGTGTTTTTCGGTTTGCTCTAATTAATTATTATTTTTAGCGGATTATTCTTGAGATACGATGAAATATGATATTTTTGTTACGAAGGAAACTTTTCAATTAAAAGATGAAGCAGAGATGGAAAATGTGTAATATTTCCTGGGATACAAATTAAACATAATTAAACAAATTTTCTTACCTAAAATAGTTTAAAAACTTCATAGTATATCAAATTTAAACAATTTTAAATAATTTTACAAACTGATGTTCAGAATTGTTCTATTTTTTCCAGAATTGGAAAAAGGATATTTTTCCTAAATTAAATTTTCGACTCAAAAATGATTGGTAATAAAATCAAAATTAAGCTAATATACTTTAATTTACAATTAAAACTGTAAAAAATAATTTTTAAAATTTTTTCGAAATTTCACCCAAATTTACGAAAATCATAAATAATTTATTTTTTATTTATTTTTTTATTTTTTAGAACTCTTATTTTAAAAAGGATCATATTTTTGCTAATAATGAACTTCAAAACTAATGAAATCACGACAAAAAACTTAAAAAATTATTTCTAAAACATGTTTAAAAATAAAAAAAAATAGGTATATTAAATCTGAACATTGAACTTTTTATAAAATTATTATTTTAATTCATTTTCTTTTATTTTTTTATCTCCAGGGCAAAACGATTCCACCTCTGAAATAAAGACTCTTCAGAAATTTATGTTTCAACACTTTTCTTATTATTGTTAAAGTTTCGCAACCTTGTTATGTTCTATAAATAATACCAAGTTTCAAGTGTTTTAACATCATAATTATGTACGTGAGAAGCTACGAAGAAAGTATTTTTTTTTTGGCAAGAAGAAACAATCAAATCGAATCATGTTCAATAAATGACTAAAACATGTTCGACACATGTGTGCCGGAAACTTTGTTATTGCATTCTAGGCATTATGGTGTGCCATTAAAATGATAAAGAAATCTATTTCTCAATTAATTCACAGTTGTAAGCCACCGTTAGCCCATTTTTTGTTGATTCATCGTGTGTTTGTGTGAAACACATTACTTTTTATGGCAAAGAAACGCGTGCGACACGGTTTATCATATTACATTTTTTCATAAATAAACAATTTTTTTCTATTCCAAAAATATGTAAATATAAATATGAGAAATATTTGTTTGAAAAAAATGTTTGTATAATATTCCAAATGACAATTCTGCATTTTGTCGGTCAATCGCGTACAAAGCTCTATGCATTTTATCATGAGATGACCAATAAACATATGGTTGGTGGCGTCTCGCATGCATTTGCGCGACCCGTCTTTTAAGCTAATGTAAAGATAATGACTGTCAATGCAATGAAATCTCGGTTGAATATTATATTTTATATCGCGAGCGTGGGTGCTAATAAACATATTTTTTTTCTTTTCTAAACCGGTGTGCGGTGCTGAAATGATTAAGCTAATAACAAATTTTGAAATCTCGGTTTATAACATGAAAACATATAATAGTGGTTAAGTTAAAGAAAATGAAAGAAAAGAAAAAAAATAACTTGGATGGAATGTTTGATAAAGTTTGTATTAACAGAAGCCCAACTCTAGTACTTTTAAACATACGACACTACGACACACGTGGACGACGTGACATCAATGAGTTTCATTATTTTATTATAAAACAACAACATAAGTAACAATATCTCTGAACATACAAGCAGCAAAAAAAAACATGGTACAACAAAATCATAGAAGTTTAACAAAAGGAATTTCTTTCATTATTTTATATATGTGTGTATTATATAAATAAATATATTGCCTTTTGTTGTCAACAATGTAAGTTTAAGTAAAGATTGTTATAGAATGATGAAAGAAAAAAATATTTAACATGCATTCCGATCCAACTTTTATTATTACACATTTTTGTACAAAATTTTCAATGAAGAACTAGAAATTCTTGACCATCGAGTGCTTTTTCTAACAATAAATTAGGCCGATATAAATTTATTACGAAATTTTTGTCATATTTTTTTTAAAATCTAGGTGAATTTTATCAAAAATTTATTTAATTTAATTTTAAGATTTAAAAAAATCTAGGCATGTATAAAAAAATTATTAAAAATTACATTTTAAAATTTTTCAAAAATATAGTTTAATAAAATAATTTTTATTTAATTTTTTTTTTTGAGATAAAATTTTTTAAAGAGATTTTAAGAAATGTTAAAAAAATGTAACTTTACATGAAATTTTTAACTTTTTTTTTTGCTCCATTGAATTTTCGGCAAAATATAAAAAAGAAATTCTTAAAGGTTAAAAATAAATTTATAGCAACTTTTAAAAAACAATAAATCTTTGTATATTTTTAAATAAACATGCATGTTAAATACAATGTTTAATTATTTTATAAACAACACGAAGATAACCTCATCAACGAACCAAATATAACGATTTTTGCACATCATAACCATCACACATTTAAAAAAAAACTTTTTTTTATTCACAATCTATATCCATATACGATCAAAGTCATAATATAAAGAAGAATATATCAAACGAGGCAAAAAAGAATTATTAATGTAAATTAAACATTAACTAGAATTTGTTTGTACATTAATATAAAATTGTATGCACGAAAAAAAAATGTTTTTTTTTTTATTTGTACGAACAAAGAATTTATTTATTATTGTGTGCACGGTGGTGTTGCAAAAAAGATATAGTTTATAATATATATGATGCATGCATGAACTGTAACCACATTTATAATAATAATAATAATAATATAGATAATGTATATAAAATAATAATAATAACAACTCTTGTTTTATTTTTCATTATGTTATTAATAATAATTGGATTTAATTACAAATCTTAATAAAAGCCAATTTATTAAATAAAAATAATTTCTTCAACTTTTATTATTATTTTTGTTTTGTTTATATTGTACATTGTACAAAATATATAAAATGCCGTATGTATAATTTCTTGCATACAAACAAACAAATTTTAGCAAGTCCATAAAAGTAGCAAAGTATGCATGCGAATATTCTTCTGAATGAATGAATGAGTGTATTTTATACGGATTGTACAGCAAAACATATAGCCGGCTACCAACATACACACAAAAATGTATAATAATAAAAATGTTGTTATAGAATATTGTTTATATCGTATTTGCACGTAGCAGCAAGCGAGTAGTTATGGGGAGCCGCAAGACGATGCGAAGGCAAAGAGGCGCAAAAAAGACGAAAAAGTTGTATATGCAGCAACACACAATAGAAAAAAAAACCGGATAAAAGAATTTTTCTACCGCAACAATATTATAGTAGTATATTCCTCTATGCTATCCTATATATATGTTGTATGTATAACCGGCCATGTTGCTCGATTAATTCGTTTCTTTTCTTTCTTTTTGAACCAACTATATGTGTATAATAAAATAAAATTGGTTACTTTTTTCATTATTATTATAATAATGTTTTGATAGGACAACTTTGTTCTGATTAGACATGACTAATACACTTGTATAGAATGCAATTTTAGGGCATGTGCAGTAGATGAAATCCTTCCGGGGTCAATGTAATAACTGTTACCGCACAAATACTAGTAAATAACAGAAAAAAATACATTTTGCAAGGATTGACGACGACGTGACTTTTTAGATACATATTTTTCGATATTACGCAACATTATATTAGGTTGTATTTTTAAACATTAATAAAATGTATATCTTACCTTGAAGTATACTGATTAACAGGAAAATGAATGGAAGTCCTATCGTAAACGTAAAAAATAATTTGGATATAGATGAGTAAGGCGCCATGTGTAGTTTTTAGTCATTTGGATTAATAATAATATTGAGAATGTCTCATAAACAAAATATTTTATTATTATTATTTTTATTTGATCATAATATTTAAACACGATTATTATTTTTTTTTCTTTAGTTTTTGCCGATAAAGCGCCTTTCAATTCTTTATTTATATGTTTATCACTAATAAAGATACTACAATATACTTTGTATCTATCTCTTCTTCATTCATTTTTTTTTATTAATAACATTCATTTAATTATTGTTGTTATAATGTATATGTTACACGAAATTCATACACAATTATAATAATAATACGGCAAAAACTATAAATGCTTTTTTATGTTATTTAAATATATTTGCCTTTTTTTATTTTCTTATTATTTACTTGCTTATTTATTCCTTATTCTTATGTACAACGCAGTGTGTATAATAATAATAATAATACAACAACAGTACCACCTTGCTATATGATGGAATAAAATATTATTTTTTCTCGCATTTTTATTTTTTCTCGTATTGATTTTTCTTAGAAGTTTCTCTTTTTTTATAATATTTAATAATATTTATTCCTTTTTCGGTAAAAATGTTGCTGTTGTTGCTGCGAAGGAGCTCCTGCGAATAGCAGCAACATTACTTTTGGATAAAAAAACACAAAAAAGTCAATAGTATTTAATTGTTTTTTTTTTCTTGAAGAATTCACTTTTAATTATTGTATCGAATTGTTATTAATTATTTATCAACAAACAGAAAAAAACAAAATAAAAACTCCATTTTTATCCTTTTTTTGTACACACTCTAGTGATTTTGTGTTGAGCCCACAATTTCGGCATTAAATTTGCTTAATTTCTTTCATGTGACCGATAAATCATCGAAATTTGCGTAAAAACCGAAACTTTTCCGCTTTATTTATCCTTTTTTTATTATTAAAATTGTTGTTTGTTTATTTTTTTGAAGGAAAGAAAACACAAAAATTGCATATTTTCTTGCGTGCCGGACGACAAGACAACTCGAATTGTACTGAACGACTAGGGGGACCGTAGGGTGGCAAACTGAATGAAAGGTAGTTTGAATAAGCAAAGCAAATCCGATTGTGGTATGTGTTTTTATTTTGTACTAAAACCAAAAAAGTTGACAAAAAATCAGTGTCAATTTGCCCTCAATTTTCAAGATTTCCCGGTTTTTTCGCAAATTATCACGTAATTACAGACAATTTTCCCCGATTTAATGAAAATTTTCCTTATTGCCGGTCGAAAATATTTTTTTATTTATCTCTTTTATTCGTCTCACTACCGTTTTCGCTCGGAAAGAGGCAGACATGGGTTGTGTTCGCAGGATTTGGCAGCATAAAAGTCCCAGTGCACAATTTGTGTGACCGACTGATTGTGCTATGGGCTATGGTAACTTCCGCTTTTTCTGTTTTTTCTACAGAACACGAGATGGCGTACTTTTTTGAACTGAGTCGGTGGAATCTGAATCGGCTGAACTGACTTGATTAATTGATTTAGGCGATTAATAATTTAATTTAAAAAAAGTAAAGTTCATTACAATTAAACTTATTTTGTTTTATTTAAATACGCATAGAACGTAATTTACTTTTACGACTTTATTGTCCTCAATGTGCATCGAATTTGGTTACATTTGGGTAATGGCATGAGGATCTTGGATTGCAATCAAAGCAATCTGAAAAGTGAAAAGAGATAAAAAAAAAGTAATTAAAGACAAATTTTAAGCTATCTTACTCAATCACAGTACCAATACATTGACAAACTTATCATTACATTTAACAGATCTTCGATTTGACACTTTCGATGATATCGGGCTGGTCGACATTAAGGCTAATTGCGTCGATCCTCAGTTTTTTAGAAAAGTGACACATCAAAATGGAATATTTTACTAAATCGGATTTAATTCCTTACGGAATTTATTTAACTATTACGGAATTTGGTGCTTTAAGCTTCTATTTATTTAAACAATTTGAATTCCGTTGCAAAAAAAAAAGTAAGTCAACCAAGCATTAAAATGAGTAAATCTGCATCACTTATTTGACCGCCATTGTTTAAGGGAAAATCTTATCTTGCGGCAGCCCAACAGCAGACAGTGTCTGGAGTTTATGAAACATTCCAAAATCATAACGTTCCGATGACAAAGCCAAATATTTCAAATAAACTTATTTTGAAATATGATTCAGCAAAAAAAAGTTTAAAAAAGAAAAACGGGAAAAAATTGTAACGATTTGGTTCAAAGATTGAATGTCAAATTTTGCAATCTTCGAAATCCAACTCAAGCTGCTGCAGAAATCTTTCCGAATTCGAATGAAGAATATCAAGAGTCTATGCAAATAAGAAATGGTGACGACGGTGTTGGAGTAAATGGATCTGGGTGCAAACGAAGAAGTCGAAAAAAGGATCGATCCTAACTGGCTTCCTGATGAGAATCGAAATCCTGTGGTTCAAGCACTAGTGAACATCGCCTGAAAGCTTGATGATTTTAATTTGCGTGATGAACCACACGAATTATGTAGTAAGCGAAGGGAACTGTACGACATAGATTCGTAATCACCAAACTGATTATCGTCCAAAAATTACTTCTGAAGTAACAAAAAGACTGATAGAGTTGGCTCAGTAATTAAGTCAAAATTTTTTTTTTTTTAATTATTACTGGCGCACTTTAATTGTTTATCGTTTTATTATGTTTTGTTTCATGTCTATCTCTCGTAAAACTATAAAATGTCAACTGAGCTATATCAATTTTGGTCAAATTCTCATTAGTTTTTTCTAAAAATAAAAATAAAGAAAAAGTTTTGAGCATGTTTTAGTTTTTATAAATTTGTCGCACCGTGATGATCAACCAATACAACTTCACTCTGTACCCTTTTATGATCGTTGTCATGTATTAACGTACCTCTGTCTAAACAAACTTTTTTATTATCAACATAAGCACGCCGAAAACACGTCTCCTTTTGAACATAATAAATTTAAATCATTCACCTTCTAACATTCCAACTATAAGCATCTCTTGCTCATAGTCAATCAAATTAATCAAAATTAATTTAAATCAATAAAAAAAAAGTTGTCAAAAATCACGTGTGATTTTGAATTAAAAAAAAAATCAACAAGTAGGTGAGTTTTTGTTTACACAATTTTTTTTTTGTGGCATGTCTCTTGCCGCATGTGGAGAAGCATTGTCAAAGACAAAAAGATACAAATAAATTGTTGTTGCTCTGTCGATAATCTCTTGTTGTTGTTTTCGAAACGCATCATTATCAAATAATTTGACCTTATTGCACTCCTTGCAATCATATCAGTACTTTTACAAATAAAATGCAATGTTTCAAGTATGTTACATCAAAAAGTGAGAACGAGACATGCCTCCCCGTACAATCTCGATGCGAGTTATCACAAAAAATTGTTTTTAATAAATTTCAGATTGGCACAACAACAACCAGTTAGTGTCATTGCAACTTTCGAAGTCAGTACACCGATTTTTTAGCAGCTCTTATTTTTGTAAAATGGCTTCTGGTAAATTAGGTAAGAAATTTTTAATTATTCTTTGAAGATTTTTCATCATTTTTATTTTTTAGCTTTATTAAGTGTCTCCGACAAAACGGGTCTCCTGCCCTTCGCCAAGGATTTACAACGGTTGGGATTAAAACTTGTTGCCAGTGGAGGCACTGCAAAAGCATTACGCGATGCTGGCTTGCAAGTACGTGACGTCAGTGATATTACGGGAGCTCCCGAGATGCTTGGCGGACGTGTCAAAACGCTCCATCCAGCTGTACATGCGGGAATTTTGGCTCGCAACGCAAATGCTGACGAAATCCACGATCAAGGATACGATTTCATCCAAGTTGTCGCCTGCAATTTGTACCCATTCGAGTTGACAGTTGCCAAGGCAGATGTTACTGTTGCCGATGCCGTCGAAAATATCGATATTGGTGGTGTGACGTTGCTCCGGGCTGCTGCCAAGAATCACGAACGTGTCACTGTTGTATGCGATCCGCAAGATTACAGCGTTGTGGTGAAGGAAATCGAGGCAAATGGCGATACTTTGAAGGAAACGAAGGAAAGACTTGCTTTAAAGTCGTTTACGCACACCGCAAATTACGACAATGTAATTTCAGATTATTTCCGCAAGCAATATTCTGCTGGACAATCGCAAATTAACTTACGTTACGGCATGAATCCGCATCAAAAGCCGGCTCAATTGTATACGACGTTGGAAAAACTGCCATTGACTGTCGTGAATGCCAGTCCAGGCTTCATCAACTTGTGCGACGCCCTTAACGGATGGCAATTGGTGCGAGAACTGAAACGCGCCTTGGGTCTTCCAGCAGCTACGAGTTTCAAACACGTTTCACCGGCCGGAGCTGCTGTTGGAGTGCCTTTGACCGCAACTGAGGCTAAAGTTTGCATGGTTGATGACGTTTTGGACACCTTGACACCCTTGGCAGTTGCTTATGCACGTGCTCGTGGTGCTGATCGCATGTCATCTTTTGGTGATTTCGTTGCCGTGTCCGATGTTTGTGACTTGCCAACTGCCAAGTTGATTTCCCGGGAAGTTTCAGATGGTATTATCGCACCCGGATACACTCCAGAAGCTCTCGAGCTTTTGAGAAAGAAGAAAAATGGCGGTTATTGCGTTTTGCAAATCGATCCAAATTACGAACCAAGTCCCGTCGAACGCAAAACTCTCTTCGGTCTTACGCTTGAACAAAAACGCAATGATGCCGTTATCGACAAATCCCTCTTCCAAAACGTCGTTACAGCAAATAAGAATCTCCCCGAATCTGCCGTACGTGACTTGATTGTCGCGACAATCGCTTTGAAGTTCACCCAATCAAACTCCGTGTGCTATGCCAAGGATGGTCAAGTAATTGGCATCGGAGCCGGACAACAATCGCGCATCCATTGCACACGTTTAGCTGGCGACAAAGCCGATAACTGGTGGTTGCGTCAACACCCAAAAGTCCTGAACATGCGATTCAAGGCAGGCACAAAACGTGCCGAAGTTTCTAATGCAATCGATAATTACGTTAACGGCACAGTGGGCAAGGACATGCCAATGAGTCAATTTGCCGCCATGTTTGATACGGTTCCCGAATTTTTGACGGAACAAGAACGCGTGGAGTGGTGCAGCAAGTTGACGGGCGTTTGTTTGGGCTCGGATGCCTTCTTCCCGTTCCGCGACAACATTGATCGTGCCAAATTGAGTGGAGTCTCTTTCATCGGAAGTCCCGCTGGATCTACGAATGATGCTGGCGTCATCGAAGCCTGCAATGAACATGGAATTGTAATGGCTCATACGAATTTGAGACTTTTCCATCATTAAAAAACAAAAGTTTTTTTTTATAATTTCTTTTTTTTTATTGGAACTCGTATAAAATACTGTTTAACCATCTAAGATGTCCTTCAATCTGAAATAAAAATAAAAACATTTTTTAAAAAATAATTGATTTTTTTTAAAATTTGGATCGATAAAGTTAAACAAATGAGATATCCTTTAGAAGGAAATAAAACTACAATTCGTGAAATTCTTAAATTTTTATAATTTTTCTAAAAAATAAATGTTCAATAATAATTTTTTTTTATAAGAGACAACTCTGAACTTTTAGTATTTTTCTTTTGGGAAATGAAAATTTGCAAAAAAATATTTCAAAATATTTAAATTTTTGCCATTTTTGGCTGTAGGAATTAAAAAAATAAAAATTTAAATATGTTATTAAATAGCTTAGGAAATTTCTTAAAAAGTATTTTCAATCGACAGATTTTTAAAATACCCTAAAATTTGTGAAAAGTCGAAAAATGGTAAAATTTGTCATTACCCTTGGTCTCCACTTTCGTTATCCAAGAAATTCATGGCCAAATCTCTGTCTCCTTGTCCCGATCCCGTTGGATCCAAGAAACTCATGTAATCTTTCAAATTATTCTCCTGAAGTAATTTGTTGTACTCGTTCATCGACTCCTTGTACTGCGCGATTTCCTGCCGATTCCTCACGTAAATATCATTTTTGAAGTGATTATGAAGCTGCGTCAAACTTTTCGCTGTCATGGTGAAATAAGCCTTTTCCAGTGCCAAAATACTAATTTCCACATTTGTATCGCCGCCTTTTTGTTCCTCATTCACCGCCACCCGTATTTGTTCCATAAAATATTTGTAGAATTGGTCAACTGCATCGACAAAAGTCACCAAAGCGGATGAATTGGCCTCTGCGAATCCTGCCATTTTCAATAAACCACAGACGGACTTCTTCAGAGCCGGCACAACGGCAGCTTTTGTGATTCGTGTGCCGCAATCCTTGGGATTTCCCTTCGTAAAGTCATTCTCGGTGGGACAAATGAACCAAATTGGCTTCTGGAAAACACGATCTTTGTCGATTAACGCGGAATTCGAGGGAGGAAAATCGATGTTGGGCATTAGTTGAAAGTTGAATTTGTTGTTGGAGTTGTTGGAATAGGTATCGAGCAAGGAACTGATCATTTCCGTCTGTTGATTCACTTCGACCGCTTGAGATACGAGAGCATTTTTGATGAGAAGTCTAAAAAACATTGAAAAATTAAAGGAATCAAGCTCGATAAATTGATAGGAAACTTACTTTTTGTATACTCGGGGTTCCGGTTCGTTGTTCGTTTCCTTCTCCATTACTTCTTGCAATTGAGCGATTTTGGAAGTTGTGATTTTGACGACCTTTGGTTCGGGATCTGGATGCTTTTCCATCTCTCCCCAGTGTTTTATTCTTTTTCTGTTCATTTTCTGTACTTTTTTCAATATTTAAAAAAATTAACGCAAAAAGATTGTGTTTTGTTTTGATTTTGAATAGGGTTGCCAAGTGTAAAGAAGTTTTTTATTTAAAAAATTTTCAGGGCTTTTAAATAAAAAAATTTTGGGTTTCTATTATCTTTAGACGAAGGATGAAAATAAATAAAACTCCTTCGAAAATTTTTTTTTTATTTTAAGGCCGATTCTTATTAGACGTAGATTTTTTACTGTGTTAGTTAATACATTTTTGATTTTATAAAATTAGGATATCTTGTAGAGAAGGATAAAAATTTCTTGATTTCTTAACGCTCTGTACGGGTAATATTGTATGAGTCATGGCATATTTGTATTGAATTTTAAGTATTGTTAGGGGAAAAATAGCGAAAATCAGTCGTTACTCTTTTGCTTATATATGAAAAACTGAGATAAAGGCAATATCATGAAAAACCAGGGGAAAAAAAAACGGCCAATTTTGATGAAATGTTCAACATTTTTTTCTTGAAGGATAATCGTTCCGAGCCCCATTAAAATTAGATTCTTATTTCGAATAAATAACTTTTCAAAAAGCATGGGACAAAATACTTTTAAAGAACTATAGTCATGAGCGGCCTTAATTTTAATTTAATTAAAAAAATTTTAAATTTTTTTTTGAAAAATTATTTAATATTTTTTAAATTATGTTTATTTTACATTATAAGGCTGCATCTTTTTTATTAAACTTGAAAAATTTAAAAAAAAATATTAAATTTTTCAATATAAAATTCTTAAAAATTGAAAATTATCGTGAAAAAATATGAAAAACCACCAAAAAACGGTCCATTTTGATGAAATTTTCAACTTTTTTTTTATTTTTTTTTTTTACTTCAAGTTCAAAAAAAAAAATAGAGCGGCCTTAATTTTAATTTAAGAATTTAAAAAAATATAAAAATAAAAATTATGTCTAGAATATTAAAATAAACCTTTTAAACATTTGTAGAAAACGATATCGAGCAAAAGAAAATTATAATTTTTTAAAATGTTTTAGAAGACTACATATTTTTATACAATAATTTTGAAAATTTTAATATTTAACAATTTAAATTGTAAGATTTTACAATTTATCAGTCCGGCATCTTAATTTTAGAGTCTCAGCATGATTTTAAGAAATTAATAAAAAAATATGTCGGGGGAAATCGAAAACATTTTAAATTATTGTTTTGGCCTAAAACACTATAATAATTTTCCGAACGAATTCTAACAAATTAATTATATTATTTCCTATGAAAAAATATTAATTAGCAGATAAGCTAGATACAATTAAAGGTCATGTTTGATCAACTTTATAATAAATTTTCTTTGATCTGTCTATTTTTTATTATGACTTTTATGTAAAAATAACCACACAATTCGCTCTCCATGAAAATACTTTCAAACTTATACAGCAACTCGTGCCAACTGATAGAAATAATAGAGCAAAAGCTATAAATTCTTTTGTATTCATTTAATGTGTCCATGCATTTTATATACAGCATGTAAAAAATTACTACAATGGAAAAACGCCGGTTGATGAATAAAAAAGCTTTCAACATGCTTGCAATTGTAAAGTGCAGTAGTAATAGTAGATGAGTGCAATTTTCATCATTTTAAGTTTTCGTTAGAAGAGAGGTTTCGGTTAGTTGTCGTCCAACAATCGCGGTGATTGCATCAGAGATCTTCTTCTCTCGAGAAATTTGTTCTTTAGATGGAAAATTGCAGACACAATAGACTACACTGAAGATATTTTGTTCGAAGATTCTTATCTCAGTTGTAACATCATAATAATTCGAACAGCGGTTTTACACCAAAATGAAGGTCTCAATCATCAGATTATCTAACTACAAATGTATTACATTGCTGTCGATTTTATCCGCGATTATTAGGCAAAGTGCAGCTTCTGTTTATGCTAATGCGAGTAAGTGAATCTTTAATTTGTTAAAAGGTGAAAAAATTTTGTAACTTATTTTACAGCTTGTAGTCAAGTTTTTTGTGGCATAAACTCTGTTTGTGTTCCAAGAGGAAGTTCCGCTTGTGAATGTCTTTGTCCTTATCAGTTTCAACATCAACCGAATTACGGATGTTTTCCTCCGCAATGTCGCAGTAAGTTTATTACATCAGATACACTTTTTCCGTATTCCGATATATGAATTTGTATAATCTCATTGTTAGCTAATGATGATTGTCGTCGCGATCAGTCGTGTAAAAATGGAAAATGTGTAAGTTTGTGTGTTGGAGCTTGTGGAGTCAATGCAAGATGTGAATTAACGCCACAAAGAACGATGTAATTAATTAATATTTTCTAAGGTGTTATTATATTATTTCTTCAATCACTTTTTTTTAATAGATCATGTCAATGTTACTTTGGATATATAGGTGATGCATCAGTTTTTTGCTATCCAGCACCTCCAAGTGATCTATGTAGAAGTAGATGTGGAAATAACCCCAACACAGACTGTCGAATTTTACATGGAGTTCCTCATTGCTTTTGTAAAAGTGGATTTGTGGTAAGTTTATATTTGCTATGAAATAAATAGAAAAAAATTAATAAAATTTTATGATAGAAAAATATCAATGGCGATTGCATACACGAGTGTGAAGTAGATTCGCAATGTCCAGACTTTCATTTTTGTTCAAATTATCGCTGTCTTCCGGTCTGTAAGATTTGCGACAAAGCAGGAGCAGATTGTATTGGATATGATGGTCTTCATTCGGCGGAATGTCAATGTCCCAAGGTAAGAATATCAGTTTTTGAATATTTTACTTGAAATTATTTAAACTTTCACAGAATTATCGAGGAAATCCATACAAACGATGCGAGCCTGAATGCTATGTAGATGAAGAATGTCCTTTTAACAAGCCATTTTGCCAAAATGGTCGTTGTTTCGATCCATGTCTCGTATCGTGTGGTAAAAATGCCAATTGTTTCGTCAAAGACAAGAAAGTCGCATGTGTATGTCCCCCGGGAACTGAAGGAAATCCAATGTTCCGTTGTGATCCGAAACAACGACGCGATCCTTGCAATCCCAGTCCGTGTGGCGAAAACGCTTTCTGCGAAATTGGAACAACGTGCAATGGCGTTTGTGCAATCTGTACTTGTCCAAGAGGCTTTAAAGGTGATCCAAATCGAAAATGTGTTGTGGTAAGTTAGATTATAGTTCAAATGAATGTTGTTAACAAATAGGTCAAGTTGATGTTATAATTATCATTTTTTTTCTAAATTCATTATTTTACACACAATATCTACAACAATAAAAACAAAACTTCAAGGGTACATGTAACAACGATAGCGAGTGTTTCTACAATCAAGCGTGTATAGATTATCAGTGCATCGATTTATGTAAGCCACCAGGTATCTGCGGAAAAAATGCAAATTGTACGACACGCGCACACAAAACTGGTAACTCAACTATCCTTATGCGGTTCAAGTTAAAACAAGGAGTAATTATTTTGAAATTTTAGTTTGTAGCTGTCCTGAGGGATTTTCGGGAGATCCTGCACAGGAATGCACTTCACTCAGTGTTATTCCATTATATTGAAATGTAGAAAGTATCTTCTGAATCTAAATAAATTCCTGCCAACTATGAATTTAGTTTTTTTTTTGTTTTGTTTTATCAACAAAAAATTTTAATAAATAAATAATTTTCAATAAAATTGTTGTTAAAAAAATATAAAAAAATTATTTATTTAATGATTTTAATTTAAGGCGAATAAATTTAATATTTTCATTTTTTGTCCCATGAGGATTTTCTCGAGGGGGAGGGAAATAAAAAAATAAATATTTTTGAATTTTTTGTTTGTAATTTTTTAACGTTTTTAGACGTTAAACGTTGATTCTCAACATTTATTTAATTTTAGTTTATATTATTTTAAAATTTGAACTTAAAAGTAAAGAAAAATCAACAAAATCTCCCAAAATAAAAATTTTTGAAAAAAATAATTTTGGTCACGTGACTTTCAAAAAAATGTTTTTCAACATTTCAATAGAAAATGTCGTAATTAAGCAAATTTCTTTAGTTTTTTGTATAATTTTACCATAAACAGTAATTTTTCATGATTTTTTAATATAAAAATTCCAAAATATGTCAAAAATATTTGTATTTTATATTTAATTTTTATTTTTCCCCCTGAATTTTTTCGACAAAATCCGAGGGGGGAGACAAAAAATGGATATATTAAATTTATTCGCCTAAAGAAAGTTTTTAATTTAATTTAGTTTTTTTTTAAATTTAATTTAATTTATTTTTCATTTTTCATCATCGAAATTCTTTTAAAATGTTTTCGCTTTGCCAAAAATTATATTTTTTTTATCTTCAATAAAATTTTGAAATAAAAAATCGATTTTTGACTTAAATTTAAATTTAGTTTTATGGGTTTTATTTAATTTTTCAAGCTCAAGTTAAGTCATAAGTTTTGCACAGTGGCGGATCCAGGAGCAAATTTACGGGGGGGCGATTTCATACAAAATCCAAAATTTTCATAATTTTTTTCTTATATTTTCTAAAAATTTTAAAAATTTTTTTTATCTGAGTTTCAAAATTTAGTCATTGTTGTTTTAAAAAAAAATCTACTTATTTGACCAAAAAATTAATTAAACTAAAACTGTTTAACGATTTTTATTTAAATAAGTAAAAAATTAAAAACTAATAGTTAAAAATAAATTATAATGAATAACTTAAATTTATAAAATATATTTCTATTTATAACTTAAATAACTTATAACTAATAAATAGGTAACAACTTATAACTAATAAAATTTAACATTACAACTTTTTTTTAGTATGTGGTCAGCAACAAGTACATACCCGATAATAATTTATATTTGTTGGAAATAGCTGCAAACCACATTATACATCATGCTGTTGGTCAATTAGAGCCTCACATGAAATTTTATCGGACAAATTCACCAAATTATCGAATAGCGAAAGATCATAAAGAGACGATCGAAGAACTCAAAGAAAAGTACAGCATCAACGAACCAAATCAAGTCGTCTTTGACGGCCTGGGTTACGCTGTGATAAGTAAGTTGTTAGTGGAGTTGCGATTCGATCGTGATGATGTTCTGGTAATGTCATTTGAAGGCGAATTACCTTCTGATAAAGAGCCAATGGAGCAAATGGAGTATTAATAGTAATTAGTTATAAGTATTACATTCATCACACTTATTTTTTTGTCTTGATTATTCATAAAAATTTTAAAACTAAAGACTTTTAAAATTAAAATTTAAAAAAAATATAAATACAAATATTGGTAAATTTTTTTGAAAATCTTGAACTTTGGCTGAAAAAAAGTTTAATTATCTAATGAGTAATAATTCTTTCTATTTGATGAAATTTTGGTTCATTATTAGGATTATGTTTAATTATTCAAATTTTAACTGGTTTATTTTTAGCAATACATTATACAGCAGATATTATAAAAATCTGAGTAAACGTTTTTTGAATTTTTTAGCTTAAAGTTTTTTTTTATGAAACCCTAAAACGGTAAGCTATTTTTTAAAAATTTAAACTACTGGCAACCCTAAATATTTCAATACGTCAAAAAACGTAAACAATGCGATTTTTCTGAAAAGCAATCGCAAAAATATTTATAAAAAAACTTTAATCGTGTAATTTTAAGTAAAAAATAAATCATGTCAGGAACACCGCGAGTTCCCATTTCGCAGTTGCTGCAGGACAAATCGACGGAAGATGAGCCCAAAAAGAAATCCCGCGAAGACTGGCGAAAGGCAAAGGAGCTAGAAGAAGCCCGAAAAGCAGGAACAGCACCAGCTGCCGTCGATGAAACGGGAAAAGACATCAATCCACACATCCCGCAATACATTTCCGCAGCTCCGTGGTACTACAACACGCAGGGCCCCACGTTGAAGCATCAGAGACCTCAAGAGGAAAAGCAACACGAGTTCTCGGGCATCAATGATTGGTACAAGCGAGGTGTCGATACGTCTAAAGTTGCCACAAAATATCGGAAAGGCGCTTGTGAGAATTGCGGTGCTATGACGCACAAGAAGAAGGAGTGCATGGAACGTCCCCGAAAAGTTGGTGCGAAATTCACGAATGCAAAAATCGCACCCGATGAGTTCGTGCAGCCGAAATTAAACCCGGATTACGATGGAAAACGCGACCGATGGGCAGGTTATGATCCGGCACAACACCAAGAAGTCATTGAGGAATACGAGAAAATCGAGGAAGCGAAACGACAAATGCGTGCCGAGAAATTAAAGGAAGATCCAAACGCCTCGAATGACGAAGATGAGGAAGACGAAGCAGACGAGGACAAGTATGCCGATGACTTTGACATGCCCGGCACAAAAGTCGACTCAAAACAGCGGATTACAGTCCGAAATCTTCGTATTCGTGAAGATACGGCGAAATATTTGCGAAATTTGGACCCCAATTCGGCATATTATGATCCGAAGACACGTTCCATGCGCGACAATCCGAACCCCAATGTACCGACAGACGAAACGGACTTTGCTGGCGAGAATTTCGTACGATATTCGGGTGACACACAATCTCATGCCAAAGCTCAGCTGTTCGCCTGGGAGGCATATGGCAAGGGAGTTGACGTTCATGTGTTGGCGGAACCCACGAAACTCGAATTATTGCAAAAGGAATACGAAAAAAAGAAAGACGAGATAAAATCCGAGGTCAAAAACTCCGTTTTGGAAAAATACGGCGGCGAAGAACATTTGGATGCACCACCAAAAGCACTTCTCTTGGCGCAAACCGAAACCTATGTGGAATACTCACGTTATGGCAAAGTCATCAAAGGACAGGAAAAGCCAATTATCCGGAGCAGATACGAGGAAGATGTGTACATCAATAATCACACGAGTGTCTGGGGAAGTTATTGGAAAAACTTTCAATGGGGATACAAGTGTTGTCATTCCTTCATAAAAAATTCGTATTGCGTTGGGGAATCGGGCAAAGATAAGGCGGCTGATGTTCCAGCAGTGCCATCCACGAGTCATGAAGAGCCCGAGACATCCGAAAAACAAAAAGAATCCGATTCATCGAGCAGTTCGAGCTCAAGTTCCAGCGAATCAGAGTCGGAAGACGAAGAAAAGAACAAGAAGAAACGAAAGAAGCGATCTAAGAAGAAGAAGCAAAAGGAAAAGAAACGTGAGAAGCGAAAGGCAGAGAAGGAAGCTTCTAAGCTGAAGTTGGCACTCATGCAAGAAGAAAACAACAAACGACGTGCTGAATTGCTGATGGGAATGGACGAACGAAAGAGACCTTATAACAGCATGTACGAAAATAAGGCACCAACAGAGGAGGAAATGGAAGCTTATCAGCTGAAACGAGCTCGCGAAGAGGATCCAATGTTGAAATTTATGGACAAAAAATAAAGTTTTATTTTATTTTTAATAAAAAAAAATATATTTAATAAAAATATAAATTTAATGTTTTCGTTTTTTCATTGTTTTAACCTTTTAACGGGATTTTTATTTCAAAATAAAATTCTCAAAATCGAATTTATTGGGGAAAAATTTTTTTTTTAATTTTTTTGTTTTATTAAATCAATTGTACCTATTGTACCTAAAAATCCCGTTTTATAAATTTTAATGAAAAATAATTTATTTTGAATTAAAATAAAATAATTAAATAAAAAAATTAATACTAAAATTATATAATATTTTTAAAATATTATTTTTATTTTTTCCCCTGATTTTTTTTTTTTTTTTTTTTTTTGACAAAAATAAAAAAAAAAATAAAATCATTTGTCTAAAGAATTTTCTTTATCAAAATTTGGCGGAAACCGGAAATCTACAAAAAAAATATGCAGTGGGAAAACTTTTCCACTCCGGTTGAATTAGCATATTGCAATTCGAGTTTCACCGGGTCGATTTTCCCGAAATTCTGTGAAAATAGGAAAACATTCTATTTTTTACTTTAAATTTAAAGGTGAGTTATTTAAATTAAGTTAAATATACTACCAAATAAAAACAAAACGTTAAAATAAAAAATAAAATAGTGAAAATGTATAATGATAAAGGACCATAAAAAATTCATAATATAAAGTCCTCGCCCATGTCGGAAAATTTTATTATCGTTTAGAAAAAAATATAATTTGCTTTTAATTAGTTAAAAATGAAAAAATGTGAAATAAGAATAAAATTAAAAAATATTTATAGAACATTAATTGTGCTTGTTTCATTCAATTTGACAGTAATTTTGAGTAGAAACGAAAATTCCTCCCCAATTTATTAGAAAATCAATAATGTACACAATGTTTCAACACACAGAGATACACAAACGTGCGTGCAAGAATAAATTTAAAACACAACCTGCAACGTTTACTACGATTATTATTGTGTTTTCTGTGATAAATATAGAATTTTACCGGCTTCTTGGGTAATAATTTACATTTTTGAGACAATAATGAAGACGCAAATAGATTTGGCCGTTATGTTACAACGACCACCACATGTTTTAAATATTTATAGACAGACGGTGGTTTCCCATGCATGCACGTCAACACAAAATTAATTGTTAGAATTTCACTTTTTTTCATCATTTTGTGTCCAACTTTACGACTTAAAAGACCTTTTTTTAGTAGATTGATGAAATAACTTGCATTTTTCGCAAATATTACGTTAAAATTACAACAAAGGTGTGTCAAATAATCAAAGGTGTAACATGACAATTAATTTAAAATCAAATGTGAATTTCAAATTTAGTGAATTTTTGATACTCACGAAGAACAGAAGCATATTAATTTTGTTCATCATTATTTTTTTTTACTTTTTTAGATTTAATCCGACTCTAATTAGCGTCGTTGTAAACCAGAGTAATCTAGTCAATTTGTTAGAGATGAGTAGTAATCAAACGAAAGACAATAATAATGGCAAAAATTCCACCGTACTAGACAAAACAGCTGTGAAAGAAATCAAAAGTGCAGTACCTAAAAAGCGGCAGGAGCTGCTCAAGTGGTATGGATGGGGCTACAAGGATTCGTCTTTCTCCTACGAAAATGGCCAAATTGTCTTTAATGGAACGCGGTAAGGATGTTTTCTAGATTTTTAGCAGGACGTGGTCAAAAATGATTTAAGTGACGTGGTTTGAAATTTTTTTAGTCACGTGGTTTAAAAAATTTTTAGGTCAAGTGGTTTGAAATTATTTAAGATCACGTGGTTTGAAAAAAATTTAGGTCACGTGCTTTGAAAACTTTTTAGGTCCCGTGATTTAAAAATTCAATTACTTGATCAATTCAGGTCAATGGGCTTAAATTTTTTTTTTATATCACGTGTTATGAAACTTAATCAAGTCACGTGGTTTAAATTTTTTTAAAGTCTCGTGACTTGAAAATTTTTTATATTAAAATTTGAACATTTCTTAAGTCACGTGGTCAAAAATTTAAGAAAATTAATTTAATTAAAAAAATTCTTTTTTGTAGATATCCCATTGGTGGTGGTGTATCGCTGCCGTTATTCAAGGACTACGTAATGAAACGTCTAAACATCGATTTGAGTCGCAAGCCCCAAATCCCCAGTTTGCCAACAACATTCCCCGAGCCAATTATTTGCGAAGACTTCCTCGCACAACTAAATGCGGGCAATTTCGACCATTCCATCGAAGGAGAAGATCGTTTAGTGCGTTCGCACGGCCAAACGTTGCACGATATTTATGCCCTGCGACACGGTGGCTTCAAACGAATACCCGATATTGTTGTGTGGCCCAAAAATCACGGCGATGTCGAACAATTGGTGGCTTTGGCAAACAAATTTAACGTTGCTCTTATTCCTTATGGCGGTGGAACATCTGTTTCGGGAGCCGCTTCGTGTCCGCAAAACGAAAAACGATGCATGGTGGCACTCGATACGTCGCAAATGAACCGAATGTTATGGCTGGACAAGGAAAATCTCGTGGCTTGCTTCGAGGCGGGCATCATTGGACAAGATCTGGAAACGGAGTTAAAGAAAGTCAACTTGACGGTGGGACACGAACCCGACAGCTACGAGTTTTCGAGTCTTGGGGGATGGGTGGCGACACGAGCGTCGGGCATGAAGAAGAATGTTTACGGCAACATTGAGGATATTGTGGTGCGCGTCAAAATGGTCACGTCCAAAGGCACTCTCGAACGACATATTTCGGCGCCACGTGTCTCAAGTGGGCCCGATTTCAATCACGTCATTCTCGGGTCTGAAGGAACGTTGGGCGTCGTTACGGAAGTCCAGCTTAAAGTGCGACCGTTACCTGAGGCACGGAAATACGGATCTCTCGTGTTCCCAAATTTCTCTACAGGCGTAAAATTTATGCGAGAAGTGGCCAAAAGACGATGCCAACCAGCCAGTATCCGTCTAGTTGATAATGAGCAATTCAAAATGGGTCAAACGATGCGACCGGGAAAATCTTTGATAACAAGTTGCATGGAATATATCAAAAAATCGTACCTGACAGCCGTAAAAGGTCTCAATTTGGACAGCATTGTCGTTGCAACGTTGCTTTTCGAAGGCGATACCCAAAGTGTGGCCCAGCAAGAGAAACTCATCGAAGAAATTGCCACGAAATTCGGCGGCATCTCGGCAGGCGCTAAAAACGGTGAAAAAGGCTACATGTTAACTTTCGTAATTGCGTACATTCGTGACATGGCACTCGATTATTCCGTCGTTGCGGAGTCCTTTGAAACATCTACCTCATGGGATCGTTGCGAGTCACTGTGCCGCAACGTTCGACAAACGATCGACAAGGAATGCCTGCAACACGGCATTAAGCATTACGTTGTCTCGCATCGCGTAACACAAACTTACGATGCTGGATGCTGCATTTACTTTTACTTTGGTTTCAATTATTCCGATTTGCGAGATCCCGTCCATACGTTCGAGGTGATTGAGGGAAAGGCACGCGATGAAATTTTGGCGTCCGGTGGCTCCATTAGTCATCATCACGGTGTTGGGTAAGAATTATAGTTTATTTTATATGAAAAACATTCAAAAATTAAATTTTATTTCAGAAAAATCCGGAGCAAATGGTATCCTCAAACAATATCGAATGTGGGAGTGAATCTTTTCAAAGCAGCAAAACGCGAATTAGATCCCAAAAATGTCTTTGCTGTGGGAAATTTGGTTACGGAGGACACGCAATCGAACGACGAAAACGATTTGAAAGCGAAATTGTAAAATCATTCCTAAAAAATTAAAAACACACATACTTAAAGTATTCAATCAAAGCCAAACACAAAATAAGATATTTTTATTTTATTCTTTTTTTGACCATTACGTTTGCATTTAAACATTTTTGTTCACAATTTTTATGTTAAATATTGTACCTTTATAATAGAAAAAATAAATGAATGAAATCTTTGACATAACTTTTTTGTGACCTTTTTAATTTTTATTTTTTTTAATAAGACTTTTTTATTTTGAAAATAATCCAAAAAGTTCTTAAGCAAAAATTTATTTTGTTTCGCTATTTCTCCCAAATTTTTTTAAAATCAAAAACAATAAATAATAATAAGGAATGTATAAATTGTATAATTAGTAGTTTTGAAATACATATTATTTATATTAAATTAAGTATGACGGAATAGGAGATTTTTTAGATGACAAACACAAAGAAGAGGATCTAACAGCCACAGACGGCAACGATGATGATGATGGTGGTACTCGAAATTTTCTCAATAAATTTAAACTCCTTTTCTTTTGTCCGCTTAACAAGTCCTTTAAATGCTCCTGGTATGTGGTAAATGGATTCTTCGTGTCGTCGTTCGAAATTTTTTGTATTCTTTTAATCGCAAAATGATAAAACTGTTTCTGGGAATACTTTTAAGAATGACGACAGACTATTTCTGTATTCCATGGCAAGGAATCTTACTGTGATGGCCTGATGCATTTCTACTTTGATCGTTATTCTTCGCTATTAAGTAGCAAGATTAAGTGCAAAACCAACACTCGTTCTCTCAACGAGTACGATGGGGTTTCAAGGTTGTTTCTTTTTAATCTGACACCTGACGATTTCACAAAAGCCGCTTTAAAAAATTTTGTTTTGAAAAGTCTCTATTTTGAATGAAAATATTTTCAAAATGGGAATTCCAAAACAAAGCTTGAAAAGTTTGATTAAAATACCTATCCAAGATTTAAATATATAAAAATTCCTTGGTTTAATTCAATTGGTTCAATTTTTTTTATAAACATGAATTTCAAGAAAAGTTCATAATACAAATTTTACAAAAGCAGTAAAAAAAAAAATTGAAAATCAGTTTTTCTTTTAGTCTATATTCTATCGACGTTTCATTTGAACATTTTAACGTAAAGTAGAAGAAGGTAGAATTCTAATTATTTTCTATCTTTTAGACCCTTCTAACATTACTCTTCTTCTTCCGAGCTTGCATCAGTATAATATTCTTCATCATATTGATAATAGTGGTCACGCTCTTTATATATTGTAGCTTTCCATAAATATCTATGATGGTATATGAAACGAGATTTTTTCTTGGATTTCGATACAGTTGTCGAAGGTTTCTGAAAACAGAAATATTTTTTCAATGATAAAAAAATGAACTATTTTGATACTTACGTATTTTAATGAAATTTCTGAGTGACGTTGAGAAAATTGTCGCAAGTAAACATTTTTCTCATAAAAATCAGTACGTGTAAAACGATAAGGTCCCTTTATAAGAATATTCAAACTGGGAATTCTCTGAAATAATGAACACTGTTTTGCAAACGTCAAATTGGTTTTGTAATGTGAGATAGACAAATGTTTTAAGCGACGACAATTTTTTTTCATGAAATTCCAAGTGTATCTGTGCGGGATTGGTGTGTTTGGTAGAAGCAAAGTCGTTAAGCGAGGCCATCCACAAATCATTTCTTTGAGCATCTCATAGCTCATTTCTTCATCCGAAAATGAAAAGGTTTCAATATTTGGACATTGGCGGACCAACTGGCGAATTCCACTGATTTTGATGGTGTTCTGAAAGAGAAATTTAGAAATTTATATAAAAAAATTAAATACATATAGAAATGAGATTTTTACCTCTCTGTAAGGTTGTCGAATGCGCAATGTCTTGAGATTCGGCAGAAACGAGAAATGTAGAAATGACTTGTTTGGAAGACTTGGTATGGATTGGTAATAAGTCTCTTTGATCACTAAGTGCTGCAAATTCTTCAGTTGCTCAATTGAATTCGGATTATGTTCGGCCGAGTCGAAAAAGTGTCGTGGAATTTTTCCATGCAATTCAAGGTACTCCAATTTTGGCATATTAGCAAAAATTACACGGTACTCGTATCCGGTCCAATTCGTTCCCAAATTAAGTTTTGTTAAGCCAGTGAAGGAAGATAAAATGTTCGTAATGCAAGTAATGCAATCAAAGTCTTCCTGTTCAAAATGCATTTTAAAACTTTTGACATGCGAAAAATCTAGAATTGGCTGATGATTATCACCCTTGCAAGTATACGGCTCTACTATATTCAGAGAAATTGATTGTATTGTCGGAAAACGACATAGAGCCGTAAATACAGTATCTTCGCAATGTTTATATTGTACACCAGTGATATGAGATACATCAAGTACTGTATGCTCCATTAAGTTACAATTGTTTGCGAAATAATAATAATAAGGTCCATATCCTTCCAATTGACTCAAGTTTTCCAAAGCTGCATTTGTAACCTTCCAACCTTCTGGAAAACCCTCATCATCATAAAGAACCAATTTAGAGCAAATCATTTTTTTCAAATTCATCGCGCCTTTTTCGTTAATTAGCGAGTCCTTTACATCATTTACTTTCGAAAATTCCATAGATTTCACATAGATTTCTTTTAATGACGAAGGAAAGGTTTGTAGCTCACTAAATACTCTGTAATAATTGCCAATCGTTAATTTTTCCAAGCATGGAAAATAATTCAAAATATTCCCGCGAAAATCCTTGTCTTTCGTTTCAGATCCTTTCTGTATCATTTGTGGCTCAAAAAACGTGTCTTCTATTTCGATATCGGTGATTTCTGATCCAAGTCGCAGGAAGAAATTTTTGGCAAAGTCTAACGTTTTAAAGGTTACACTTTCCAATTTGAGACAACCAAACGTTCGGTTTGTACGATTTTCAGCAGCTAATGTCGCTCCGATGTCACAATTAGGGGCCAGAAAAACGTCACACATCTTTAACTGAAAGAACTTCTTGAATTGTGAATGTGAGGTCAGGTAAAAGAAAGTAATGCAAACTTCTGAACAACGACGAATGCTCCACGAGTCTAAATATTGGAAAATTTCAAGCAACATCTGAAAAAAATTGTCGGATTTCAATATGGCGAAATACGAAAAAAATTAAAAATCAAAATTTTTACCTCAACCGGGAGATTTTCGATGGGAGAATAGCTCTCATGGCTTTTTTGTGGTTGTGCGTTCATTGTAGATGCAAATTTGGAATGTTTCGGATAATTTTCACGACAAAAATAAGCAAAAACCATGAAACGAAACGTTGCGCGTCGAAATTGAACTTTTGTTTTGTTTTCATTTCGATCACCGAAAAATTTCGATTTAGGCTGATCCAATAGCTAAAAGTGTTTCTGATTTCACAAAAGACGCTTTAAATAAATTTTGAGCGAAATGTCCCTATTTTGAATCAAAATATTTGAAAAGTCAAAAATTCTATGAAGCAAAATAATGAAAATTTCATCAAAAATTACAAAAAGGGTTTTTTTCATAAATTTTTTCAAGTGCAAGTGTAAAAATTAGCCAATTAACAAAGCATGGAACAAAAAGCTTGATATAAATTTGGCTTCTCATTTATTCATTCAAAAAGATTCAAAGTAAAACTTTTTTTTACTCTACAATACACTATCTACGAATAATGCCAATATGAATAAAAGTGATCATCAAGTTTTGGAAATGTCCAGCAAAGTTTTTTATTGGGGGTCGATCCATCCGATGATTGTTTCTAAAATAAAAAGAAGTTTAATTTTTCAATAATTTGAAACAAAACTTTAAGTTACGCGTTTTGATTCAAGCTCCAAGTGACGTTCGGCAAATCTTTCCAAATCAACCTGTGGATCATAATATTCGGTGCGTGTGACCAGAACGTTTTCCTTCTTGAAGATCTTCAAACTAGAAATGCTCTCAAATAAGGAGCATTGTTTCGTGAAACTAAGATGTGATTGAAAACGGAAAATACAAAAATATTGTAAGAAACGGCATGTATCCTTTATCATGTTCCAGGTATTTTCCGAAAAAATTGTTGCTTTTGGCAAAACCAAAGTTGTTAAACGAGGCCATCCACAAACTATTTCTTCAACCATTTCATCGTACATTGGGTCTGGCGTAAAAAAAGTTGAAATGTTTGGACATTGGCGAACAAGATTTTTAATTCCATTTATGTTGATGGTTTCCTGAAAGAGAAAAATCATGATTAATTTTAGCACATGTTTGATTGAAAATGACTTGCCTCTCCGAAGCTTTGACTAAGACGCAATGTCTTGAGATTTGGCAGGCATGAGAATTTGAGAAAACTTTCATTGGTTAGACCTGTGGTGGAAGAATCAGAAGTGTCGTAGATCAGCAAGTGCTGCAAGTTTTTTAGATCCTCAATGGAATTTGGAGTGTACTCTGAAGAATCAAAAATGCCTAGAGGAATTTTTCCACGCAACATCAGGTACTCTAATTTAGGCATAGTTGCATAAATGGGACGAAATTGGCTCTCAGTAAAATTGCCTTTCAACTTAAGTTTTGTTAAGCCAGTGAATGACAATAAAATATTCGTAATACATCCATTACAAACTGAACGGGAAGCGTATTTCACTTTTAAACTTTTGATATGAGAAAAATCCGGAAATGATTTTTGATGAAATCCTAAACAACCTCTTTTTCCGTCATACAAAGCGAGTTTAATTGATTTCAAATTTGCAAAGCGATGTAATTTCTCGAGCGGGAAGCTGTTATACACACTGATATTTATTCCTGTAACGTGACCCAGATCAATATATTTGTGCTCGAGAATGTTACAATCATTTTCCAAGTAACTTAGGGACCCATAAGCTTCCATTTCTTCAATTGTACGCAAAACTGGTTGTGTAACTTCCCAATTCTCGGAACAATCTTCATCATCGTAAGAGTAACATATCGAGCAAATCAATTTTTCCAAGTTATCTGCGCCTTTTTCTTTGATAATTTTGTCTTTCATATCAATTATATCTTTGAAATTCGAACCGTCCACGTGGATCTCCTTTAGCGACGCCGGAAAGTATTGTAGTTCATTGAATCTGTATCCATCTATTACTAATTTTTCTAAATTAGGAAAATTATTCAAAATATTCCCGCGAAAATGCTTGTCTTGAGTTTCTGATCCTTTTTGTATCATTTGAGGCTGGAAAAACGTATGTTTTAATCTAATTTCGGTGATTTCTTCTCCCAATCGCATAAAAAATTTTTTTGCAAACGCAAATGTCTTGAAATTCACAGTCTCCAGTGTAAGATGATCAAAAGTGCGTTTTGTACGTCTTTCGGGTGCAAACAACTTTCCGATGCCACAACTAGCATCCAGATAAATGTCACACAATGTTAACTTGAAGAATTGCTTGAATTCTGGACGTAAAGTCAAGTAGTAAAACGTGATGCAAACTTCTGAGCAGCGACGAATGGTCCACGAATCCAAATATTTAAAGATTTTAAAGTAAATCTGAAAAAAAAATATCAACATGGCGAAAGTAAAAAAAAACATTAAAAAATTAGTTTTTTACCTCAACTGGGAAAATTCCAATGAGCGACGAGCTTTGTTGCGGTTCAGTGTCCATTTTTAAAGCAAATTTAACTCTTTTTGGAGGATTTCTCACAAAAAAATCAGGAAAAAGTTAGGAGACGAAACGATATGAGCTTTTTTTTATTTCTTTTCGATCGCCGGAAAATTTCGATTCATCAGTTTCAATCGTCGCAATTAGGCTGCTCCAACTAAATTTAAACAAGTCGAGTTTAATACCGCATTTTTTCTTCGAAATGCGGTAAAAAATAAGGTTTGAAATTTTTAAAAACCGAAAAAAAAATAAATAAGTTTACAAAATGACAAAATTTAACAATGTTTAACCATATTTTAGGGAACACTTTTTAATTAATTTTTTAAAAAATTTTTTTTTTAAATTTGTTTTATTGGATTTTCGGTTAGTTTTGTTTGAAGTGGCTTAAATAACTTATTATTTTTCTTTGTTAAACATTTTGAACTACATATTTATATTTTATGAACATTCCGAATAAAGAATCAAGGTAAAATATAACGAAAAAAATTTTTGACAAAAAAAAAATAAATTTAAAAATTATTTTTTGTGACATTAAAAATCTTTAAAAAATCATCAAAACTTACCAAAAAAAAATATATATCCAATCAAAAAATGCCTTATTTTAAAAAAACTCCAAAGCCCATCACTGTTTGATGCTGTGATTGCCGCTGATCAATGACGTCACGGACCATTCATACAAACATTAAAACCAAACAATGAATGGTAAATCCCAAGCAAGAAACCTGTTACGCATATTATCACTTAGCATCGTGCTCACTAACGAATAACAACGACAACCTTGATTGTATTGAATCTTTTCGAATTTTAGTTGTTCCGCGGCCGTCGAACAGAAAAGACGCGAATAAAAAGCTACACGGTGCTAAAAAGTGACACACAGAATATTTAAGAAGAGAAGGTAAAAGCATATTGCCAAAAAAGTAAATTTTAACGAGGTTGTGGATATTATTCAAGATATGTTGCTGTCCCGTAATAAAAAAAAATTTTTTCGAATAATAAATCGATGGAATGTGTTTTCGTAATAACAATAATTAACTTTGAACTTGAATAACTCACAACAAAACGTTCTCAGACTAAGATTCTATTGACTTGTCATGGTTGGTCAACCTTTTTTTAAAGAATCTTTTTTTTTCTTCAAAGAATGATCTTTGAAGGTTAAATCGACGAAGTAAACCCGAATTTAAACCAGTTTTGTATGATTTCACGCGAGCCTTTTGTTATCACCGGCAACAACTCCAACTGGTTTCGGTTTTGTGCAATACCGGTTTTATTAATTATATTCAATCATCTAAACAGTTATTTGTTGTTTATAAATATTTCATCGCAAATCAATCTTTTTTTAGCTAAAAACAAAATGACAAACCGTGATAAAATCTACTCAAGTCTGCTGTATCAACTAATCAACAGTGTCAGTCTGGAAAATGATAATAACAAATTGCGCGAATTTACGGATTATTTGAAGGAAATCTTCAAATATTCGAATGAGGCACACAAGCAAGTCTTCGAAAACGTTCGTGCTTTGCCAAAGCCGAATAGAATTTGTGATTTGACTGTAATTGAGGCGATAGATTTGCAGTTGGACGTGCTACCGAACGAGAATCCACCAAGATTGTTCGTTACAGCAGAATTTGGAGATGCAACTGATGATATAATTCAATATACGAAAATTTCGGAAAAAATGGTGTGGAATGAAACGATGTCACTGTAAGTATTTTTTTTTTTGTGAGTTAGGCCAAAACAATGGTCCTAAATGTTTCAGGTTTCCTCCCAGGTGGGATATCGAGTATCTACAATGTAAGAAAATATCAAAATTTTGATACAATTTTAATCAAAAATCTTTTGAAAAAGATCAAAATTTTGGTTTGGATTCGTTATTTTCATACATTTTTTAAATTTAGTGAAAAATGATCAATTTTGTAAAGAAAATATTTATCCCTTGTAGCGACAAGACGTCTGAAAATAAAGAAAAGAATCATAAATATTAGTTTAAATACTTACCAAAATAGAAATCTCTGACCAGACGTCTCCTTTTCTCTTACCGTTTCGTTCTACAACCGTGAAAGGTTCGGGCAGGTAGTTAAACGATAGTTTGTTGTCTTTTAGCAAGTTTCGCGCATATACCTTATCTCCTTTTCCGATTTCGCTGATTTTTGCATTCCTCTTTTTGTCACTATATTCCTTTCCCTTTTTGTATTAACATTCTTTGTCCCTGAAATCGGTTGAAACTTTGTTGGGAATATTTTCAAGGTTGTTGATAACTTCGATCGGAAACAACTCCGATGGTGTTTTTCCGGTTACACTATGCGGGGTTGTGTAGTACATCATGTGATATTTGTTTTATTCTGACTTCCAATTTCCCGTTTTATGGAAGCTATAATTCTCAATCTTTTCTGCAAAGATCGGTTTTGACACTCTACTTGACCATTTTCCTAAGGCCAGTATGGAATCGTGATATTCAAAAAGATACCTTTTCCTTCATCCCTCATAATTTTCAAAATAATTATCATATCATATTATAAAAAAATTTGAAATACTTTTTTCATATAAAATTCCAAATTTTTTATAAATTTTTGATGGTTAATCAATATTATTGTTGTTTTGGGTTTTTTAAATTGATATTTGTGTATTAAAAATTGATTTAAAAACATTTTAATTAAAATTGAAAAAATGAATATCATAAAAATAACTGTCAAATTTTCATGAAAATTATTCTTTAAAGAAAATCTTTTGTCGAAATACGATTTTGAATACAAAAATTACGAAAAATTATAAATTTTTTTTGAAAATTTCTTGAAAAATTATGAAAATCCACCAAACATCGGTAATTTTTGATGAAATTTTTAACTTTTTTTTATTTTGCCCCATTGGATGGAAATTTTTCATGATTTTTCAATTTTTAATCTTTTTTTATATAAAAAGTATTTCAAAACATTTTTTTTTTCATGTCGTTTCATTTCGAAAAAAAAAAATTAATTGGACAAAAAGCTTGAAATAATTTTAAACCTACCTGATTATTATTATTATTTTTTTTTTAATTTTTAGACTATTGGACGAAGCAAAAATGGACGATAGTTTGGTAATTCGAATTTGGAACAACTATCCTCGCAAAGAAGAGGCAATTATCGGTCAAAAGTTCTTCGAAAATCTCTTTTTCAACAAAGTAACGGAAAGTTCACCGATTGAGGATATTGTAAAGGCAGGAAAACGTGCAAGTTACATCTTAGGCAAAGCAACAATCCCAATGAAAGCCATTACGCCTTCCACAATCTTCACTTGGCAAATAATTGACAAAAAAGATCCTCGTTTTCGAAAAAGTTTGATCAAGCTGAAAGTTGATTACACATTGAAAGAGAACGAATATTTCTTTCCCGACTCCACAGTCGAGTACAGCGTTCTGCTCGAAACACTTTTACGTTACGAATTAGAAGAATCCCATGTGTCCGGTTACTGGTGGGACGGAAAATTCACAAAATTAGGTTCGAATCTGCTGGAACACTACATAAAAAGCAAACATCTCTCGAAATCGTTGATTAAATTAACACAATGGCAAATCGCGTGTAAAGTCCAAGGCACACATCCGCTTGCCTATTCCTTGTTTCACGAGATCGTGGATGACATTGCGACCTTTATCCACAACAGTATTTACACAGATCAGCAACTTGTGGAATTTTGGAAGTCGAGCGTTCAGTTGTTGGAGAATTCCGTTGCAATGGTCAAAAAATTTGATTTTGACAATGAAAAGCGTGTCACGAATTTGTTAAAAACGCTTCAAAAAATCTCAAGTATTGTGTCGATGTCGAAAATGGGTCTTCTGGGTGGTGCTATGTTCGATCAGGAGCCTCAGAATGAAATTGACAAAAAGGCACGAGACTCAATCGAAGAAATTCTCGTAGATGCAATCAAGGAAAATGTGAAAATTTGGTTCGAGACGCACGTTAGTCTAGGAGTTACAAATCGAGACGAGGAAGATGGCTGGATTTCAATGGAGAAAAATTTGAATAAGTTTGAGTTAGAAAAGCTGTGTCAGATTTTGTCGAAAATGCAACAACGATTAAGTCTTATCAAGGATGTCTATGCAGTGCCCTTCAAAAAGTAAGCTATTACCATTTTTTTAAAACTTTTTTGTGCTCTTTTTTGAAATGTCAAGATTTCAAAAAATTAAAAATTTAATAGAAAACCACCTTTTTTGACTTTTTTCATTTGTTTGATTTCGATTTTTTTTACATTTTTTTTTTAATTCTTAAATAATAAAAGTTTTAAAATCAATTTCGAAATTTTAAATTTATTTGGAATATATCGTCCTAAAAAAATTGTTTATGATTTTTTTTAAATAATTTTTATTCATTTCCTTTCAAACCTCTTTTTTATTAAAAATGTTAAAAAAAATTTAAATTGTCTACCAAAAAAAAAAAATTAAAATTTCCCCGATTTCTCGCCATTTTATGAAGGAAAAAATAAAAAAATTAAGAAAAAAAAAATTAATGCGATAAAAATAAAGTTAAATCAGGCTAATTTTCATAAATATTTTTTTATTTCAGATTCATGAACATAAATTTGCCAGAAATTTATGTTACCGAGTTAGATACTGTTTTCAGCGATCACACTCTCTCCAGGTTGCAACAAATAACGGCAAACGTCGATTTTGACATTGATCCGAGCAAAGTTAATTATGAAGAACAAAAATCGCTTCAGGATCATTTGAAACTTTTCTACCTAAAATTGAAAAACTTCAACGAAATTATCATGAACGGATCAATGCCATCATCAAAGAAGCCTTTAAAAATTTCCGATAACCACAAGTGGTTCGACAACTTTGTCACGGTTTGGTTTAAAATTCTCGGTATCGAGACTCGAAAAGGTATCAAAAAAGCCATTAAATTAGACGAAAAATTAAATCTCCCAGGATCGAGTCACACATCGTCTGCCGCTGATACTTTTGACTTGCTGTACGTTCTTTTGGTGGAATTTAAGCAAATTGTTCGAGTGGATCACGACAAGGCCTTCATGATTGCTTCGGAAGTTGTTTCAGTAAGTAAAAAATTTTTGTATTTCAAAACCAGGATTTTAGATTTTCTTCTTTTAGGAAATTTGTGACTCTATAATTGCTTATTTTGATGAGGCATCTGGTACATTAACGCCATATTGGACGTCAAAATCAGAAGAAACTTCACTTGAAAAGGCTCTGGTCGAGAAATTTGGAGATGTAATGAACAACGTTGAGTACCTTGCGAATAAAAGTTCCGAAATTATTGAAAGTATTTACACGCACATCCTAAATTCCGAGGACAAAATGATGACAAACAAGAAATATCCAGGACTTGCACACCTTCATAGCAATTTGGACAAGAAAATTTTGGGATTAATTAAACAGTTGATAAGTTCAAAAATTTTGCCACAATTTCAACGACATCTGAAGGAAGCATTGGCTTTTATCGGAAAAGATATATACGCATTTTTGCCAGTCACGAAATATATTGACGAAACAATGTCGGCGCTGGGTTCCGTTCTGTCCCTCGAAACTTTCACAGTTTTTTCGAATAATGTGTGGAATGAATTAATTGTGCAGCTAAAAATAACTCTCGAACGGCAAATCGCCCAATCTCAACAAGACGTTCAAGCCTTCAGTTCGTTGAAAAATTTCTTTTTCGATTTAAAAACGTCCTTTGGTGATACGGAAGATGCTCAAATAACGGAAGAAAATAAACAAAATCTGCAATTTTTGGAGAAAGAATTACAAAAAAGAGGATGTGCTCCTTTAGAGTTGCTCCATTCTTACTACATCACCTTGAATGAACAACAAGATGCAGCGAAGGAAACTTTTGGAACACTCACGTTTTCTGGAACCTTCAATGAAAATGGATTGAATTTGCATATCTTGAATGGACGTAACTTGATTCCCAAAACCGGTGTCGAAGGAAAAACTGAACCTGATACGTACGTTGAGGTAGAGTTTTACTTTAAAGATCCTAGCAAATATAATTTGAAAAGTATGAAGACCAAGACAATCGACAAAAATCAATTTCCGTTGTACGATGAAGTGATGATAATGTAAGTTTTTAATATTAAAGCTGCTCTAAATGAAACTAAAAAAATAAGATCTAAAATTTTAAAAAGATCGAAATTAATTTTTTTTGAAAATATTAAAAAAAAAATCATACAAAAACGGATCGATGAATTTTTTTTAGTCAAAACTTTTTTTTGAGCCACTTTTTGGATTTTGTTTTTTAACTTCAGGCCTGAATATGAAAATTTTAATGAAATTATTTTTAACCAAACCATTTATATTTTAGACCACTTACCATGTCTGAACAAAGCCTGGAGGATACCATTATTGTCTTTACGTTATACGATCCCGATTACTACGGAATGGTTCAAAATTATTTGGGAGAGTGTTCAATATCGCTGAAGGAACTAAAAGAAGCAGGAAAGCAAGTTATGCGTAATTTATGGAAACCACATGATACAAGTAAGTTCCATATAGGTGACTAAATCTAATAATTTTAATTTTTTGTCTTATCAAATTTTTAATTTTAAAACTGGGAGAATTTGTGAAAATCAACTAAACTAATTCCTTTTAAATTTTTCTTCAAAATTTAGGTGTCTTAAAAAAATAATTCATCATTTTTTATGATTTTAATGTAAAAAAGAATTAAAATCAATCAAAATCAAAAAAAAAATCTATTTCACTTTCCTCCCTGAATTTTTTTTGTCAAAATCTGTATAAAAATAAAAAAGTGAAAAAATAATAAAATTAAGTCGCTTAAGATTTCAAAAATTTAATTTTAAATTTAATTTTCTTCTACAGCAAACGAATGTCTCTGGACGTTGAAAAATCGTACGGACAAGCAAGCACGTGAGCTGTACAAAAGTTTCAAGATACGATGTACTCAAAACAAGAAGAAATCATCTGTTGCCTTACCTTCGTTAAATAATATTTTTAAGTAAAAATGTTGATCGTTAAAAATAAAAAAAAAACATATTTTATCATTTATTACAAGCCATTGAGAATACTTTTTTTATTTTATCCTTTTGTTTTTTCTTTAAATCATTAAATTTCTTCTCCTTTGATAGAATACTATTTACACAATAATTTTTCATATTATTTGCAAACAACACCGTTTTTTCTCTAATTAATTTCATGTTAAAATCTAGTATTTTTTATAGAATGACGACACTTAGGTTCAGCTTTAAAAATTTATTTGAATTTAGTTAATTTTTTTTTTCGAAATTTTAAAACATTTTTATCTCCACTTTTTGTTTGTTTTTATTCAATATAAAATGTACACAGAAAAACGAAATTATTTTCTATTTTTCTGCTATTGATATAAATATTTTTATTGTACATCAAAGGAATCATTCTTTTGGTTTCTCGCACATTTATAGTTTCGAGACATTCACTATGTATTTTAATGAAAATTTACTTGAGGAACGATATAGGGGTCCATCTATAGATTTTTAAAATGCTAATATTTTATTTATTTTTTTTTAATGGTAAAAAAGATAAGACTCTACTATAAGACTCTATTTTCTGCTTGTAGTTTTTATATACAACCTTAGGGTATTTTATTTTTTTTTTCGATACAACCGGACAGTTTTTTTGATTCATAAAAATTAAGTTACTTTGTGTTGTGAGTTTAAAATTTTTTTTCGACCAAACTAAGTTTTATTTACTTTAAAAAAAAAAATAAATAATAATTTAATACTAATTTTTGGATAAACAAAAATAAAAAAAAAAACTAAGTACGAATGTTTTTTCAATAAAATAAGAGGAAACAGAATTTTGTTTGCAAATCCTTAATAATTTTTTTTTTTTATAAAAATAATAAAATTTAGCACCACATTTTTTTTAAATTAAAAAAATAATTATTATTCAATAGAAAAAAAATTAAATAACTACTCATTATTACATATGTATAATTAAAAAGTCTTCAAATATTGGTTTGGCATTAGTCCTTCCTTAAAAATATTATTTACTTATTTTTTTTTCTTTTGTACCAGGAACAATATGACCTAAAACAAAACCCTTCAAAAACTAAATTTTACTAAAATTTTTCTCAACATTTGATATTTTTTTAAAATTTGTTTTTTTTTTGTTTTAAGAAGAAATAAAATTAAAATTTTTAACATCCTTTCTTCTTCACAGTTGCGTGGATGGCTACAATGGAGATATGCCCTAATGAAGTAAAGTTTTAATTTAAATATTTTTTTTTGTTTTATTATTTGTTATTTCACTACTTATTCGAAAAAAGTTTAAACTTACAGCTATCAGATAGGTTTTAAATATTTAATTTATAATAACTTATTTAAAAACTCGACTTATAATTGTATAGGTTACACTAAGTTTTTTTTTGTAGTTTTTTACAAGACGATTTGCAGAATGCCAAGTTTTTAAATTACGTTTAAAATACATTTTACGACGATTTTACAGTTTTTTTAGTAGATTCACGATGTTTTTTTTTCAATAGGATTCACAATACTCTTCGTTAGTTCTGGTAAAAGTTTAAGTACTCATGTCTTTTCTTTTTTTTTTTTAGTCACAATCAGTTGTTTTTTTACAAATTATTTTTGTAAAAGGTTAAAACGTGTCTTTTTAAAAATTTTAGTTACGTATTTCGAGTGAACAAAGTTACAAAGCCGTTGCTGTAATTTCTATAGAAAGTTGTCAGGATGTCATAATAGACTTTACGGTATCATCAACAAGGCCACCTCCATATTCGTTTGCGGAAATTGGTGTTGTGGGTCCGCTATTTGTGTTGCTATTGTGATGCGTTGTGGAGACTTGAAGTTGTCCCGTGGGAGAGTCATCGAGATTTCCGCCAATTAGGCAACCGCCGATGTCGTGATTAGGAACTTCGATATTTATGGGATTCCGAATGTACTTTTGACTCGATTTGGCGAGATGATGTTGCGTTTGCGGGTGTTGTGGATGTGATGCGTGATGTTGGTGCATGTTGTTGTGATGTGTCGTGATGTTGTTCGTCATGCCGTTATCCACGAGGAACGATCCGATCGTTTGGTCCAGCGAAAATTGTAAGCTGTCATTTTCATGCAAGTTCAGTAAGTTGTCAATTGCTGATTGCAAGTCATTTTGCACTTGTTGACTGATGTCTTCGTCAAAATTGACGGTTCCCGTGCTGTTCATATGATGTTCGAAATGCGCCGAAGTCGCAGTTTGGTGATGATGGGCGTGATGTTGCAATTGTTGCATTTGATGGTGTAGCGTGGCATGTTGCTGTTGTTGTTGCTGCTGTTGATGCGGAACATCTCCATTCCATTTGTTGACGGAATTTGCAGCGTTGTTTGATGCTGGTTGACTCGAGGACTCGCATGACGAAATGCTCTCGAACTCGAAAGATTCTTGCGGACAGTCCATCATCCAGTTGCGAGCGTTGTCGGAATTGCTGTCGGTGAATCTGGGACCGTTGCTTGTGAGACATTGACGCTTATTGCTGGCACCGTTCGGTCCGCTGTTGTTGTAGATCATGTTTTGCGTTGCTGGTAGTGTTGGAGACGGCAGCATCTCGCAATTTTCCTGCCATTGTCGCTTGCCCGTGACACTCACTTGCATTTGTTGCATCATTTCGTACGTGATTTGGGAGTTTTTGTGTAGGAAACTTGCGTTGTCTAAGGCATCTTCACTTTCGGTGTTTGTTCCTTTTTGAAAAAAAATAATATTAGTAAAAATTAAATTAAAATTGAATTAAAATTGAAGAAATATTAATCAAAATTTTAGAAAAATTAATAAAAAATTTTTAATTTTAGAAAAATCTAAAGAAATTTTATCAACTTTAGCTTTTTTGCTCAAATCTCAATTAAAAATATTGAATAAATGTCAAAAATTTTTCGACCCTTTTAAAAATTTCATCAAATTTCTTACCTTCAAACAAGGCCTCTAATCGTGACTCGACTATTTCACTAGTTTTGGCACTAATTTCTTCAACGTCTCCGCCGTACATTTGTCCCATGGTCTCTTTAACGGACGAATCATTGCTCGAACCACTAGCAGCTCCCGCATTCATGTCCTCCGAATTAAACAGCTCCGCGAACGGTGATGGCGGCGAGTTTTGCATGTCATTTTCCGTCATTTTATCGCGATTTGTTCCATGTTGCGTCGGATTATGCGGGAACAAGTCATTAAATTGTCCGTCATTCATTTTATTTGTCGGTTGCTCGGGATACCCATTGGTTGTTCGATGTTCCAAATGATGTCCCAAAGGTCGCGTGTTGTGCTCTTCAAGTGCCTTTTGGATACACAGCCATTCGTCATACGGTTCGGCGTCTGGATCGACGGGATTTCTCGTTGTCGGCTCGTTCGATTCGTTTTTCAAACGATCAAAGTCCGATAAGGTGTTGTTTGATGTTTGCGAGTGCGGTGGATTACCGAAATAGTCGATGTCCATGTCATCGGAACCGGCACTGCTGTTATTCATGTCCTTCATGGGACTGCTGTGATGCGATGGCATCGTGTCGTCGTTGTTGCTCAATATCGAGTGCATTTTTTCGATAGATGGTTTATTGTCGTGAGACACAATCGATGTGGCAGGCGACGAATCTTCGCACGGCAAAGGGGCATTTTTCATGATGAAGCTCGGCGTTATCTCAGACTCGATATCGAAATTCTCGAGATCTTTCTTTGGCTCGTTGTGCACGACTGGCTGCAGTTTTTGACTTTTCTTGCATTTTCGTGGCTCGTCCGCGTTGTTGCTTGCGGCATAAAACTTGTTTGAATGCTGTTTTTGTTGTTGTTGTTGTTGCTGCTGAAGTGGCGACGTAGATGAAACCATAAGTGGACGTTGTTGCATTTGTGAAACCGTTTGTGGTGCGATTGGACCCGATATCTTTCCAAGTTTGCCTTGATGCATACACGGTGGGAACCGTTCGTGATTTTGCTGCTGCACCAACGGTGAGTTTGGCATCATGTATGGACTTGCGGCAGACATTGGAGAGTGCAGTGAATTCGGATATTGCTTGTTTTGGTCGGCAATGACGTGATTCATGGGGGGATGTGGCAACAGTCGACTGTCATTCGGTGACGCGAGCATTCCCATTGGACTAGAAAGTGAATTGGATTTCATGAGCGGCGATAAAAGTGGCGCTTTTTGTGGACTCAAGAGTGGCTCATGATCGATTTTGGGCGTTTTTGAAACCTCTTGGAAATCGGATACAGGTGCAGGAATAACGGGTGGATTGTAAGTGGTGTTGATCTCGTATTGCATATCCAGAATTTCCTCCTTGATATCGGACAGCAAGAGACGATCGACCATCATTAGTTCCGCTGTTTGAACGTGTTTCTAAAAAAAAACGAAAAATTATGAACATCACAGTTTATTCTAGATCAAAAAAAAAAACTTACCGTTGATTCTTTCATTAACAACATTTGATATTTTTGCAACATTCCTCGGTATTCATCTTCGTACTTGCTCGCTTTTCGTTCAAACTCCAAATCCTCACGTAGCAATTCTGCGGGATCTTCTTCAGTGCTTTCATACATGCAATGGTATCTATTTTTATTTCAAAACAAAATATATACATATATTATTAGCAAAATCAATTAAAGAAATTAATTAAAGGCCATTAAATGTAATTATTTCACTTTATTTCACCCCCATTTTGTCGAAAAAATTCAGGGAGAAAGACAGTTTAATAAAAAAATAAATATTTTTGAATTTTTTGTTTGTAATTTTTTAACGTTTTTAGACGTTAAACGTTGATTCTTAACATTTATTTAATTTTAGTTTATAATTTTAAAATTTGAGCTTAAAAGTAAAAAAGAATCAACAAAATCTCCCAAAATAAAAATTTTTGAAAAAAAAATAATTTTGGTCACGTGACTTTCAAAAAAATGTTTTTCAACATTTCAATAGAAAATGTCGTAATTTAGCAAATTTCTTTAGTTTTTTGTGTAATTTTACCATAAACAGTAATTTTTCATGATTTTTTAATATAAAAATTCCAAAATATGTCAAAAATATTTTTATTTTATATTTAATTTTTATTTTTCCCCCTGAATTTTTTCGACAAAATCCGAGGGGGGGAGACAAAAAATGGATATATTAAATTTATTCGCCTTAAATAAAAAAAATTAAATTTTGCAGGGGAAAATAATATTTTGGATTTAAATTACAATTTTTAAAAAATTACGAAATATTTGTTTTGAAATATCGCAATTTAAAATTTTTAATAAGAAAAATTTATTAAAGCCAAAAATTTAGTTAGGAATATCACTTTGTGAGAATTTTTGTGAGGGAGAAATTTAAAAGATTCAATATTTTTAAACTTTTTTCCCGGTCATTTTTTGAGGACTTTTTTTTTTATTTTTTTAAATTGAATTTTAAGTTTTATTTTTACCTGATCAGTCGTTTAACGGCATCTTCCTTACTCTGGAACGGAGTTTCTGTGTCTGGATTCAGGCATCCGTCTTGATCCACTAAAATTTGTCTTTCGAACCTGCAAGTGAAAAATTAAAATTTTAATTTTAAAACGTTCTCGGCAAAAAATAAACGAATTATGGAAACAATTCATTGCTATTTTTTTTTGTATACACTCACAAATGCGGTCTTGGAACTCGTGGCAACTTCGGACTGGGCGCCGACAGAACTGGTGAATGACTTCGTTCTTGCTTGATCATCTCTTGCTTGATGATTGTCGGTGGTGTTGGCGTTGGCGTACTTTGTTGTTCCTTGATGCTGTCAAAGATGACATTTGATGGCGTGGGAAAACCTGATGCTCCCGTTATGTGAGGCGACGACGAAGAAGTTGAGGTCACCGAAGACGATTTGCTTGTCGTGAGGCTGGATGGCGATGTTTGATGCACATCTGGCGGCGAACACGATGTCTGAATTTCCTGCTTGACTTGCGGCGAGTTGATCTGAATTGGCGATGCAACGGCCGGCAAATTACCGCCTCCACTGAAAATCGCGTTATTCGTTGTTGGTGCGATTGGCGACATGGTTGGCGGCGTGGCGATGCCCGGAATTGTCGGAATAACTTTGCCCGTGGACAGGATCTTTTGCTGCTCAATGAATAAGCGTTGCAGTGCCGCATGGATATCCGTGTCTGTCATACTGGAAATATTATCGAGAGTCGGCAGGGGTTTGTTATGCAGCGGATTCGATGGATCGTATTCCTGCGTTATGGTCGACAGGAGACTTTTGTTTTGCAAACGCGCCGATAACTGTTGAATTTGGGATTGCACATTTTTGAGAGATTGCTGTTTTTGCGGCGTAAGTTGAATAGTTTGGACACGAGGCGCCGCTGTTACCGCTGGCGACATATTCACGAGTGGCGGCACCGCGTTCACCAATTTCGGTCCGATTTTTGTGATTATCTCTCCGCCGGGTGTATTGCACGGTTGTTGGCGAACTACTTGACTATTGACGGGTGAAACGATCGCCGTATTTGAGGGTTTTCTTTGATTTGCCTGTGATGGCAGCTGAATTGCTGCGGAATTCGTTTTAGATGGCAGCGTAACGACAGGAGACGTGACAGCAACTGCTTTTTTATTCGAGTCAGATGACTTTAATTTTTTCAGTTTGCCACGTTTCGGCTTTTCGGCTTTTGATTCGGAATTAACCTTGTTGTTTTGTTTGGCACCTTGATTGACAATCACCTAAAACGAAGCAAAATTGTGAAAAATTTTGAGTATTTCAAAACAAATATTTTTTCGTACCTGTCCTTTGTTCGCTGTTTGCATCACAGAATTCTGAACAATTTTAGTGGGATCCATTTGGCCGCCAATAGCAACTCCTTGCTCGGCATTGTTGAAGTGAATTTGTCCCTGAATGAGACATTGAGCCAATTGTTGTGGACTGATCCCACTTGGAACAATCTAAAAAATAAAAATAAAATTTTTGAATAACGTTCAAAAGTAAAATAAAATTTAAAACATTACCAATAATCGCTCCATTGGACCGAGAGCTGCAGTCGTAGACTCGGGACTCAATTGGGTGATTTGATTGTTCAATGTGTTCAACGAGAACAGCTGCTGATTTGGACCGATTTTTGGTAACTCGACAATTTTTGGAATATTTTGGTTGATTAAGATCGTTTGTGGTTGATCGTTCTTCGGTTGTGTTAATTGCTAAAAAATGAAAAAATATTAGAAATCGTTTTTTTTTTACTTTAAAAATTCAAAAAGCTCGACTGATAATCCATTTTTCTTTTATTTTTTAAAAAAAATTATTTGTTGTCTTATTTTGTCATTTTTCTCAAGGAAATTTTAAAATTGAAACTAATGAGACCGAATGAAACCGAAAATATATTTCAAAAGTTGGAAAATGAAGATGTTGGAAAATCTTAAAGATACTAAGTAAAACTTCAAAAATTCAGAAAAGCGGCATAATTTCAAAATTTTCAAAGTTCAGAAATTTTTCTTAACAAATTATGAATTTTTTGATGTTTTTTTTTTATATTTTGGAAAAAATTATAAAATATTTCAAATTTAAAATATTTGTATGAAAGCAATTTTTTTTGAAAATTTCTCAGGATTCTAAGATTTCAGGAGGCCCCATCGGTTCTTGTATTTCAAAATTTCAGTACCGTAGATGGGAAAAATGACCAAATAACTCAAAAAAATTTGTTTTTAGAAAAATAAAAAGAAAATTCACTCTCGAATCAAATAAAATGCTTAAAAAATTACCCCGTTATTAGTTTGCTGCATCGTTCCAATGGGAAACATTTGCGTCTGTGGTATCACATGTCCCACATTACCGCCCGTCGTTGTAATAATCGAACCCGGCAACAAATGTCCTTGCGGTTGCACTTGTGCCATCATCGTTGGTTGTGGTTTCGGTGGTTGCTGCTGTTGCTGCTGCTGCGTTTGTTGCTGCTTATTCGATGGCTCGTGCACCAACGTGACATTCCCCAGTGCGCCACTCAAAATTGTCTGCAAAATCATCTGACTTTGCGCATCTTGCGGCGTATTGATGTCATGTTTCAACAAAAGCCTTCGATCCTCTGCCAAACTAAGCGACAAATGTCCCGTCAGCTGTTGCATCAGTTGTTGCGCCGTCGGATTTTGCGGCACTTGAATGGCCGTCGGGAGCTGCAACTGCTGCAATTGTATCGCTTGCTGCGGCATATTTGTCGTGATCATTGGCGTGAGGGTGTTCATCATGGGATGCGGCATCGATTGCACGAGTTGCGTATTGGCCGTCGACGTTATCACATTTATTGGCGTTTGGATGCGCGGCGACGGAGCACTCGTCGTAATGACACTCGACGAAACGGGCGGCGACGAAATCGGAATTTGCTGCAATTTGTTATCCGCCATAATTGGCGTGATTTGTATTTGGTTATTGATATTTTTCGCATTGATGTGATTATTCTTGATCGAGCCATCCACTTGGGAAATTTGGATGTTGCCAATTTGCGTGGGAATTGTCGCGTTTGTCGTCAACACTTGATTCGAATTTTGCATCATGGGTGCCACGGAAGCGATCACAGGAATGTCATTCGATTTGTCTTTCTTTCCTTTCTTGGTGTTGGCACGCTTTTTAGGTTTTGGTGGGGACACGGAGGCTGGAGCGGGAGCCGTAACTGTTGGCGTCGGTGTTGCTGCAGCCATCAGTTGATTCTGAATCTCGTTAATTTGACTTTGGAGTGTCGGAGTGACGTTCGAACTGAGCACGGAATTGACAAAAGTTGGCACACACATGCCCGTTGCCGTTGACGTTACGGAATTTACGGGTTGCGATTGGATAATTGTCGGTGCTACGGTGCAATGTTGCTTCACTTGTTGATTTGCGGGCACTTGTTGCACTGAATTGCCCTCTTTTTCCGGGGATGTTGTTGTTGCAGCAGCACCACCTTGAGACGAAGTCTCATTATTGACGGTTCTCGGTATGCTGATGGTGTAAGGTTGACTTTCTCCTGACACAGTGGGGTCAATGGTAATCATAAAATCACCTTTTCCCTCTTGTCCCGGAATCAGTCCCTGTTCCTCGGCCATTGCACTGGGAATGCTGAAAGTAATTGGCATTGTACCGGGATTTTGTTCCGTTCCGCCGGGAATTGTTATCATGATACTGTCACCTGACACTTGTTGCCCCACAACTTGAGATTGTCCAGTTTCCGTCGTTGACGTATTTTCCTCCGTCGTATTTTGCGGTTGTTCGGGCGTTTCTTCGGTTTCCATGTCGTCGTCATCTTCCATAATTCCGCACAATTTCATGACATTCGCGAGATCCAGTTTCCCAGTTGCTTGAACGGGCGGCGAATGTGGGGGACTCGCCATGATTGTGGGTGCCACAGATACCACCGGTGTCGCTCCCTTGCGTTGTCGCTGCTTTTTCGGCTTTTTTGCGGGTTTGTGATCATTTTCTTTCGGCTCCGGAGGCATCGGATGCACTTCTTGCACAATTTGCTTCATTGACCCGTTATTGTCTAACCCTCCCAATATCACAGTTCCGTTCTGTCCCATTTCGAGTGTACCACCGAAATTGTTGGGTTGCGGTGTTGGCGATGAGATCACGTGCGACGTCGGTTGCGGCGTCGTACACTGTTGCGGCGTCACGTTGCCCGACGAGCCACTACCTGGTTGCGTGTTAAATTGAATTGTGGGCAGAAAATCGTTCACTGGCGTCACTGCGGGCGGCGGCGGCGATTGAAAGGTTTGGCTTGCCGCAGCTGCTGCTGCGATTTGCGTGAGATTCTGACTCGCTAGTTGATTGATGATGCCCGTGGTGGCCTGTTGATGCGTCGTGGTGGTCGTAAAACCCGGTGGTAACTGCGAGATAAATTGCCCGGGTGCGAGTCCATTTGGCATTTGAAGTTGCGTCAGATTCCCGTTGGCAAGTTGCAAATTTTGCAGCTGCTGTCCGAGAATGTGATTGTTGATGGCAGCGGCAATTTGTTGTTGTTGCTGCTGCTGTTGTTGTTGTGCGGTCGTTCCTTGTCGCGCATTTTGTTGTCCTTGCAGCTGGGCGATCGTCGGAGATCCGTTGCTCGTTTTTATCGTCTGCAAGTTTTGTTGGATCAGGTGATTCGCTTGCGACGACATGATGAACGTCGGGGCAGCAGCTAACTGCATCGTCCCGTTTGCGTTGAGGATCCGCAGTAACTGCTGAGGTTGCGCTTGCTGCATCGGCGGTCGAGTATTGTGAATCATTATGCTGGCGGGTGCTGTGGTAAGTTGCGGTGCCGGCGGTCGCAGGATCAGTTGAACGCCCTGCGGCGTATTCTGCTGCACAATTACTGGCATCTGATTTAGTTGATTAAGTAACAAGGGTTGAGCATTAAGTTGCGTTGCTCCCGTCGGCAGGAGAATTTGCCCGGCATTCGTTTGTGCTTGACCGTTGGGCGTTTGGCCCGGCAAGCCGGCATTTTGCGTCGTCGATATGAATTGTTGCGGTTGCGGCGGCACCGGCATCGCCGTTTTTGCCTGCGTTACAACGGTCTTCGTTGTCGTCGTTTGCTGTATGATATTTTGGGCCATGGCGGTTGTCGTGGCGCCCGATGCTGGCTTCGGCAAGATTTGTTGCGGCACTTTGTTGTGCTTAAGTGTCGTCGTGGTGGTTGTTTGTTGAGCAATTATTTGTTGATTTGCCGTCGATGCAACCTGATGCTGGCTCGGCGCCATTAGGGGTCTTTGTTGTATTAATTGGGGTCCCTGTATTATTTGAAGCACTTGATTACTGGCACCTATCACAGGAAACTGAAAAAAAAATAAAGTTAGTTTTTTTTCTCACTTAAAAAAATAGTTTTGGGTTCACAAGGACAAAATCTTAAATTCGAAATTTTAAAAAATTACAAAATAATTTAAAAAATTCAATACTCACAGGTTGCATTTGCATCATTGGTTGTGGCGTGGGAGGCCTTATGCCGGGAACGGGACTTGCAATCGGTGATGGACTTGCGATAGGACTCCCGCCGACCATATTTGTGTTTGCGTTCGACATTGCGATGACTTTTTTCGTCGCTTTCGAGCTACATAAATTATTTGACGCATTAATCGATGATGCATGTCCAGCATGGCCCACATTGTTTCGTTTATTGCCCTTCTAAAAATTTTAAAAAATAATTTTAAACATTTTTTTTTTATTTTAGGAAATTTTTAAAACTCACCTTATTTAACGAGATATTATTTGAGCCGACTAATGTCGTGTTGAATTCGTGTCCGGCCGGAACCGTTGTGCTGCTTTGCGTTGAAAGATGTGCCGGCGACTGTGTCGGGCTCGGTCGATATGTGACCGCGGTGCCGGCATTTGGACTACTTTGTATGGATTGTGTCAGGGACGACCTCCGACTCGGCGTCTTGACACGTTGCTCGATCTGGTCGTGAGTCGTTGTTGTGCTTGCTGTGGTGCCCGATACAAAAGTAGCTGTGTTGTTTGTCGTTAGAACGAACAAACCATCTTGCTGTTGTACTGTCGGTGTAACAATTTGTTGTGGCTGTTGATGCTGCTGAAACGGTAACTGTATTGGTGATGGACTAATTGATGGCTGGAAAGTTTGTTGTGATGGACTAGGCGTCAAAAATGGTCCCGGCGGAGACAGAATTCCTAAAGAGAGAAAAAATCGTTGATTAGTAAAAAATGACTAGCGAAAGAATTCACGAACCACACAAAAACACAAAAATGATCAGATTGATTAAATCGCCCGTGAATCACCATAAATCACACATCATCTCACAGACAGCTCATCAACGAATTTGTAAAAAAAAAATAGTTTCACATGTTCATCGAACCCAAGAACAACAACAACCAACACTTAACATAATATTCTAACGGCACATGTAATTCTTTTCTCATTTCAATGTTTCAATGTAGGCCGCTCCAAATTTATTTTTTTTAACTTTTTGTCCCATGTGAAAAGTAAAAACACTTTTTTATATATTAAAATTTTGTATAAATTTTTGTATGGCAAATTATATTTAATTAAAATGAATATTTTTAAAATAAAAAAAAAAATTATGAAAATAAATAAATAAAAATTAAAATAAAAAAAATGATAATTATTTTTTTAGTATTCAATTTTCTTTTAAATTTGTAAATTTACTATTATTTATAATTTTTTTTATTATAAAAAAAATTTGATCAACGGTCAAAAAAATTAAATTAGAGAATAAAAAAAAAGTTTAAAAAAAAATTGAACCGCCCTTGCTTGTTTTTATTTATTTTTCTCAAGCACACTTCTAACTTGCCTCTTTTGGAGACGCAAATAAATGAACCTAGATAGAGAAAAAAATCACAAATTAACACCATCTGTTTGACAAATGTGATAAAATCAAGATCAAAAGACATTAAATTGATATGTTGTCGCGGCATACACACATATCAAATGTCAATGAGTTATCTGCTCGCCTAGCGAAATCTCTTAATCTTGTTATTCGCTTATTAATACTCCAACGAGATAATATCGCATTAAAAAAACTCAATTTAAGAAGTTATTAATTCCGCTTTCATCTGTTTCTCATTTCATTTTTTTTTGTTACTACTTTGAACAAGTTAATAAAATTAACGATGATAATAATAAATTCGTGATTTGATCGTTCTTTATTTTTTTTCCATACAATATAATAAAATTTCAGAAAAAAATCTATTCTTCTTCATTTTTTTTTTTGCTTCAGATGATAAATAAATTTAAATACAAGTTAAAAGAAAATAGGAAAATAATAATAAAACATAATTAAACTAAAATTAATCATCGAAACTGCTCATTGTGTGATAGAATGACCTCAAACTGAGTCCAACAACACTTTTGGATAATGATTTATGAAAATTTTTTTTGATGAAGAATTCAAAATCTATCTTAAAAAAATCTCATTAATAAACTACTGGGTTACATTAACCCAAATTGTTTTGTTGTTTCATGTTTGTGTGAAATTACAATTTTTTTAATTATATGCAAAATTGTTCATTTAAATCATACATCGGTAGTTTGTACATTAAATAAAAAAAAATCTCCATAAAAATTAAGAAAGAAAAAAATCAAGAAGCAGAAAAAAGAAGAAGAAAAAAAATAACAAAACAATCTTGATAAAATTTAATGATGTGTCGACAATGACCACGTTTTAAATAATGTATGAATGAATGGAATAATTATATCTCGCATTTAGATTCATCTTGTAAAATTATTTTATTTCGATGATCTTTCCTGATTTAATGAAAAATTTAAATGCAAATATTTGCACTACATTGTTTATTTTTGCAAAGATCCGTTTTAAATTTTATTAAAATTGGTAATTTTATCGATGAAGGGCTCATCGTCCTATTTTTTTCGTGAGATTGTACAAAAAAAAATGTGAAACTTAAGCTGAACTTGTTAAAAAAAATTTGTATGCTTTTTTTTCGCAGATACAATATTTGCATATTCAAGTTCATGTTACTTTTATAATTTATTACACATTTCATTACATGATACGATACACACCATTTACGTAATAAAAACAAGAAGTTTCGTTTTTTGTTTGCTCATGTTGCTTGCTGTTCATGTTCACAGTCAGTTCATGTTGTTGAGTAATTTTTGTCATATCATTATTAAGCCATTAATTCATTACATTGTTCTTTTCTATATTTTATTTGTTGGACGTGAATCGATATGCGAGAACACGTAAGTTGGTGTCGTCTTGATGGTTTTTTTTTTCGTTTCCCTCGGTTATTCTTTTTTTCACTATTAACCGATTTTCTAATATTGTTTGCTATGCTATTAAAATTATAGCATTTTTATAATGGATGGAAGCAGTACTGGGTTACGAGGTTTTTTGATAATAGGCAAGAGTTTTTTTTTAATAAAATTTATTAATTAGGCGAATAAATTTAATTTATTTTTGTCGCCTTCCCACCGATTTTGTAGAAAATATTCAGGGGGAAAAATAAAAATTAAATTAAAAATTTAAATATTTTTACATTTTTTGGAATTTTTTAATTGAAAAATTAATGTTTACGTTAAAATCATACAAAAAAACAAAAGAAATGTAGAAAAAAAAATTTTTTAAGTCACGTGACCTAAATTAATTTTTTTTAAATTTTTATTTTGTGAGATTTTGTTTGATTTTTTCTTCACTTTTGAGTTCAAATTTGGAAATAATTTAAAGTAAAATTAAATAAATGTTAAGAATCAACGTTTAACGTCTAAAAACGTTAAAAAATTACAATAAAAAAATTCAAAAATATTTATTTTTTTATTAACTATTATTTATTAATTAAATAAGTTTTTTGTGCAGTTTTATAAAAGTTTGCCGACATGATTAAAAATTAAAATGGACCTAGGAAGAATTTTTTATCGAATGTATATACAATATTTATTTCTAAATGAGCCCCTTAAAGTTCATTCACTGCATAGAAAAATTCTTCTAAACAAAAATAACAATAACAATAATGAGACAAGAAATGGATAAGTACAGGTATTAACCTACAAGTTAATGGGAAGTGAAAAAAAGAAAACGAGTAAAAAAAATCTAGAGTACGTTTACATTATTTTGTGGTTTTGTGTTACGGAGAAACAAATTATTAAGCGGACGGAATTCAACTTGCTACGAAGAGATGAATGTATGTCATCTCCAAACATTTCCTACGTGCCCCATGACTCGCACCGACAAAATACCGTAATTATAGAGACGACTTGTTAATTCAATTTATATTACCATCATGCATTGAATCACAAAATACTAACTACACTACAAAATTTGTTTGAGCAGTGCCATGAACTTGGACGAAAAGTTTTCTACTTTTTTTCTTTACGAAAAGTATTGTTTTGCATGCCATTGTTAATTGTTTGTGAACTTTAACTGGATTTTGGGGTACAAGGACGTTTTGGTAACAAAAGTGTGGGAAACGTGTATAATGTTCCTAATCAATAATAATAACCGTTGAGTGATAATATTCTATTTTTTTATGAAACTTAATTTCCGCCACTGCACACCAACAATTACTTATTCAAATATTATTACCTAAACTCACGCATTTCTATTCTTCGTTTTTTTTTTTCATATTCAAATTTATGTTATTCATTGGTTTGTTGGTTGCCGTATTGTTAAACGAAAAATTTGTATTATATTATAAAGTAACATCTCACGATTTGAACGTGTCTCTGACCTCTTCTAATTATTCTTCGTCTTCATCTTCTGATTAATAATTTTTAAAATAGATTTTTCTTCGACTTTTTATTATTATTTTCTTTGATGTGTGCCACACATATTGCGTTGATTGATTGGCAACAACAAAAAAGAAAGACAACCGCTAATAAAATAATGTACTCGATAATAATATTTTAATAAGTGTCTGTCGCATTAATTTTGTACTATTACTCACGTGTGTCGTAGAAGAGGAACGCGGTGTAGAAGTAAATTAATTTTAATAATAAATATAAAAATGTCTGTACTTTGCGATAATTTAGGGGTCCACACTTTTTGACAAATAAAAATTAGACCATCTTGTAAATGAGATTTTATGATTGATAGCCAGATGAAGTGAATCTTTAGCTATTTTTGAGGTTCTTCCGGATTTTCTGATCTTTATACTGTCAAAAATCAGATAACGGAAACGATTCAAGGGGTCGAATAGCCTCAAAGCCAATTTTGTTGAACAATCAAGATTCACTTTTTTAAATTCAAAATTTTCTTTAAATAATCATGAAGTGAATCTTTAACGTTTTTTATTATTTTAAAAACACCTAATTAATTTCTCTAATTAATAAAAACATTAACAATTTTTGTCACAACATATTTCGAACGTTTTTGTGTAGGTTCATTTTTAGGTGCGTGTATTGAAGAACTAAAGAGAGAACTATCTTATCTGAAGGTCAGTTAGACCGAAAAAGTGATTTGCATCTTTAGTAGTTTCTGAGGTTCTTTGACCTCTTGAACCGTCTTTGTTATCCAAATTGTAATTCCACAAATTTCTGAACTATTTATTCAGATTTGAAAACAGGGTTAAAAGGGACGATTCAAGGGGTCAAAGAACCTCGAAAATTGTTTTTGTCGCTTTAATGATGATTTCAAATTAATCACTAGTCCTATTGTTTTTGGGCTTTTTGTGGATCGTCAAGTTAGAAATCTTTACAGGTTATGGTCCGCTTTTATGAAGGGTATGCCTCTTACAAATTACGGGTCATCAGATCTTAGGTTCATTCTTTTCAGTTGTTTGAAAATTCTAGCATGTCACGATAAAAATGACATTATTACTTTAATTTGCGACATATTCATTGAAAAAATTCACTTTGATTTAAATTTTTTTTTTATTTAAAATAATTAAGGTCCCTACTGCGAAAGGTATAGTGCTTATTGACGACGCGTCTATTTGTTTGTTTGAATAATTAATTTGATGTGTTATGATATGTGAAAATGTACAAAATGTTTGATTGTTCGCTGTCTATAAAATATAATAATAACCTGCTTTTGCGTATCGTGTATGCAAGTTTGTCGTTGCTGTGCAACAGACAAAAATATAAATAAAGAAATTTCTTTCGATAAAAATTCTTTTTCACTACACGATTCATAAAATAAATGAAAACTGCTGTTTCTTCTGTTGTGTATTTTTTTTTCGGTGAGAGAGCGAGTAGTATATAAATACAAATCGACAGGAAAGTATACACGAAAAAAAAATCATTAATAATCAAGTCAATTTTAATGTGTCAATATATTCCATGTCCGCGCATATCATTTGATTGCTGTAACGTGCATGCCTGATGTACACACGAAAACTGTTTAAACGCGGTTTTTAAATGATACACAAAGCATGCTAGAACGATGTAAAGGTAGACATAAGTCACCGGCGGTGGTATGGTATGGTGGATGGCAGAGTAAAAGTTGACGAGCACTGTACGAAGAATTCTTCACTCCACTCTCTGCGCAACAATAATTTTAATAGAATACGTGAATATACAGGAAATATAATGTGTTTTAATGTTGTTTACGATATGACGAGAAGAAAAAGGAAAAAAGAGAGATTTATGGGAAATTTGTGTCCTTCAACTGATTAAATCTCAATAATTTTTGATGTTTTTCACTGATTTTTTTTGTAATTACCTTAAAATGATAATATTTATTCTTCATTGAAATTCGCAAGAAATTAATCACTTATTTATGATGTTTAACTTTAACAACTTTATATTTATTTGGTCGGATTGATTCATCCATTTCTTTTGAATTTTCATTCATATTTTATGAGCTTTAAATATTAATGACACTTTTGGTTAATGATCCGAAACACATTTTTAATTAAATTAATGTTTGTTTTTTTTTTCGTTCAACTTTTCATCTTCTTGCTCTCTGTCTGATGTTATTTTTATTTTATTTTATTTTATTATTATTTGAATAATTTACAATTTTATTTCACACACACACAAAAGACATATTATGTTGCTCTCCAGCGTAAAAATAAATAAATACAAAACGGAAAGACGATACACGAAATGAAAAGACGGAGTAGCAACAATCTCTACTGAAGAAATCGTCAACATAAAAAAAAATCAGAAGAAAGTGAATGACGCCTTTTTGCCGACATCGTGTATGAATGGGAGGCACTCATTGCCACTCACGGGTCACTCAACCACTCAATCCCAGTTGCAAAAAGAAATTTCCGACAAAATCCCAGTGCAAAAAAAATAATTTCCGACGTCCGTACCGTGTATGTGTATAGAAACAGGCATCCAGCCTGGAATAATGGAAGCAATATTGGAAAACTGGAAGTCCCGTTGTTGTTTTTTCATTTTCATTCAACAATTTTCGGAGATTTTTTTGTCGTATTTGTACAATTTTTGTTACAAATTAAATTATTTATTACAAAAGAAATTACATTGGACCAAGATACTCCTTTTTATTTATTTCTTAAGGTGCAAAACAAATAATTTTAATTTGAATTGATAATTAAATGATATGAAATTAATTTTTTGGTAATTTGAAAAAATTGAAGCAAAAATCATATGAATTTTGACATAATAATTCATGACTTAATTTGCAATTTTTTATATAATTTTTTGTATTTTTTATCTGTATTATATCTATTTAATATCAAATAAATATTAAAAAAAATGATTTTGCACCTTAACAAAATAATTCAGAAAAAGTTCAGTCAGTTTATTTAATTAGCCTCCTTCAAACACATTTCAAGGACACATCAAGCCAACAATTCCCAAAAAATTCTGATTTTATTTCATGAGAGCATGTTTGAAATACTTTGATGGTTAATTGGTTTTCGGAGATTCATGCACGCACTGCACAGGTGGTCGGTGGCAAAAGTTGTCGAACAATAATAATAATAATAATCAATTAAATATCTCGAGAGGAAATTTATTGCACAATTTAGGAAGGTCGCAGCAGGACATTCGCCAGAATAAAATTCAAACAAACCAAAGTGAAAAAGGAATATTCAAATGTTTTATTTTTGTCGACATTCCACCCTGCAGGAAATTCAAGACTTTTTAAGACAATCAAGGTCATTATTTAAATTTTTTTTTGAGAAAACTCGTAAATTTAACATAAAATTTTTAAACCATAAAATGTTAAATATACTCAAATTAATATTATTTTAACGAGTTTTCTAAAAATTTAAAAAAAAAATGAAAAATCTGTTAAGAAAAAGTTCTTACTTTCAGATCCTGAAGGTATAAAAAAAAACTTCCCATCAGGAATGAAAATAATAAATATGAAGCATTGAAACAGAAGCAATGAAGTACTAAGGGTATTTTTCTCATTAAACACTTAAAATATTTACATCTTTTTACCCTACTTTGAATATATTTCTGTAATTTATACGCGTCGATGACAGTCAAGTAGTGAATGCTGTATGCGAAGCATTACCACAAAACGGAATATACGGATTCTGATTTATTTTCTGTGTCTGCTCTGTTTATATTATAATTAAATTTATGTGTGCACGTGGTTAAAATGACAGACTTTCAACAGGATATTTTATTGAAACGAAAGTTTTTTCTTCTCCTCTTCGTGATTTTAATGATTTCGTGATGTCCCACCTCTTTTTCGATATCTTTTAGGTAATTAGAGATGTAATTAATTGTTGTCAATGTTTTTTCACAATGAAAAATTGGTGTCTCGCTAATAAAGTTCATGATTTTTTTGGTGTCTAGACTCTAGATTCAATATTTTAATTGAAATTAATTACTTAAAACTTAATTAAAATTAATATAAATGAGTTCAAATAAATGTCATAAATTTTGGGTCCTTACAAATTTATAAATTTTTATGTCTCGGAGATATTTTAACATGCGAAACACAAATTCTTTACAGAATAGCGAGATTACATTCCTAGAGAACATTTGTCCAAAAATTGACAGGATGAGACGAGAATAAGACATATGTTGATCTAATTTTTTCTTAATCCGTACAAGGTACAAAAATTGAAACCGGAAGAGAAATTTTAATTTTTTGTACAAAAAAACCAAAAATATCCAATTTCTATTATTTTTTTTACAAGATAGACATAAAACTTTAGTAATGATAATCAAACAAGATATTTTTTTTATCAACATTCAGCAAAAAAAAAAAGTTGTAAGTTTCATTGCCCCGAACGAGAAACGCGAAATGAGTACGTGCCACAATAATAATATGTAGGTAGGTAGAGAATATAGATGAGAATCAAAAGTGGTTTCTACGCATATTCCTGATTTCCGCCGATTATGTGATCTTTGGACGACGAAATATAGAGACATATGGATGATGATGCATTCGTAATAAAATAGAGCCGACAGGTACTGCGTGTGTACGGCGACTCGGAAAACTGTGGTGGAAAACAAATGTAAATTGTGTATCCGTGTGTGTATAATAGTCGTTTAATTTTCGGAGATACACACACACACATGCCTTGCGTCCTTTCGCATTACCATCAGAAGTATTCTCAGAACAACGACGACGACGACGACGAGACAAGAAAATATATCGCACGATTCCCTGAAATACAATTTCTTTTCCTCTCCCAGTCTCTCATAAAAGCAAAAACAGTAGATTGAGATGTTAGACTGACTAGAAATATGTTAAATTGGATGTTGATGTTTGTTCGTTGTTCTTCTTAAGCATGTCAGGGCATTAAAAGTTTGTTCCGATAGTTGTTGTCTAGTTGTTGTTGTTGTTGTTGCTGCATGTAAAAGGTTGGCTTGTTTATTATGCATTGCGCACATTCACAAAAATTATAAGACCACACATTCAAAATGCACGATATGGAGCATGTGAAATATCATAAATTGATTTATTATGCATCATCGTTGTCGACGTCGTCATCTAAGATTGTGCGCTTGCATGTTCGATAACAAAGTTCTTGTTAATTTTTTAGGCGAATTAATTTAGTTACTTGATTTTTTGTCGCATTTTGAGGAGGAGGAGGTATAAAAATTTTAAAAAAATAAATAATTTTTAATTATTATTAAAAAAATTAATTTAAAAATAATTAATTAATAAAAAATTATTTAATAAATATATTTTTTTAAGTTTTTGACCGTAAATCGACGTTAAATTGATTAAATAAATTTAAATTTTTAATTTTTACAAATTTATAAGTCAAAATTGAAGAATCGACTAATATAGACTTTTTTTAAAATTCGATTCAGTTCACGTGACTTAATTTCTTTTATCTGAATTTCAATGTTTTATTAAATTCAGAATAATTTTATTGTTTGTATGATTTTTATGTTAACTGAATATTTTTAAAGTTAAAATTTAGTTAAAGTTAAAAGTTTTAAAGTTTAGTTTGTTTTCGTAGTTTAAAAATTACGAAAATTATTTTTTTTTAAATTTTTTTCCATTTTATTTTTCCCCCTTAGTATTTTTCATCAAAATCGTCGGAGGGGGTCTGACAAAAAACCAAATAATCAAATATTGTCGCCTAAATTAAAAAAAAGAAAAAATCTTTCAGACACATAATGTCAAGGTCGATGAATTAATTAAAATGAAAGCAAAAGCAAGAGGAGACTCATGAATGATTAATAATTCAAAAAATCCGATTAATTTACATAAAACGAAAATTTAGGCCGAGATGAAATGGAATGTATTAATAATTAAATAAAATGTCTTTGTGCATGTTGCTACTCTATACTTCATCTCTCACTATTTAACAATCAATGTAAAAAGTTTTACTTTTACTTTGGTAGGTATCGACAACATTCACGTAGCAGCAGCAGCAACGGCAGCAGACAACAACAAACCAGTTTTGTTCCGAAAATTTTATTTTTTATTAACAAGAAGCCATCACACAGGTCATAAATATACAATTTTGCCAATTAACTTTTTTTTTTAGAGTTGGAGTAAAGGAGCGCAGACAGTAAAATAAAAAAAAGGAACATTAAAAGTTTTGTAAACAGACGTTTAACGATGCGACGACGTGTGTGTGGTGGCTCTATGACACGAAGAGAGTAATCAATCAATCAATCAATGACCTTAAAATAATTACGTTTATCATGTTCATTGAGCAATTGTTGGGAGAATTATTGTTTTAAAGCATAATACATGGAAAAGTATCGCTATCTCTATCTCGGTGTGACTGCACGTAGTTTATGTTGCTGAGTTTTAATGGGAAATAAACGAAGTGCGTAATTGATTGTTGGCTAGTTTGACGCAAACATATTACGCTGCGACCAGCAGGGAGCATTTCTTTGAGACAGACTTGAAAAGTCATAAGTCGCGGTTAAGATTACTATGAAAAATTTATGTCTTGCAAGCTGAAGTATAAATGAGACATGAAAAATTTGTTGCCTTTCAATTATTATTTTAAATTTTTTTATGATGGATTTTCATTCGTAAAATTTTTTAAAAAGACAAATTTCTGTCTTATTAAAAAATTTCTTTAATTAAAATAATTTTTCTTTTGAAATTTTTAATTAAAGAAATTTTTTGAAAAATTTTAATCAAAATAAAAAAAAAATTAAATCAAATATGTTTAAAAAATTGAAAATTACGGTTTTTTAATTAAAATATATTGTCGTTTAGAATGTTCTGAAATATTTTGATATAATTTTCAATTTTTTAAATAATGTTAATTGAAAAAAAACATACAACCAAATACTAAAAACATGTTAAAAAAATTGAATTCTAAAATTCAATCTGGTTCAAACATAAAAAAAATTGTACATTTTGGAAAAAAAATTATGAAAATTAAAAAAAAAAGAAAATTTAATGAAAGTTTTGAAAGTTTCTGATGGTGAAAATTTTTCACGGATATTTCACAGGTTGCGAAACATAAATTTTTCATAAACCACAAAATATTTTTCCAAGGATGTTAATCTTTTACTCTTCAAGATTAGATTTTGAACATCTAATTAACCTATCATAATTTCATCTTTTTTCAAGTACACACTCAAATTACAACCTCATTATCAACTTCATCATTATTATTAGAGAGATTTAAATAAATATGCTTGCAAACAAAAAAAAAACAAATCTCGAATAAAAGACAAGATAAAAAAAAAGGAACGAAAAAAGAGACTGAAAAAGCAAAAAAAAGGAATGTTGATTGTATTTATATTCCTCCGCGTATGATTTTGCTCATAAAAGGTAGTCAACACCAACTAAATGAATGTACAACGTCGTTCGCATTGTATATGGAGTACAGACAGCAACAGCAGCAACATGCAACGCGCGGTCAACGTGATAGTTTAATGACGGTATCAGATGTAAAATTTTGTAGACACCGACTGAGCTACGTGCAACGAATTTCTTGGCAGAGATTCATCTTAATAAATAAATGTTATTTTTTTTCCTCCGCTGGTTTGCATTTAGAAAAGTTTATGAAACAAAATCATGGCAAAAAGATTATTTCTTGTGTATTCTTGATCGTTCCTCTTTTCTTATAGCTACGGTTTTTTTTTTGTTGTTTTGTTTTTTTTTTTTGATTGCAGTAATCTCAAAACATTTTTTTATGATGTTAAATTGCTCTGCTTTTTTATTATATAGGTACTAGCATGCAACAACATTCAAATTATTAACAGCCATAATCACGCTGCTTTTTTTCAATTCGTAAATGTTTTGTGTGTATGGCATCAGCAAAGAAAAGATGAGAGATGAAACCAAATCGGCGTGTATTATAGAGATATTTACTGATGATAAAAATTGATCAAAGCGCATGTGTTGAATGTAATTCTTTTTTTTCCTTCTTTTCTCTGTGTGTTGTGTTTTGTTTTACTCTCACTGAACTTTTGTGTGCGGAGCTACTCGACTGGTTTGTTGTTGTTATTTGAATTCTTTGTTTTTCTGTTGCCTTTCTTTCATGTGTCTGTTTGAAGGAGAGACGATGGTGGTCCCTCTGCGATAAAATAATCTGTGAAAATATAACTGAAACAAAAAAGGAATCAATGAGATGATTTCGTAGAAGTGAGCAACGACGATGTACGTTTTTATGTGTATGTGGAAAGGACTACGAAAGGTGAGTCAGTGTATATATGATAAATGTTAAATAGAGGTAAATGAGCTGTTTACTGAAGGTGTGTGCACGAGTTTTCGGATAAAATCGTGTCACATCCGAATTTAAATGATTTTTACAGGTGACTTTTTATTCCGTTGGCAAAGCCAATTATTTCAGTGGGAAATTTCATTTGATGAAGAACGTTCCTTTCAAATACAATCTAATTAAATGAAAATCAATTTCCACCTCAATTATGCATAAGTACATGTTGGAATTTGCACACTTGTGTCCGGCATGTGAAAGAGACATCACGTTGCGTTATTATTATTTATTACGACAAAATTAATGAGCAAACATAAAAGATCGGAAGTTGCTCAGTAGATACTTGAATTAGCATACTCAGGATTTATTTTTTCGTGTCATTCAATGTTAACACTGACGGATTCCACATGAAGTCGTTCGATTTTGACATTTTTATGAGACTTTTAAGGTTGAAAGACCTGAGAACTTTTGGTTTTTTTTTAATTTTCCGATTTCATCCTCTTTAGGGGCCGATTTGAATCTCGAGTTTTTGATCATTTGAGCTTTTCGAGCTTCTAGTCTTCAAAATTCTAAAATTTCAAATTTATTTATCTTTTTTTGATAAATAACCTATTTTGTTGAATATATGGCTTCTTTTGAATATTTTGGAAAAAAATAAAATTGTAAGACTTTTTTTAATCGATTAATACAAAACAGTTCAGTTTTTCTTAAAATCAGACATGGAAAAAGTTTATTTTTTCTCGGGAACCAAACTCATTTCCCAAAATCATATTTACCCCAATATAATGAAAAAATCTTAAATTATATCAATTTTATACATTTTTAAGTTAATTCTACAAATTTTAATTTTCAGATCATAAAATTTTCCCATTTTTCTCTTAAAAAGTCAAAATTTTCTATGATTTTTGTAAATTTCCCGGGAACGAGGGTCCCAGGTCCCCGCACTTTTTCCAAGACCGCTTAAAATGTTTTTCGAGGTTATTTGATAATTTACAATTTCAACAAAAATATAATAAAAATTAAAAAAAAATTGAGAAAAATTCAAAGCTCGAGCATTTAACATTACTGGATTGAAAAGGCCTAAACACTTTATGTTTTTTAGATTTTCCGATTTCATCCTCTTTAGGGGGCGGAGGGAATTATAGTTTTTAGGCCATAACTATAATTTCCCCCACCCTTAAGAAATCGGAGAATCCTAAAAATTCTTCTCAACTCCCAAAGTTTCATTAAAAATCGAAAGACATTTATAACATTGTTCGTGGAATTCGTCTACTGTTAAAAATAAATAAATAGCACAAGTGTGGAAAAGTATCTCCATACAAAATTCAAAATTTTTGTCTTGGAATGGCACATACGAAAAAAAACAGGGACCATCACATCATCATGCAGCAGCAGCAGCACATCCTCTTTACGAAAAACGAAGAAACTTTTGTGTGTGTAATCATTCATTTTTCCATTCGTGTTGACGATTTTTTTGTTGCCTACGTGCCACGCAAAACATACACAGTCGAGAGATATGTTTGTTTCGCGCGATGATACATTAACACACAGTTTTTATTTTGAAAAAACAAGCTGCTGCTGCTGCTCCGCTACCGCTTCTGTTAGTTTTGCATAGACACGTATGTATAAATGTTTTTACCCCCTCGTGCTGCGTGTTGTTCTACTGTTTAAAATACTCTCGTAAATGTCGGTACATGTTGTTGTCGTCGTCGTCGTCGACGTCGGTCCATGCATGTGCGCGCGGTACTCTTTTTTAGATCAATATAATTGCTCCCTTTTCTGCTTTTTCCTTCGTAGTTTTTATCGCACACACACACAACACAGCAGCAGCAGCAACAACAACATCAACACATATCCTTGTCGTCGTCCGTGGCATACAGGAGTCGTCATCATCCTCGTGCTCTGCTGCACGTATATCGAGGTACCATTAAATAAAAAGTTGATTTTGTTTTCCCATTCCGTGTGTTTGTGTGTGCGCGAACTGATGTACGATACGGTATTCAATATTCAGTCAAAGTATGTGCATAATAATATTAAATGAAAATTTTTTTCGTTGTTGCTTTGTGCGAGGAGAGAGAGATGACGAAAGTGCCGAGAAGAAAGGGAAAAGGCGCGCATTCCATTCGGAAAAACACGACGACGTCGGAAAACCATATATGTGTCGTGCCGCATGTATATTAGCGATGATTGTGACTGTGTGTCATATCGCATCGGGTATTTTTCACTTTTCCTATTATTGTATGTTTTTTTGCTCTTCTCATATTTTCTTTTTTTCTGTGTACGTGGTCATATAACTTTTAGGCACTTTTCTTTTAACCTCGTGTCGGTCTCTTCCACATACACAAGTTATCTCGTACGAAGGTGCCTCTCGCAGGATGTATGCCTATTTTATTTTATTTTAATATATTAATATGAGTGTGCAAATAGCAGCAGAGCCGAAACAACAACTCCGCGCTACCCTCTTCGTCGTCGTCGTCTCCACATACGTGTACATATTTATGGCGAAAGATGTGTTGCGATAACTCGCGCGCAATCAAAGGACGTCGTTCAATAAAATGATATTTTTTTTTGTCGAAAATTCGTTTCGCATATCGTCATAAATGAGTTTTTAACCATCATGAGAGTGTGTCGCTATCATTGCTAAATTATTCACAAATTACTGCTGATACAGGAATAAATGATGAGTTCCAAAAGTCCCGTACGTGATGTTGTCGTGCAAAAATTTAAAAAAAAAATATGTAGAAAGGATCCCTTTTCAATTTAACGATTTTATAAAATTTTCACATTTACATGTGTGTGCAGAACATAAAAATGTACAAATCACAAATATCCTCATGTCTGGCTCATGCTGATATTGTCGTCCCATTATATTTATTAAATAAGGGGTTAAATAAATTGTATTCTATTTTTGTTTGCACTTATTTTTTGCTCTCTCTCTTTCATTGCGAGTGAGTATGCACGACAACGAGGACAACATCAAATAAAAATTAAAAAATATTCCCTTTTCACAGATTGAGCGAATTTGATGTTAATCATCGGGGAACATAACATGCATGAATTAAGGGCTCCAAAGATCCGGTAATTAAAAGAAACCGGTTTTTGGTGAAAAATGTAATTAATTTTATTTAAGTAGGAAGCTTTTAATTAATTTTAAACTTTTATTTAAATTAAAATAAAGAAAAAAAATTATCAAAAATTACCGTTTTATGAATTTTAGTAAAAAAAAATTAAGAATTAAAAGAAATATTTTAAAAATATTAAAAAAAAAAATAATTAATATTTTTAATAATTTTTTATACCTCCTTTTTAATTTTTTTAAATTAATTAATTTTTAATTTTTTAAAAGATGTTTTGAATTTTTTAAATTATTATTTTTTAATTTTAAATTGTATTTTTAAATTTTTATTTTTTACCTTAAAAAAAGTAATACATTGATTTCCAGATATTAATTAGCCGGTTCTTGAACTTGAAGCACCTTGTTTGCAATCCCATTCCATGTGGTCGCATATTTTGCAAAGCCAGTTTTTAATTTTCGTCTCTTTTGCTGGTTAAAAACATTTCACAATTAGCAAACCATAAAAAATACAACAACAATTTTGCATATCATAAAACATCATTTTTAAATTAAATTAGCTTTGAACTTGTCGGCTTTGTGGTTTATCTTTTAATTTTTCTGTTTTTGTGGCACGTTTGACGCATTGAAATCGGAAACTCTTCAAGAAATTAACTTATCATTGAGATTATTTTCTCAATCCACCTGCTTGTTTACATACAGATTCCGTGTTAGGCAAAGTATTTAAACAAACATTTACTTGCACACAAAAAATGCGGTGCATGATGACTTTGCGAATATGTAACCCTTTTTATGAAACGTTTAGTGTGTCACTTGATGGCAACGATCAAGCACAACGACAACGACGACGACAATTATTGTGTGAATGATGAATGGATGGAAGTGTGTAAAAGTTATTTGCAGATCTATAAAAGTAACTGAACTTAAAATAAAACGAATGATATGTAAAATGCTTGAATATATTAGAATCCCGTTATTTTTGTGCTCAAATACATGAAAATGGCACAAAATTCGCACCTATCTGTGTGTTTGGTAGATTTAACCGTTTACTTAAGTGCTTAAAATATTTTTTTTTTCGTTCTGTTTTTGACGATTTCAATTGCGAATCGGCGAACGAGAGACGATTGAAGTTTTATTTATTCAAGTGCTGAGTAGAGGAGTTTAAAGAATTCAAATGAACCTTATTAAATTTAAACAAATTACATTTAAATGATGACACATGAAGATGTTCTTCGATCATCAAACTAAGGTGTGAATGATGGCGCGGTTTTGCGGAGCAAAAAAATGAGATTAAAACAACTTAATCGCATTTCAATCTTTTGGGAAATTTTCAGAGTTTATTGTTAGATTTTCTAAGAATTTTTAGGGTTTTCCAAAGTTTTTCTCAATTTAGAGTAACTTTGAGACTAAAAAGATTCCTACAAAATTTAAGATATTAAGTTTTCCACGAATTTCCCGAGTTTCAAAGATTTTCCACGTTTTTGCAAGAATTTTCCGGGTTTTCTCGAAGTTTTTTTTCAAAATTTTGCTTTTTTCGTAGGTTTAAAGAGTTTGAAAAAATTATAAAATTTTGAAATTCTTTAAGTTTTTCTTAATTTTTCACTAATTTACCCAGGAATTTCCATGAGTTTCTCTATTCTTAATTTAGAATTTTTCGTCAAATGATTGTATCTGATGTTTTTGTACCATAAATGGTCATTAATGGTATGTATCTTGAATTAGCAAAGGCAAATTTACACAGCACTACGGACAGACGGACATACGGTACAAAAAATCGAATTTTTTAAAATAAATTTTGAAATGCAGTAATGACAGAACAAAGCAGGAATTTGTGCCATTGACCTTTTTGTTTACTCTCTTGCTAACGGTAAAAAAGGTAGGTATTTGCCATTTCATGACTACTACCTGTTTGATTTTATTTGGCACGTCGTCGTCGGCATCGTCACAAAAGTGAGTCGAGTTAGACAGACAAGAACGGAAATTTATTTAAATAAGTTTGCTAAAATGAACTGGATAATAGTTTTTAGTTGTCTCATGACATCGCCGCATGGATGGAACTGACCCATTTTTCTAAAAAAAAAAATTGTTAGTCTAGTCTCGCATAACTGCCGGCTACCTTTTTTTCTGTATGTTATTTCACACTCCAAATATCGCTTCCAAACACAAACACACAAAAGTACTGCAAATTTTATAATAATAAAAACATTTCTCTTTGTGTATAGATAGATAGATATGCTCTTGGCAGGCTGGCTGGCTGGCAGATTCACATTGAAAGTGAAAGTACCGGAGTGACAAATGTGCCATAAAACATTTTATGCCCCAAGGATTTCCCATACAAAACGGCTTTCGCGTACAATAATATGCACATTGTAGGCCAACAACATCAGCAGCCGCCATCCACAAACTGACACAAAGATCAGAGTTTGCAGGAAGAGGCAAAAAGGAAAAAAAAAGTGTGTAGACATTTTAATGTGCATGTATCGCAATATTATTTTATTTCATAAGACAGTCGTACACATGTGTCTCGCATTGCTATACTATATGAAAATAAATGGCATTAATAATGTGCCAGTACTCCCGTAGGGGCACACTTTGGTATCAGATCAGTATCAATGAAACTGCCTATTAAATTCTCTTTTTTTCGACTTCTGGTTCAACTCTACTATACGACGGAGTAGATGGTGGGTGTTGAACACATGCAAAATTTGTGTACATTTTTTTGTGTTGAACAAATATTGTGATATTATGATGATAAATGATACGATAAAATCAATGAATAGCTTTTGATACGGTTATGAAGTGATTATGTACAACAGCAAAAAGGAAAGAAATGCGAATATAAAGTGTTGCTGATAGTGAAAACGAAAGGGTTCTCGCAATGGGGAATAGATTGGCGAAAGAATAAATAGAAATTGACATCACATTATTTTATTTTTGCAAAAACTAAGCCTGGCAAAAATATTAGAAATAAAATAAATAAATTTATTAAAAATTTTAGAGGAGATGTATTTAAATATTTTCTTTGCAATTTTTAATATTTTTTGACGTTAAACGTTGATTAAAGAATCATTGAATTGAATTAAATTAGTTTAAACTCCAAAGTGAAAAAATCAAATAAAATCTTCCAACATAAAAATTTTTCTAAAAAATAACTAATTTTGGTCATGTGACTTGATAATTTTTATCATATCATTTATCTTATACATTTTAATATGAAACATCTTATTAAAGCAAATTTCTTTTGTTTTTAATAGGATTTTACTTTAAACAATAGTTTTTCATGGTTTTTCATTATTTTCTCTATTAATACGCCTAAATTTGTTTTAAGAAAGACAAAATTTGAACATAATTGAGCATCTTGAATATTATAAGAGTGATTGTTTCAAAATTGACCTAATATTGAACAACATTTTTAGAATGAAAATTAATATCATATATCGTTAAAAAATCTAAGAATTGAAATTTTAGAGCGATTGTTGAAAAATTTTCTGTTTTTTCGACCCAAAATTTCATCAAAAAATTTAATGTGTATTTTATTCTTGCTATCATTCATTCAAATTTTCAGGAAATTATTAAAAATATGCAAAATATGACTCAAAAGCCAAAATATCCAAAATAAAGCTGGGCTAAAAATATTCCAAATTTAAAAATATTTCACTACATTTATTTCCTAAAAAGACGATTAGAAAAAAAATTGTCAGGCTTAGTAAGAAACTTCAAAGTTTACCAAAAAAAATGAAGCAAAAAAAAAAATATTAAAACAAATACAAACGCAAAAAGTTTGCATAATTTTTGCATGTACGTCAGAGACACCGCAAAACAACAAGAGAAAGTAGAAAATATTAAAAAAAAAATATCATCAACAATCAATAAAACAACAATATTTACGTATACTTCATATTTATCCGATACAATGTGCAATCAGTGGTGCAGGTTCTTTGATATTGGGCACACTTGCTAAAAAACACAATCTAAGGCAATAATCTTTATTATTTTCATAATAAATCAAACGATGCCCACCACTGATACACAACCAAACTATTTATAAACAAAAAAAAAACACCGATTTGTTTTGTATTAATTACAGAATGCTTTAATGATTATCATTAACAATAACAAGCAACAAATTGTATCGTTAAAGGCAAAAAAATAATAAACAAAAAATAAAATTTGTTACTTGATACACTTTATTTGTATTTTTATAACCATTTTAAAGTTTATTTGAATAATGATTTTGATTTTTTTTACTCTTTTTTTCACTAATACTTGAGCATACAAAATATTAAAAATATAGAACATCTAGATAAAAAATTAAATGTCGAATTTTTGATGACGCATGTTAAATGTCGTTAAATGAGCTCTTCCGTTCGATAAATCATTTTTTTTTCAGTCGTTGTGAAATAAATTTCTTAACAATTGTTTTTTTTTATTTATTTTATTTTTTTTTAAATGAGACTGTTGTCATTCATTCACCTCCATGTATACAATTTTGCGATATTTTTTTCATAAATTTCTTATTATAACGCAACAACTGTACCAAAATCAATTTGATTTGCTAATTTCTTTTGTCTTTTGGTGTTCTTGTTTTGTTTTATTTTCTTCACAAATCGTGCTGAATGTTTCCGTTTTGTTTTCTGCTAATTTAATGGAAAGCCGGTGAAACATTGACCCGGTCTTGATCTTGTTAGTACATTTTTTTTACGATTCTCACAACAACAGTAGTGACGATGTTGTCATAAATGTTTGACCCTTTTTTATACCTATAATTTTTCAGTCAAAAATAATAAAAGTCTTTGTTATTATTTTTATTTTTTTGAAGACGAAAAAAAAGTATGGCGGGTGCACACCCGTTCAGGTAAGAAAAAAAAAAGTATCCGGCCCATAAAGAAACACATGTCGGGACTCGTCTACCTGAACCTCCGCAATCGAAAACGAAGTCTTAAACCACATGGCAGTATTATTATTATTTTATTTTGTGTTCAGGTCAAAGTTTAGTGCTAATTTCTTGATGAAAAGTACACAAAAAGAGTTAATCATTGACAGTAAATATTAAAAAAAGTAATGTAAATGACCTTGTTTTGATTATGTTTATCGCGTAAAAAACGATAAATTCTAATATGTCGTCGTCTCATATATGGCAAAAAAAAAATAATAAAGCATCGGCTGGCTGATGAATGGTAAATATAAGAGATATGCAAAAAAAATATATTTAAATCAGATGAACAAGTTACAAAATTCATACGATAATGAAGTCGTGGATGTACGAAAATGCATCGAAGAATCGAACAAAAGCTCATAAATAACCTCAGTCTTTTATACAATATTTATTGTTTGTCATGTTTTAGATTTTTTTCCTTCATCTCGATATAAAAATATTTGTAAGAAAGATAGTGGAAAGCAAAATGAGATGTATTTTTCTACTTGCGATTCAGCTTCAGATTGTGTATCCTTTAGTTATAATCCAGTATCAATGTGTTGATATTATCGACAAGTGGTAGGACCTGTCAGAGTCACTGATTTTCTTCTCTGAAAATGAATTTTTCACTTTTTTCCTCACTCATACATTGACACACACACACAAACAAGTCTCGCTTGTGTATTGGTGTGTGTGTGTTACGGATAATTTGGAAATTTTCCTCGATTTTTTATTAAATTTAATAGCTTTTTTGCACTCTTAATAATTTTTATATCATATTTTTTTCGGGTAAACATTTATATATTTTATTTTTGTGGAGAAATTGTGTTATTTTTTCTTTTTTTATATTATTTTTTCCATTGATTCCATTCTCATATTCCATTCATTCCAATATCTCGGATGAAACGCATCTTTGCATCTTTTTTCTTGTGGACTTTGATTGCATTTTTCTGACACAAATCTGATCACTTTTGCACTGTGGCGGGCTTCGGGGAGCCCGGTGATGGCTAAATACCTGATTTATCTAGACGATTCCGGTTCATTGGACCCTGTATTTCGGCGCCCAGCTAAAATTGGGGCCACAGAATCACATTACACAATTTTTGTTCATTTCGCATCTTGTATGCCGCTTCTTGCACAACTAACACTAACTGCACTAACACTGGACATTCTTCGGGGGTTCTGCACTAAAATTCGGATTTAAAAACACATTTTTACTCAAGAATTCGCTTAAAATCGCTAGACGTCCCTCCGCAGACAATTTTTTTTTACTGATTATTGTGACGTCTTCCTACGGGCCTTTCCTCCTCCTGTGCTCACACTTTTTTCGGGCGAAAGCATTACCGCCCGTGCGTTAAATTCGCACGAAAACATTACTTTAAATGGGTAGGCGCCATCCATTTACGGCGTCGGAAGTTTGAGGGGGGTTGGGGGTTCATCAAATTAACAACGGGTTCCGACGAGGGGGGAGAGGGGTAAAAAGGAAAATACGACGTCGTATAAATTCTCAATAATTAAGATTTTTTGTTTCAATTTGTAAGAAATATTTAAGTGCTTCAAACTTTTTTGATCTGTTTTTTAACTTACTGAGTTCAATGTCGTCAAATAAGAAAAAAATCTACTATTAATTATTTTCTATATATGAGAAGCTATGATTAGTTAGTAATCAAGTCCCTTTTAATTATTTCATTTATTGTATAAATTAAAGTCCTGGTTGAATAAAAATATTGTATTGTATTAACTTACTTATTAACGTAATATGTAAATACAATTTTTCACAAATGAGACTTCCACTTCTGGTAACCAGAATGCTTTTTGCTGACTTGCGTTTTTCGCATATGCAACTCGTTTTTAAATGGTCCAACTCGTAAAGGTCTTGTATTCCCTTAGCAACCAATAGTGCAACCAACTGAATAATGGCAACATAATGTCATTGGTTGCAAAGGGAAGCTTTCTTGAGCCCTTATAATAGCAACTGTTCTTGCAATGCCATATTGAACAATTTGCGCCCAACTTAACAGACATCGTTCCTTTATTTTGATGCGTTTTATAGTGTCTGTTTAATTGTTCTTGTGTTGGTTGAAAAACAGGGTAACCGGGGTATTTGCATTTAGCCACAAATTATTTACAGGTGGTTCCATTCAAGTTCGAACTAATTTTTAAACAAATTTTTCTTAAAAGTTGGGGGATGGTATTTTACTAAAAAGTACATCGTAAATTAGGGGGGGGGGCTTTAAATTCAGGGTAGTCAAAAATTTGAACAAATTTTTCTTAAAAAGGGGGGGGGGTATATTTTATTAAAAAGTACGTCGTAAATTAGGTGGGGAGGGGGTCTTTAAATTCAGACGGTTTCCGATTATAGGGGGTGGGGGTCAAAAAATGTCCTTTTTTTATTCGACGCCGTAAATGGATGACGTCATGAGACGAATGAAATTGATAACCCTTACAGATTGTAGCGCCATCTGCGACACGAAAACACGGAGGCTCGTGACTGAATTGCGCGCGAAATCCATAGTGACGAAATGAGACGATCGAAAGTGATACTGTTATATGCTGTCAGGTAAGTATACCAGTACTGGTATACTTACCTGACAGATGTATAACAGTTCAATTTTAGCCGACTCACTCCGTCACTATGGATTTCGCGCGCAATTCCGTCACGAGCCTCCGAATGTTCGGAATCTCATTATTCCGATCGTTCATCCAATCCGAATCACCGAAAAGGTAAACAAGCCTTGAAAATTCTCTATTTTCTTGTTAAATATGGCTCGACAACTGGCAAAATTGGGATATCTGGAGACGAAAAAGACACTGTTTCTGCTGTGTGACTTGCAGGAAAAGTTCCGACCTGGAATGAAGCTCTTTGATCCCGTTGTAAAGAATGCAGCAAAGTTGGTGAGTCGCAAACATTGAACTTTGAACTGATAAGGCTGATAATACATACTAATTAATCTTTTTAGGTACAAGCAGGTAAAATCCTAAATGTGCCACTGATTGCTACGGAGCACTATCCGGAAAAGTTGGGACCGATTGTCAAGGAGCTCGATTGTTCGCATGCCAAGGGTGTCTTTTCGAAAACGTTGTTTAGTATGTGTACGCCGGAAGTTCAGTCGAAAATGAAGGAGCTAGGTGACTTGGAGTCTGTCGTTTTGTTCGGATTGGAGGCACACATTTGTCTGGAGCAGACGGCCATGGACTTGCTGAAAGAGGGCTTTGCGGTGCACGTTGTTGCCGATTGTTCCGTTTCGCGGTCTGCCGAGGATCGAGCGTTGGCATTGGAACGTCTCAGGCAGCTGGGATGCTTTGTGACGACAAGTGAAAATGTCATCTTTAAGTTGTTGCGAGACAAAAACCATCCGGATTTTAATCAAGTGAGAAAACTAGTCGCACATCCGTCGGAAGACACGGGATTGGCAAAGCTGTGAAATTGCGAAAAAATTGTGTTATTTGGCCTTTTGAAGGATTTAGAAATAAAGTTGTTAAATTTTATTTTTTTTAAGGACATTTTAATGTTGATTCGAACTTAACCAGGGTTTTTTAATAAAAGGTTTTTAAGATAAAAAAAATTTTGAAATACTTTTTTTTATGAAAAATGATAATTTTTAGAATTCGAAGAATATTTTTGATGTTAATATCGATTTAAGAACTTTTTAAGGTAAAAAAGAACTATTTATAAAAAAAATAAATACAATTTTTATAGAGCTTGAGATCAAATAAGTCAAATATAGAGAAAGTGGGTTTTTTGAGCTCAATTTGATGTGAAATAAAATTTTTTTACGTATTAGAGGCTATTTTATCGAATTTCAATAAGATTTTTGACAAAACTCAATCATATTTAAAAAATCAAATGCTCAAAACCTTAAAATTAAAACTTCAAAAAAAAGTCAATGGTTATGTAAAATTTTTCAATTTCAAAAAATTTCTTAAAATGATCAAAATTTTTTTTTGTACCTAATTTTTACAAAAATGCTGAATTGTTTCATTCAATTTTTCAAAAACAAACTTTTAGCATCCAATTATTTTTATAGATTTTTTAAGAGAAAAAAAAATATACTAATTTTGTAGAAAAAGTATACTTGAAAAATTGTAAACTTTCATTAAAACTTCAAAAAAAAGTCATGGTTATTTTTTTTTTCAAAAAATTTCTTAAAATGACGACATAACCCACGCTAAGCATGAATTGGAGACACGACGACAAACCCACCTAAATTTATTTTTTTTGCTAAATGAACTAAATTTTATAAACATAAGCTTTCATAAAAGTGTATTGGAAAAATTTAACTTCAGTAATTTAGAACCCAGTTGAAACCTTAATTTTAAATCTTAAAAATAAACATGATTCTTCAAGAATTAAATTAACTAAATTAAAAAATTTTTAATTTTAAGAAAATTGGTAAAATTAAAAAAAAAATCTTTTGTTAGTTTTGTTAGTTTAAAATCTAGTTTAGTTTTCTATAAATAAAATTTCAAAAATGAAAATCAAAACAAAAGAGGATTTTTGGAATAAATTTTATTTAAACATAAGGATAGCAACTTGTACTATTTAATAACTCCAATAAGATTAAGAACATTTTCGTCACAAGATTTATTCAAATATTATTAGTTCTTTGAAAAATACAGATTTTTTTCTTTTTTCTATCTCTACTAATACTAGATCGATTAAACAATTGGTTTGATGAAAATTTTCTTACATGAAATACAACATTTCAGTTTGCTTCATAAATGCAAAAGTGTATTTAATTTTCGTCGACTACAAACAGCTCTAGGAGGTACTGATGAACTTTATAAACCAATTTAAAAGTTGCAAGACAAAGTTTAATTGAATTGTAGAAATAATTTGATATTGATGTGCTTTTATTTTATTTGACTGTTGCACAAAAAAGACAGCCAATGTACAATTTTCAAGAGTTGAAATGATATAAAGTTACGTACCTATATCATATAATAAAGAATTAAAATGCGGAAATTTATCGAAGAAAAAAAAAGTTAGTCAAGTGTTTTAGGTTGAAGCTCCTTCGAGTTTTCCCAAGTAGCTGATAAAGGACGAAATCAATCGTTGATCCAGCAAATTGAAGGCATTTTCGAGCGTAATATTTTCCAAAATATCTTCAATCAAAACCTTCCATGTTTCAATTTGGGCGGGATCTGTCATGGCCACTTGCATAAAGTTGTGAAAAAGGTTGACGTCGAAGATTTCGATGGAGTTCTGGGCAAATTCCACTAACTTTTCCAGAAAGTTAATTTCAGTCTTTGTCTTAACGATGATTTCGACGACAACTCTGTTCGCGGCTGCCGTGTGATTTTGTCGATTGTCGAGCAACTTGACAATTGCGGTATACGGTGAGTCACCCGCACGAATTAACCCGTCGACGATCCACTTGTAATTCTGCAACAGCTGGTAATTCGATTCGGCCATGGAGATTGCGTCGAGAAGTTGACGTTGCAATTTGCGGTCGCCAAAGTACGATGAGATCGCGGGAAAGTAAATGCGCGAACAATGGATACTGTTGTAGCAACTAATGACAAAGGTGAGGACTTCGTCGATGCTCATCTGGTACAGCATGTGCTTGACCCACTTGATGTCGGGAAACGTGTGGTTGCGGTTGCACTGAATGTTGCCGGTGCACGTGCCAAACATAAAGTTCCGGCAAATCTTTGAGAATTCCGAAAGGAGTGTGTGACTGGCAGACGTTTTGGACGAATTGCTTGGATAGGGACTTTTGTCGTTGTTGGTATCAGGTGTGGAAGGGTGAAGCCAGGGATAACTGGGAGGTGGTACGTTCATTGGCATACGAGTCCAAGGTGAACTAGGGGCAGGTTGCGACATAAACATGGCCCAAGGAGAGACAGATGGCGGTGTGAAAGATCGTTGGCGTTGTTTGGTGTATGGCACAAAACGAACTCTTTCCGAATTTGTTGATGACACAACTTTTCCGTGACTGTCTTTGGTCTCTCTTTCTCTTTCCGACAACTTTGAGAATCTATTCCTTCCATCATTGCTCGATTTTTCGTCCTCGTCATCATCCAGGATGCTTTGACGTTGAACGTTTTCTTTGTTGACAACTTCCTTTTTAGGTGTCTCATCCCTAAAAACCAATCGAAAAAATTAAAAACTGCGACAAAAATAAAGAAAATCATAAACTCACTTAAATTCTTCGCCAAAATCGTCATCTGTTTCGATAGCAAGGGCATCGTCATCTTCGTCTCGCGTGGCAAAAGGACTCATTTCCGGGAAAACCTCAATCGATCGATCATTCGCCGATTCCCTGATCGTCTCAATAAACTGCTTATCTGACTCGTCAATTTGGAAAGGATCAGTTTTTTTGCGCTTCAAAGTTTTTGGTGCTGGTTTTGAGTCTTTGACTTTACTTTCATTCTCACTTTCAGTATCTGAGGCATTTTTGATGCGATTGTAGCGTTTTGGGCTGCTTTGTTTTGCGTACTTGTCCATGGCGTCTTCGTATTCTTGCGAACTTAAAATAACTCTACAATCACGCAATTTTTCACTGTTCTCCATCTTTTTCGGGTCCTCCAGGGTCTTGTCTCGGCGAATTTCACAGTTTTGAATAAATTAATGGCTATTCACGAGGTTTTTCAGTGCAAAAGTATAGCACATATTTTTTAGCATGGCTTTTTTTAGGTAAGGGTGTTCCAACAACGTAATTTTTTTCAGGTTTATTCGTGTCACCCGTAAACTTGGTTTCACATGGTAAATTTTGTTTTTTTTTAAACCATTTATGAAAATTCGAAAAAAAATGACCTTTTTTATCTTCTTTGACACAAAATAGTAATTTTTTAGATCTAAAATTTCAAAAATACGATTAAAGATTGTTGAAAATGATCTCATTTTGTCAGAAATTTTTCCATCTTTCCAAAGGATGTCTAATATTTTATGTATGCAAGTTATTGGAATATATTTTAAAGTCCTATGTCTTAAAAATGCCTTCGAATCAATTCGATTTTTTTTTTGATAATTTCCCTATATCCACTTATTTTTTTTTAAATTTTAATTTTATTGGAATAAGCATTTGAGGCAAATAAAACTTTTCATTTGGCACACGAAAAAAACTTGAATGAATGAATTTTCCACATGAAGGAAAATACTGATCGGGAATTGAGTACCGCCATTCGAAAGCTGAGAAAACCTACTTAAAAAATGATACGCATAAGTTTTAGATTCGACAGTGAATTTCGTGACATATCAAAATTTTGGTGACTTTATTTCTCTATTTTTTTCTGAAAAAAAATTGTATTTTAAGCATTTTTTTATTATTTTTATTTATAATTTTTAAATTTTTAAAATGATTATTTTATTAATAGAAATTTAAATTTGACAGAAAATACTTTATATTAACTTAATATTTAAATTTAACATTTCTTTCACACATATTTAACAGAATTTCATTATTCCACAATTTTTACTATTTATTTTTCTATTTAATTCATTAAAAATTTAATTAAATTCAACATTTTCTTCTTATTGCTTTTCTATTTTTTTTCTGATTTTATTTTTCTGATTTTCGCTTCCACTGTAGCTTTTAGTATTTTTCTATTTGTTCTTATTCTTAGTCCTAAATTACTATTGTACTGAACTTTGCATGATTTTTCTTTTTTTTTATTTCTGATTTAAATAAAAAAGTTTGTTTGAAATTTATTGTAAGGTGTTTTTTAAATAGGATGTATTGTAATTTTAGGGATTTTGATGAATGAAATTTTTCAATGCTGTTTTGTAATGCGTTTGCAACATCTGTGTGGACATTTTGCATTGTTAATCAATTCCTCCAAGTCCGTGGCATTTTTTATTTGCCACATCAAACAATTATATGCCACATTTATTATTAGCCGCACAACAATTAGGTATTTGGAAATCGTAAGCTTTCTCAGCAAACGTCGAGGAAAGCTTTTTACGGCGTCCTCAAAATTCATTCAGCTCTCACAGGGATACTTAATACTGTGAAAATTGACTGAAAAATTAAGAAAATTTTCAAAATATGACTTTCAAAATTCAAAATTATATTTATTTTTTAAATCTCAAAAGGACCCAATTGGCTCAGATTTACAACAAAACACTTCCAACAATTTCAAATTGGATAGAGAAATTCGAAAAAGAAGGATGTGTAGGAAGAAAAAAACAACTTAAAATTATTTATAAAAAATTTGGTCACCTAAAACGGCAATGGCTTTTAAATTTGTACGTAAAAGAACCAATTTTATACTTAAGTGAAGCGCAAGAAAAATTTAAACGGAAATTTAAATAAAAAAGTTTGTTTGAAATTTATTGTAAGGTGTTTTTTAAACAGGAATTGTAAGGATTGACATGGAAAGTTATTGAACGTAGGGCTCTCCAAATTAAACTCAAAGATGTGTTACGATTTTGTGATGAAATGACTCAAATAAATTGGTCATACGAAAATTTAGTTTTCCTAGATGAGGTTTCGTTTAATGGACAAGACATGTTGAGGAAAAACGGATACGGAACAAGGGGAGAGTCATTGGTGTTTCGTGGAGAGTTTGTGCGGATAATTTCAAATGGAGAAAAAACGGTATGTAACAACAAAAGGACAGGAAACATGTTTACCAAAAAAAATTTGCTCATTTTTTCGTTTTGGCGTTGGAAAATGCTTCATTCATGGGTGAAAACATTTATATTTGCCCGAATTTAATGGATGGAAAAAACCCTTATTCCATTGTTCGGATAACTTATTTATTAATGCGATCTTTAAAAATTCTCATTCCAAATTTGTCCGCGTATTGTTTAAATCCAATTAGAATTCATTTTTGGAAACTGTATGCGTAAAAAATACAAAGAAAATTCCAAAATCGACAAAAAAATATTGATTTGCGAAGTCTTAAATAAATTCAAAAATAGAAATATGGAGAGAATTTTTAGAAAATGTGGTTATTTTTCAAATGGGAAGTTTGATCCATCTGAAGTTTTAAAAATGGATTTGACAAAATTCGAGTTTAACTAACTTTATTACATTAAGAAATAGAAAAAAATAAATAAAAATTATTCCAAGTTTGTTTTTTGAAATTTAAGCCTAAAAAGGTCTTGGTTTTTTTTTAAATCCGGATGTTTTGTAATTGCCTCGCCGAAGCCATTAAATTGATGATTTTCCAACGCCAATTGACCCAGAAAAATTTTTCTGGTGAATGCTGTTTTCAAACGCATCTTTGCAACATCTTTAAAAAATGTGTCGACATTTTGCATTGTCGCATTGTTTGCCACATCAAACAATTATATGCCACATTTATTATTAGCCGCACAACAATTAGGTATTTGGAAATCGTAAGCTTTCTCAGCAAACGTCGAGGAATGGGTCTTAGCTTTTTACGGCGCCCTCAAAATTCATTCAGCTCTCACAGGGATACGCTAACTACTGTACTAAGCTGACTCCCTAAAATTAAGAAAATTTTCAAAATATGACTTTCAAAATTTAAAATTATGAGATTTTTAATTTTTTTTTTTTGAAAATAAAAGCCCATTTACCTACAAAGTCTAAACTAAAAATTAAATGATGAACTCATAGAAAATGATTTAAAATCGATATAGGTTTTCAATTAATTTTTTTCAAAATAAAAAAATCCCTCACATATTTCAAAAAATGTAACGTGAAACAGAGAAGATATTTGGAATGTCCTAAATCTGTCATTAGAGGCATCATCGGTAAACAGTGATTTTACCGCAAAAACAAAACAAACCGCCATGTAAGAAACGTCACCACATACGTACTACACACGTTTAAAGTTCGTTCGTTCGCTAAAGTTAAATTTTCTATCGAAAATTTTTTAAAATTGATGATAAAACCAGATATTAATTTACAAAAATAGTAAAATTTGATAGAAGAAACCCTTTTGCAACGCAAAACAATCAAAATCTGAGGTAAGATAAGAAAAATCCTTAATTTTTCATCGAATCAAACTCTTGCTTGAATTTGAGGTTATGTGAATGACTCTGCTTTTTTTTCTTTTCAGGTCCCTCGGTATTCAACAAAAATGGATATCGACGATTTTATGGACATCAATCAGCCAATACGACGATATGTGATACCCGATAACTCGCTCGAGTTTCGACGTGAGCCGCTGCCATCGAGTATTTTGGATTTGGAACCGCGTGAAAGACAAGGCACAGAATTCTCCAAAACTCTCAGAAATGCCCAGGATTCCGAATTGGTGGATACCTTTCGAGGCCTAAGTGTTGCGGCACGTCATCGTTTTGGCCGTAGATCCAATATGGACAACATAACGAGTGATAATACCGATACCGAGTCACTTTGTGGTGTCGGTGGCATTGAGGATTTCGTGCATGAAGAGCAAATGCGGATGCAAAATGACATTTACGAACGTTATGCCTTCAATCCGAGGCCATTTAACCCGCAATTGCCGATTCACAAGTACAAAAGTGAAATTCTTCGACGTATTCGCGATTCGCCCGTCATCGTGATTGAAGGTGAAACAGGTTGCGGCAAAAGTACACAAGTTCCGCAGTTTATTTTGGACGATTGTTACCAAAATAACGCTTATTGTAACATTGTGGTAACGCAGCCACGTCGTATCGCTGCCGTTTCCTTGGCGGAACAGGTTTCGCGTGAACGCGGATACGACAAACACACCGTGGTCGGATACCAAATCGGACTTGATCGGAAAACGTCAGACGATACGAGACTTCTTTACTGCACCACCGGCGTCTTGTTGGAAAAGTTGATCAAGAACAAACAAATGGACATGTACACACACATTGTGCTGGATGAGATTCACGAACGCGATGAAGACATGGAGTTTCTGTTGATTGCCATTAAACGCTTCATGATCCGAAATCCCTTTGACACGAAAATTATACTGATGTCTGCCACCATCGACACAAAGCAATTTTCCTCGTATTTCCGGCTACCAACTCCTCGAGGGGATTTCTTAAAAGCACCAATTTTGAAAATTCCCGGTAAACGTCAATATCAAATTTCGACGTACTATTTGGACAACTTGGATACTATTCATGGAATGAGCGCTTTTGAGGGAGTCGAAACACCGAGAATCACTGACAAAATGTACAGAGTGGCACGTTCGATCGTCATATCGTTCAATAGTCCGCAATACACTGACGATGGCATCTGTTTCCTCATGTTTTTGCCCGGAATCCATGAAATTATTCAAATGCATCAATTGATGGTGGAAGAACGCAATCGGTGAGTACTGAAAATTATTCTTCGAGTCCGATCCAAATGAAACTGAAAAATAAGATCAAAATTTTATTTCAATAAATTTAGTCAAGAGCGCTAATTACTTATCATTTTGGTCGTAATTTTGCAAATTGATAGTTTTTTATTCGTTTCACCAATTTTTGGGACATAGAAAATATTAAAAATCAAATGTTTTAATTTAAAAATCTTATTCTTTTCAATATTTTTGTACAGACTTGCACACAGCAACTCAAACATCAACATGATCATCTTGCCATTACATTCGATAATTTCATCAGCTGAACAGAAGGATGTCTTTCGTGATGTGCGACCAAATGAAATTAAGATAATTTTGGCGACAAATATTGCCGAAAGCAGCATAACCGTTCCCGACGTAAAGTTCGTCATCGATTTCTGTCTTACGCGCACGTTGGAAGTCGACTCAGAAACTGGCTTCTCTGTGCTCCGATTGAATTGGGCATCGAAAACAAGTTGCGTTCAACGCAGTGGACGCGCTGGCAGAACCTGTGCAGGACGCGTTTACCGCCTTGTTCCAAAGGACTTTTACAAACATCGTTTGCCGGAAAATGATACGCCGGCACTTGTTCGTTGCGCCTTGGAGAAAATTGTGTTGAAAGCAAAGAAACTCGATCCGAATGTCGCTCCATCAAAAATAATTGGTCTAGCAATTGAGCCACCAGATTTGACGGACATCAATGTGACCATATTGAAGTTGAAGGAAGCCCGTGGATTACACTTTAAAGTTGGCAAAAGTTACGCCAGCGATGACGGCGACTTGACATTCATGGGAAGCATTATGGAAGCATTGCCGTTGGATATTCTTGCGACGCGATTGATCGTCATGGGATACATGTTTAATGCGCTTGATGATTGCATTATAATGGCAGCTGGGCTTACCGTACAAAAGGTTTTTGCACACAATTTTCAAAACCCGCTCAAGACATACGTTCAAAAGCTTGCTTTTGCAAATGGAAGTGGTAGTGATTTGTTTGCAATTTTACATGCTTTTCGTGTAAGTTTCCTCTTTCTTCAATTTTTGTTTAATTTTTTATTCATTTCAGATATATTTTTAACTTTTTGTCTCTTGTCTCAGTTGAAAATTTGAAAACTCAATTTTTTGTTTTTTTTTCCAAATTTTGAAAAAGTTGTTATACCTATTTCCTTGAAAAATTTAGATTTTTATTTTTTAGTCACGTTTAATAAATTGATTTCTTACAAAATTTACATTTCGATTAATTTTAATTTTGAATTTTCATGTTTATTAATTTTAAGTTAAAAATTTAAAAATAACGTAAACTAAAATAATTTTTATGATAATAATCATCATTGATTCACGGTCGAAAACTTTAAAAAAGCTTAATTAAATAAATTTAGAATTAATTTTAAATTATATTATTTTCAATTTTGATAATATTTAAAAAAAAATTAAACTTAATATTTCACAAAATTATTCAAAAAAAAATTTAAAAAATTATTTATTTAATTTGAACTGTCAAAAACTCATACAAATTAACGTAAATTTGCAAAAATTTTATTTTATATGAAAAAATAATCATTTTTTTTTTGTATTCTATTTGACCCTCCCATTCCAATTTTTTTTTGAGAGAAAACATGTCTGAAATAAGTTTAAAGCGACTTTAGAACCTTTCCTAATATATTTTTTTTAAATATTTTTTTTTAGTATGCTGAAGTACGTATCAAAACGCAAGAATCAAAATTCATTGGCGGCGCTGGTCGTTACAATCTTGATGTCAAAGGTATCTACGAGATGTACCATTTAGTAGAGGAAATTCGTGGCCGCTTAAAAACCTTCAAAATACAAACGCCTGAAGGTGTAAATCAATTCACCATGTCCGACAAAAATCGCATGATGATCACAAAAGTCTGTATTGCGGGAGCCTTTTATCCGAATTACTTCCTGCGCAATTCGTGTCTTTCGAACGAAGATCGCGAACGTCAAATTTTCCACGATTTGAATGGACGTGATCCCACAAACACCATCTACTACAAAGGAATTAGCACAGATGAAATGGGTTTTTTGTATGAAGATCAAGTCAAGCAGTATTTCAAGCAGCGCGACGTCATCAAGTCAAAAGACGACATTGTCGTGTCATTCGACGAAGGATCACACAAAATGTTTGTCACGTTCAAGGATAAACAGGACTTTACAAATAGCCGCTTATCCAAAGATGTTTTGCCGGGAAATATCAAAACGCAAGTTTACAAAGCTATTAAATTGGCCCGCGAACGTGATCCACTCCGTTTGAGAATTCTCGATAAAGAACGCATGTACAAGTACGCCGAAAGTATTGGTCTTGGCAAATACGAGAGAGGATTATTTGTGTATGCCAACAAGACTGTCAGGCCTTTTGCTGAGAAACTTTGCTGCATTCCGAGACTGAAAGACAAACAAATCGAGGGATACATAATCAATATCGAGACTCCAAACCGATTTTGGATTCATTGCTCGCAAGATGACATTGTCCTGAAGGCGATCAATAAGAAAATCCCGTTGGCAGACCGTTATCCACTCCAAAGTGTCGAAAATATTATTGGAAAAAAGGTTGCCGTCCAAATTGATGGCACTTTTTACAGAGCACAAGTCAAGTCGTCTGTCAACGATAACGTCTCTTCGAAATTCAAGGTGTTTTGCTTTGATGAAGGAACCGAATACGACGTGGAGGCGTCGCAATTGCGATCTATTGATAACATTGAAATCGATGGACGACTCCTTCGCTTGGGGAGAGATATAAAAATGGTTCCATTAGCTGACATCCCGCCACGTGTGATTGAAGCGTCGCTAGCAGAGATTTGTCCTTCTTATTTGGCATCCCCGATGGGCCAATGGACTTCCGAAGCCATTGACGAGTTCAAGAGCTTGGTGAAAGATCACATTTACACGATCGAGATCTACTCATTTTGGAATGGCGTTTGTTCGGTAACAATTTACGGGCACAACGGCAAAACCATCAACGAAGAAATGGTGGAGCGAAAACTCGCTGAAACTTGCGAAGAATGTTATCCGTCGAAATATGATCACAGTTTACGGTACAGGGCACAAAACTTTTCCTCGCCGGACGACACTCATGCTTATCAAGAAATCATTGATTACCTCAAGGAATTTTATCGTGTGCCAGTAAAACCACCTCCAATAACGATTTGTAGTAAAGCGGTGCAATTACGTGGTCCAGTGTCGCCATTGGAAACGACAATTTATTCGACAATCCGATCCGGTTACACAAAGTGCATGCAAATTGAGAGATTTTCTGTCAATAGTGTGTTCATGGACACAGATTCGCACGATCCGACGGAACGTTTAGTGGTTGCTGCAACATGTGGAACAAACGAAGCTGGAAACGGCCTAATTTTGCGTAATACGACTGTCATGCCCAACATACGGGGCTTTGGTACGTTGATGGCGATGTTATTTGCGCCCGTGGTTGAAGTCCATCCGGATGGGGAATGTACGCGATACAATTCGTTGTTGTGTGGCTTGGGCTACAATCCGAAACGCGGAAAGGGATTTTACGAGGAACACGATCTGATAATGAATATTGATTGTTCATTAGACCAACAGGATATGCTGATTGTGAGATGTGATTTTTTATTTTTTTTAATATTTTCAATTATTTTTTAATTGCAGATCAATAAGATGCGTTACACAATGAGTGCTATTTTACACACCAACGAAAATGAATTGATCCCCAATAATCCCGAAATCAACATACTTACCCTGCAGAAGAGTCTAATCAAGGACTTGCTTGAATTCGTCGAAAAACCTCGTCCTTTGCACGATATCCGTCCATTGGGGGCAAATGATCATCGCTGGGGTCTACATCCCAGTTACAAGATGTACGAAGTAACCGGCACAAATATTTATGGCGATCGTGCAACGTTCCCGTCTTTCTCCTTTGTCGGTTTGAAAGAAAAAACGTTCAAACAGATGGAAGATTTTCGCAAGAACAATGAACGCTTGCACAAAATCGCATTTTGCAATGAACAGTTGGGCGTTGAGGTGAAATGTCTTTTGTGCTCCAAGTTACTTATCACCGTGCCCGAAGTGCAAATTCATTTGTTCACAAAAATCCACAAAGATCGTACGCAGGAATACGATGCAGAATTCGATGCGGTCAAGTGTATGCCAGTTACGAAGCAAATCTTACACGAGAGTTTCCTAAATGCTTCTTTCTATTAATTTGATTCTTTCTTTTACTAACATAACCATTATTCTATTATTCTATGCAATTATCTTGTTAGTGAATTAAAATAAATATTTCTAAAATTCTAACATTTCATGAATTTTGCTTCAAGTACTATTAAAAGTACGAGAGAATCAACTGGGTATTTCACAAATTTATTTTTGTTAAAAATATATTTTTTCATATCTTTTTTGGTTCGGCAAAAAAAAATTAATTAATTTTAACCGTGTAAAACCAGGCGGGATTACAAAAAATTCATAACCATTATGAATCATAAAAGTACCAATTCATGTATTTGTTCGCATATTTGTTCATATCGTTCATGAACGTTCATAACGTTCATAAATGGTAATAATTGTTCATAAGATTCATAATTGTTCATAATTTTTCTAAACAAATTATGAATTTATGAAGAATGGATTTTATAAAAATTTTGTTTTTAGTGAAAAATTTTAAAATATAATTAATTTTTTGTCGAAAACATGTTTCAAGTGAAATAAAAAATTATTTTTCAAAATTTAGATAGATTTGGAAGAATTTCGAATTTTCGATTGTTGAAATCATTAGTCGTTTTCTGAAAAATTTTAAAAGCAAACTTTTCTGCAATTGAAAGTTTTTTGAGATATTTTTTAAAAATTACATGAAAAATTTCATAAAATGTTAAGCATTTTGAGTTTGTTTTCAAAAAAATTAATCTTTATTTATTTTAGCGAATATTAAAATTTTAGAATTTTAAAAACTATTAATTTAAAATTGTATGCTAAATGTAATTTTATATTAAAATTTTCTAAATTAGATTTAGAAATTCGAGCAACTCCCAACAATAAATTTTAAATATTTGATCATACGGGAGCAAGTATTCCAAAAATTAAAAAAAAAATAAATCTAAAATTTATTAATTTTCATAATTTATAAAAGTTCTGAATTATTTTTATTTCCGAATGTCATATTTTATTATATTAAGATTTTACAAAAATCTTTTCATTTCAATGAATCATTTTTTGCACTATTGATGAATCACACGAAAATTATGAATTATGAATATTATGAACGTTCATAATTCTCTCGTATACACGTACAAATTTACGTACACGCTATAGCGTTCATAATGCGTTCATAATCAAATTTCGGTTATGAACGGTTATTACCGAGTAATATGAATTCATGAGTAATTTTTCTGATTCATAACTGAAACGATCTCGCCTGGGTGTAAAATATTTTTTTTTGTAAAAAGGAATCAAAATTATTGACAAAATAAGATAATTTTTGAAGCTAAATTGAAGCGAAATTAATTCAACTTGCTGTTTTAAAAAATTTCAAACACAGATTGATTTAAATTCAAGAAACAAAAGTTGGCTCAGTAAATTTTTTGCGTTTTTGGATAATTTTGGAAAAATAAAAATTAAATTAATAATTGGAATATTTTTGACATCTTTGGGAATTTTCTGAATAAAAAATCATTAAGTGTAATTAAGAATACCAAAAAATAGGTTAATTTGATTAAACAAGACGTTTTCTATTAAATACAGCTGTGAAAAAAATTTTTAAAGTCACTTGACCAAAATAATTTTTTTTTTCAAAAATTTTTCTCTTTCTCAATTGTAAGAAGCAACGTTTAACATCCATAAACGTTAAAAAAATTACAAACAAAAAGATAAAAAATATTTATTTTTTTATTTCATAAATTTTATTTTTTAATTTTTTTTTAAATATTCAGTCACATTTGACACATTTTCATAATTAAGAGACATTTTTTTTTTCAAAAGCATTCAATTATTTGAATCTGTGACCATGATTTTTTCTCTTGCATGTCAATGTGACTCATCCGTATTGACTTAAACGATATTCTTGCTCGAATGAGAAACTGCAAATGACATAAAGTTAATTTGAATTCCGTTTAAACATCATTGGTATATTATGATAAAATTTCATTCATTGAAGCAGCCTGCAGCGTTATTTTGATTAATAATAATGATGTATTGTAAGGTAGTAGTTTGAAAAGCATTTTCAATAATATCAAATATCAATATGAATTTTGAGCAAAAGATTGGTCGTTAAGGGTCGCGATTGCCATAAATTTCGGTAAATTTCGCTACGTGATAGCGAAATGCGAAAATGCTTTCCGTGAGGCCCTAATAGTGCATAGTTGCACGAATTCAATATTTCTGCACCACAAAATATGCTGTAACGTATGAAATTTATTATAATAAGAGGAAAAAGTTTCTCTGTTCATTCGATACGCATCTCGTATCGTGTGTGCATGACAAAGTCTGCTACAACCCTTTTATCATCATCATCATCATCATTGATGTTCTGCTCATGTTAAACATACCCACACACATTGTCTTCTATTTATAGTATCATTCTGTGAGACAAGTGATGTGTGAATAAGTCAATATAAAGCCTTGATGATGTAAAATGTATAATAAATGATAGCAGCTACCAGTATCTCGTGTGCATTTGTCTTTCTAAATGACGACGAGAGAGAGAAAAAAAATATGATAAGCCAATAATTTTTCGGAAAAAATATCTTTACAAGGACCAGTAAAAATATAATGGCATTTGAAAGAGGTCTGTCGATGTGTTGGCATTTTTTTCCTTGCTTGAAATGATAAAAATAAAATTAATAATTGTGGAATGGCACAAAAGGGTTCAAATTTCGAGAAAGAATTTCCGCATATTTCAACTAACAACGGCAATAAAAGTTTTGGCAAATATTTTCTACGCATAGTTCCGAGAAAATATTCTCATCAAATCACCTCTTTCCTACGCATAACAATAATATTTCCACAAGTATGCTTTTTTGGGGCATTTAGAGCGAAGAAGAACGATAAAATATGTTCAAATGGATTTCTTTATGATGGATCACGAATTCGTTCGTCCATCTAATGCAACTTTCATGTAATTTCTGCTCCATGTGAACGATATATCTCTGCGAGTTATGTAAGGCCATTTCCTTTATCATCGCACACTACCTATATTAACTTTAAGATTTTTCTCTCTCCTTTTTTTAATGGTGGCTAATGGACAAAGGAATGAAAAGAAATTGTAGGTACATGACTCCGTAGGAATGAATTCACAAATAAAGGATTTGTCATTGACAAAGGAAATAAATGAGCCTTTTTTCTACAGAATTTCTAAAAGAAAAAAAAGTAAAAGGAAAAAAAATTGAAATTATAATCAACACACCCTCATTTTTCACCACTTTAGTAGATTACTTAACACTCAAATGGAGTCACACAATCATCATTCAACAAAACAACAGAACGCATTTTTCCATTTTACCACATCCGCTCTCACAGTTTTTTTTTCTTCGTTCATCCCCCCTCTGATAAATAGCGGCGTGAAAGTAAATGCATCTCTGTGGCATCGCTCGGGTGTATTGAATATTTTTATCACAGTCCAATGAACTGTTAAATTACTTAAATTTGAATATTTATTTATAAAAAAGCACTCAATATGTGTTCATCGAGAAATTATTTGATTGAATATATATTATTACAGGGCAAAAATAATTTTTTTATAATCGTGAAAAATCGAATTTTATATTTTGATTGACAATATGGAAAAATATTTGCATGTAAAAATTTTAAAACATTTTTTTTCCAAATGAAACTTATTTTTTTTTATATTTCATTAAAGGAAAAAATTTAATTATTACTTCTTTTCACTGCGTCTGATTGTGGAATAATTAATTAAAAATAAAAAAATATTTTTTAAAACATTTTTCTGTATTTTTTAAATTTTAAAACTTTAAAAAAATCCATTTTATATTTTTTTAAATAAAAAAAAAAAAATAAATTTGCTCGTAATTTAATAAAAAAAATTTTATTGATTTACATAAGTTCTTAGAAAATAATTATTTTTTTTAATTAATTAATTTAATTTAAATTTATTTAAAATTCTAAAAAGTTAAAAAAAAAAAATCATAAAAAGTTTTAAAAAATATTGGGCTTAATTTTTCGAGTTTATGAAAATCGCGAAAGAAAAAAAAAACAAACTGACTCATATCAAATAATGATTTTTAGCCAGACGAGTTTTGCATGTTGTTTATCATTAAAAATTTAAATTATTGAAGTCTATTGTTCAATAAAAGACAACAATACCCAAATAATAATCTAAAAGACTCACGTGCTAAAAGACTCAATATGAAAAAAAGTTTTTTTTTTAAATAAAAAATAATAATAATAAATATTAGACATGCAAAAAAATTACATTCACATACTAGACTCCAAACAAAAAAAAAGCCTCGTACACTTGTTATGGTTTTAGTTTTTTTTTTCATTAAATGTTTGTAGCCGTTTGTAAAAGAAGAATTTTTTGCGTCTTTAATTTTTTTTATCACATCTTCGATTCATAGTTGTAGGAATCGCTTCATCATTCTTTGACAGAATCAAAACATAAAGAAATAAAATAAAAGATATGGGTTAATAACACTTTTTTAAAGTAGGTAGCTCCTCATTCATCGTTAGCCAAATTTTGTTTTTGTACGTCACCACAGTGTATGGCACTCATTTAAAAGCTCGCGGAGTAATAACTGTTATTATTGCTAATGTGGATGTAATTTTTGAATGGTTAAAATTCGTACTTGTACGATGTGTGATGATCATGTCAGACAAAAATAAATGCGAAATCTATCGTGATCAGTACGACTTTTGACGTCAAGATTTGCAGTTTGAATTGGCTTTCGCTTGGGTTTTTCCAAATTTATATTGAAATATGGACAAAAGTCCGTATTCGACGGGCGAAAATGAGTTTCCGCCACGAAGTGAAGAGATTCCAGTTGCCTTTGACCTGAATCCAACGGACACATCATGGATTTTATTGTGCGCTTTCATTATTTTTACGATGCAGATCGGTAACTAAAAATTTTAATTTAAATTTTAAAATTTTTGTTTTAAAGCTGTCATCAGAAACTAAGTGTTTTGGTGATAATGAAATGTCAAATTCAAATCTTTTTATTTTTTTAAAATTATTTTTTGGTTTAATTGTTTCAAATTTTTTTTTTTTTTTCTGAGTTGAAAAAAAAATTTTTATCCCGGGATCCAAACTATTTTCCCTAAATTAAATTTACAATTTTTTACCCAAAATAATGAAAAAGTCTTAAATTAAGTCAATTTAATAATTTTTTGAAATTAAATTTACAGATTTTAAATTTTTCCTGTTTTTTATTAAAAATTTTAAAATTTCTTTATGATTTTTGTAAATTTTTTGTGGAAATTTTTCCATGATCTATTTGATTTTATTTTTTTAGCATTTTTTAAAACATTTTTTGATATATAAACTTTTTTTTTAAATATTTAACTACATTTTTTTACATTTTTTTTCAGGTTTCGGTTTGCTAGAAGCTGGTTTGATATCGACAAAGAATCAAGTGAATATTATGATGAAAAATGTCGCTGATGTGGTGTTAGGTGGTATTACTTACTGGATTTTCGGATTTGGCATGTCGTATGGAACAGCTCCCGGTACAAATCCCTTCATAGCCTTCGGTTACTACTTCTTCGATCCGGACATCAAAGACCCGAAAATGGGTGGCATGTACACGTCATTTCTCTTTCAACTGTCCTTTGCCACAACAGCCACCACTATCGTTTCTGGCGCCATGGCCGAAAGATGCAATTTCAAAGCGTACTGCCTTTTCTCGCTGATCAACACGATTGTCTATTGCGTGCCAGCCGGATGGGTGTGGGGCGCTCATGGATTTCTCTACAAGCTGGGCGTCATAGATATTGCTGGCAGTGGACCGGTGCACTTGATTGGAGGAGCTTCGTCACTTGCTGCTGCAATTATGCTGGGACCCCGTATTGGGCGATACAAAAACGGAACGAAACCGCTGCAACCGGGAAGTCCTTTGATGGTTTGTCATGGATTTCTCATTTTATGGCTCGGATGGTTGGCATTCAATTCGGGATCGACGTATGGCGTTACGGGAGAAAGTTGGAAATATTGCAGTCGCGCTGCAGTTATGACAATGTTGGCATCGTTTGGTGGTGGGATCGCAAGTATGACGTATTCAATGACGATTAATAAGGGAAAACTGGATATGTTGGAGCTGATTAATGGAATATTGGGAGGATTAGTTGGCGTGACAGCTGGTTGTTTTATATTCAATGCATGGGCTTCTATTGTTGTTGGTGTCATTGGAGCTCTTCTTGCTAATTTCGCTGGACCAATTGTAAGATTTTTATGTTTTTTTAAACACATTTCAAAATTAAATTGATAAAATGTGAAAACTCGCGAACAATTTTGATAAAGCTCGGCAAATTCATGAAAAATATTAGAAGATTCTAGAAAACCTCAAAAAGCTCAGATTTTTTTTTTATTTGTTTTATGGGAAATCTCTTTATAAATCTTTTTATGGAAAATAAGGAAAATTTGTGAAAAATCGTAAAAAACCCTTAATTTTTTAAATAATATGGAAAATGAAAAATTCGTAATTAAAATTTAGAAAAATTTCTTGAAAAAAAAAACAAAATATATCGGAAACTTGATAAATATCAAAAAATGGATAAAATTCGTGAAAAATATGAAAAATTTTTTAAAATCTAAAATTTTCTTGTGGAAGTCTAGAATTAAAAATTATTAAAAAAATCTTTAAAATTGAAAAAATTCGTGAAAAGTTGAAAGATTTTAAAAATCTTGAGAATCTCAAAATCATCGTGAAAAGGGTAAAAAGTCAAAATTCGTGAAAAACAATCGAAGAAGCACAAAAAATGCCTTCTATTCGTTTAAACAATTCTTGAAATTCTCATTTTTTTTTTTGCAGTTTGATAAACTTCGCATTGATGATCCCGTTGGAGCATCGACAGTACATGGCGTGTGTGGCATTTGGGGCGTCATTGCCATCGGATTATTTGCGGAAAATGTTTCACTTGGCACAACAAGCGATCGCACCGGACTTTTCCTTGGAGGCGGCTGGTATTTGCTCGGTGTTCAATCACTTGCGGCATTGTGTCTCACTGTATGGGGTGCCGTCACAACGTTTGCCGTGTTATTTGTAATCGACAAAATTACGCCATTACGGATGGACGAGCACGAGGAATTGTTGGGTGCAGATTATTCCGAGCACGATTTAAAAATTGAACCATGTCACGGATGTTCCGTGACTAACAAAGCCGATGCAAACGGAAGTCAAGGCAAGAGTTTGCGACAAAGAAACGTTTCAAATAATATTTTCGATGAGATCGGGGCGAGACGAGAAAAAGAATTTAGGAGGGAAGGACTCGAAAATAGAGCTTTTGAAGGGAAATTTACGTCACATGGCACAGAAAGGCAGAACGATGAAGCCGTTTAAAAAATTTCAATGCAATCATTTCAAGTGCGCACATTCATTTAATAAACTCCATTATTTTCCTATTAATCTTAAATTGTCAAATTGTATGTTTAAAGTTTTTTTTGTATTCATTATTTGTAGTAATAATTATATTAGTTTTATACAGTAATTTGCCGCAAATACATGATATTCTATTAAATAATATTTTTTTTGTTATCATTATTATAATTTTTATTTAAATTCATCACAATTGACTTTTTTGACAATTTACCATTGTGATTGCCTTCGGTGGTCAAATCAACAAAGCATGAACTGAACATACCTTTCTCACGCTATTTAAACCGGAAAATAAATTTATTATGATAGGCGACCAATTTTTAAAGCAAACATTTTTTTCGCCTAGCAGAACGACTAGTTGAAGGCATTTTAAGACCGAGATAATGCTCATTGATATTTACACGACAATTTTGTCTTGTAAAGAGAAATAAATTCCGTTTTAAATTGCATTTTATTTGAAATGGAGACAGATTATGCACGACCGACTGTTTGTAGTGCGGTACATGACTGCCCATGAGAGAAAATAGGATGACGACAACGGCGAAACCTTTTCTATATTTATTTTCTGCATTTAGTAGTTGTTGCTTGGATCAAATGTGGATGTGGCTGCTAAACAATGAAAATACCGCAAACAATTTGCCATCTTATTTATTTTGTCTGGATAGTGGTGTCTTCACTACTTTTCTTCAGGCGAATTAAGATGTTTGGTGGCGTAGTGGGTTCTTTTGCTATTTTTTATGACTTAAAAAAAATAATATTTTACAATACAAATTAAAATTTAAATTATACTACTATCAATGAAGTTTTTGCGAAAAGCCGCTATAAATTTGTTTTGAAGTTTTTGTAACGAATATTTGTTTATGAGGGGCAAAATAAGTTTTGAAATACTTTTTTATTTTTTTTTAATAAGGATTTTTTTTAATAATATATTTTTTAATATTAAATTTGAAATACTTTTTAATAATGTTAACAGTTTTTTGTCATTAATCAATATTTTAGTTGATTTTATGGTATCTTCATTGAGATTTGATAATTTATAATTTATAAAATTTATCTCAGAGTATTTCAAGTTAAAAATTAAAACAAAAAAATTTCGTAAAAATAACTGTCAAAAAATTTTAAAGAAGAAAATTCATGTAAAATACGATTTTTAATACAAAAATTCTTAAAAATTGAAATTTTTAAATAAAATTTGGGAAATTCCTTAAAAAAAGACCAAAAAAACGATCAATTTTGTTGAAATTTTTAACTTTTTTTTTATTTTGTCCTATTGGATTTTCGACTTTTGAAATGGGGCATGGGACAAAAAGTTCAAAAAAAAAAATTTGGAGCGGCCTAAATATTTTTTGATAATTTGACTGAAAGCTAAATTCAAAACATTTCGAAAAAAAAACTCTTAAAAAACTGTCAATTAATTGAAATATTTTATAAATTAAACAACTTTTTATCAAAAAAATTAAAAAATACTAAATCAGTAAAATTGTCGCTTTCAAATTTCGAAAAACTGTCTCTCATCCTTTTTTGTAAAATCACTTTTAGATTTGCACCAGCACATTCATTTCATTGTGAATTTTCTTCGAAACTTTTATCTCTATCTGGCATCTGATAGTTTAACAAGAATTTATTTCGTTTTAAACGGAAAATACATTTCTTCCATTAAAACTTACTTCATCTTGTTCATTTTCGCAAAATGTCATCATCACATAGATTTTTTTTTCTCATTGCAATTTCACTTCAATTGATGCAGTTAATCCGATTTATTTTCCTGTAATTATCATTCATATCACAAAAAAAAGTGTGATAAATGTATTTTCAACGAATTTCGGAAATTCACTTCAAACGCAAAGTCGCGTACAACAATTTTCCAAGCAATTAATCATCAAAAAATACGGTGAAAGTTGCTGAAACAATTGGTTGAGTGGAATTTAATCACCAGTTTTTGTGATGTTTGTGGCGAAATCGTGTGCGTTTTTTTTTTGTTTTGCTAGATTTTATTTCAATTGTTACTCGAAACACATATCAGGTGAGTTCTATGTCAATTGATGCTTTAATGAATTTTCAATGTTGTACAAAAAAATAAAGGACAGATGTGATAAAAATACATTGTAAACTAAATTCTATGGTGCGTAAATGTAAAAAGTTTTACGATAAAATGCTTTTAATTTAATCAATCAGTGTAAATGGAATCCGGCGTCAAATGAAGGAAAATATTGCCTCGCTATCTTCTAAAATGGAAAAAAAAAGTACAGATTAGTTGTAGTTGTCAAGCTGTCAATAATCCTAAAATAATTATCGTTCGCAAGAACGGTGCGAGCATGTAAGTGATAAGTGTGGAAACTGGGGCGGACGAGTGAAGTGAAGTAATGAGGAGGAGATAATTTAATGCGCGATAGAAGTGGCGGTGTACTATCGTTTATTAAATAAATTGGAGCGAAGAGTATTTCTGTGTTCCTATGATGGTGAAAAAATTATGCACATAACTGATTTTGCAGATACAATAAAAATGTAAAAAATTGGTGGCTCGCGGATCAAAATATCTGCGAGATGCTATAAAAGATTTTTAGATCGATGAACGAGTCACGTGAACTATAAAAAATTTAACCACGTATTTTTTTAAGTTCACGTGGTTTTAAAAAGTAATGGACGATTCAGTATTTATTTATTTTTGAAAAATTTAAATTCCTAATTTTCAAACTTAAGTCACAATTTCAAACCACACAAAATTTTTAAATTATTTTTTTCCAAATTCAAATTTTCAAATGACTTTTAAAAAAACCACGTGACCTGAGAAAAAAATTATCGAAATCGAAAATCTTCGAAAGAAAAAAAATTAAAATTTGCGTTAATTTCCCAAACAAAAAAAAAAATAAATAAAAAATAAAAAATCGTTCATTACTTTTTTAAACTTTTTAAAATTTCATGGTGTCTCGCAATGTACCTTTCATACTTTTTCGCTTGCAAGACTTAAATTTATCACAGTAATGTGTGTAGGAAGGAAGAGGAGACGTTGTAAGACGCAATCAAAGTGATGGAAATAATGTAAGCAGTGACCTAAAAGCTAATGTTCTGTACATTAAACACCGAGTTTCATTTCCTTATCAGCGTAAGTGGGGTTCGAAGATTCCTTTGTTTCTGAAGTGGCAGTGGAAAAGTCATCGAACAAACTCTGACTTTCGATAAACATGTCAAATTCGTTCTACTCAAGATTAATTCTCTACTCTTTCTGCAAATATTTACAAAAGTCCCCCTCCGAAAATTGATTTAATACACTAGACTGAAGGCGAAAAGGTGATAAATGACAAAGAGATGCACTCTTCATGGACCAAAATTCCTTTCCCTTGCCTTGATGATGTTGATGATGAAAGACTCCGAATAATAAATTAGTATACTGATGCGTGTGCTTAAGTAATTTTTTACTCATTTTCCTTGAGTGAGTTTCATTGTTTTATCGCTTCCTCAGATTCGTTGTATAAACAAAAGAAATGTGTACAAATGCGTTCTTAATGAAATCCGAAAGAATGAAAAAGAAGGAAGGAAGAAAGAATCTCAAAGTAATAAATGGAACTTGATGAAAAAATGTGTTAATGTAAATAATTTGAATAACAATTGAGACCGTTGAAGATAAAATATGTCTCTTATTTGTAACTTTTTTTTTCCTATGAAAGAAAAAAAAAATTGAACATTAGAGCGAAATCGATTTTCATCTGATGATGGTACCATGTGCAAAATGATGGGATTCAATCAAATGAACCAATTTTTATTGTCTTTCTTTTTGTTGCCCGATTCACTTATTTGATTGTGAAACAATTTATCTACCGTGACAAATGACTACCTTTAAATTCAGACGTGAATGCGGAAAGAATTTGACTGACTCCCGACCACAAAAAACAATTTATCAACATAACTTTTCTACTATTGCCATAATCAGTCAAAATATGCGTTAATAAATGGCTTCATATGCTTTTGCTCTTCTATCATAATTCAAACTTATCAATCATTGTTCGTGTGAGGAAGAAGAAAAAAGAGCTGAAAAAAGTTTGTCTTCCATGAAAAAAAAAACGAAAAACAATAAATACCTAGAAATAATCTCAAGCAATAAACTCTAACAAATTCATTACATCCTCTGATAGAAAACCCACATTTTCGCAAGACTTTTTAACAAAATCAACGAGGTTTTGATGTAGGAGATGATGAAAAAAGGAGTCAAGTGAAAATCCATAACTTTTTGCTCAAACTAGTCACGTACCGAAACTGATGCGAGAAAATATTTTCTTTTTCACATATTTTTATATTTTATCATCATTATAGTATTTTGCTGATGAGAAAGAAAAAAAAAATAAGGAAAAAATGATGAAAATTCTTTTCCAACATTCCTTGTGCTTCCTTCCTTTAACTCGGTGTCTGTTGTATATATTCTGTGGTCTGTGATGCGTTGTTGTAGGAAGAATAAATGCTCACATTGTTATAACTTTATAAGGGAATGAATAAAAGCTTTTTCCTAGAATTTTCAAGGAGAACTTTGCCGGAATAGAATAAGGAGAACAATAAAGAATGTTATCAACAACGGCAATAATACGTTCGTTATTATATGTAGTTGTTAGACATAGAAACGGGTCGAATTGCACTCCATTTCATTCTATTAAGATATTTCTGTGGTTCGAAATTGTTGCTTGAAAATAGTAACAATGTATTCTATTTCTATTATTATTTTGATATCGGTTTAATCCTTTTATTTGTGAGATTGTGAGAGATACAAAGAAATTTTTTAAACAAAGTTAAGATGCTAAAATTGTAGTCAAATGAAATTCAGATATAATTTTTAGTTTTTTTTAAAGTAAATCTGTAAAAATTGTGAATGCATACCCCTATTCCATGGTTTGTTCCATTTATGTTCGAATCTTCGTGAGAAATATTTCTGAGTAATTTTTCATGCTTTAAATTCATTTTTGTTGAGACATTTTCTGACATAAATATGAGAAAAATGCAATTTTAAGCACACTTGTTTTCTGCGAATGTGTCAAAAAAGTTCTTAAATATGTTTATGTCTGATTGAAAAACAAGAAGTAGGTATATTTTCAGCGTGGCCAGATCTCCAGTTTTTTTCTGGAATCTCCAGGATTGTTGTAAACTCTCCAGGATTGTAGTCAAAATCTCCAGGATTTTTAAATTTTTTTGGAAATCTTCAGAAAAGAGGAAAAAAAAATTTCAACTTTTTGTACCGTTTTTGATAAGGCAGTCATAAAAATGTCTTTGTTTGTTTCTACATTTTTTTACAATTTTAATTATTTGCTATTTTTGCAGACAAAAATCCAATTTGAACGATTTACTCATGATTTGATTAATTTTTTTTCCAAAAAATGCAAAAAAAAATAATTTGTTTTTCTTGTTTTGATATTTTTGAAATTTTAAGTAAGTTAGAAATATTGCTAAAAAATATACGATTTTTTGAAGATATTTTAATGAATATTACCAAATTTCTTGAAATCTTGAAATTAGACATTTGCAAAAGCTTGACTTTTTGAAAGCTCGAGCTTTGATTGAAGCTCGATGAATTTTAAAGCTTGAGCTCGAACTTCGAGCTTCAAAATTGGAAAAAGCTTAAGATAATTTGGAAACAAAATTTTTTTTTCTTTTACTTTTGTGTTTTAAAATATAAAAAAACTTTAAAAAATGAAAAATTTTTAATGAAATATTTCTTAAGTAAAAAAAAATTTTTAGATAAAAAAATCAAAAGTTGGAAAAAAATTAATTTTTTAGTAGAATTTTTTACGTTTTTTAAATTTCTAAGCTCGATTGAAGCTCGACGGCTCAAGCTCGAGCTTCAAGCACTCATAAAAGCTCGAGCTTGCAATGTCTTCTTGAAATATTTACAACTTGTAAAATATTTAGAAAAAAAAAATATATTAAAAAAAAACATATTAAAAACTAATGATAAAAGAAGTTTACAACTTCAAAAATAGATCATTTATATTCGTCAAAATAAAAAAATAGCGTGCCATCAAGTAGAAGATGATCGATCCACTTAAAGGTGTAGAAGCCGTGGTTGTCAAAAAGCGAACTAAAAAGGAATAAACAAGAGCCTTGTGGTAACAAAGTCGAAAAAATTGCCAAGTAAATAAAGTTAAAAAATTTTTGAAAACAAAAACTTGAATATAAAGGATTTATTTCAGTGTACGTCAGTATTAATATTTATTCTGAAATAAATCCTTTATATTCAAGTTTTTGTTCTCAAAAATTTTGTAACTTTATTTACTTGGCAATTTTTTCGACTTTGTTACCACAAGGCTCTTGTTTATTCCTTTTTAGTTCGCTTTTTTATGCTATTTTTTTATTTTGACGAATATAAATGATCTATTTTTGAAGTTGTAAACTTCTTTTATCATTAGTTTTTAATATGTTTTTTTTTAATATATTTTTTTTTATATATTTTTTTAATATATATTTTTTTTAATATATTTTTTTTTATTTATTACTTTTTAGTGTTGTACAGAAGTAGTTTTTAACATTTATTTAATCATAAAATCTCTAAAAACTAAAAAAATGGTTCACAGAAAATTCATTGTAGTGACCGCCTTGGGTTAAGAGGTGTCTTTTGTATAGGAGGTCCATTTTAGAGAACCGCAGGACAAAAGTGATGTATGGCAATGTTGTGCGTCTCGACGAGACAAACATTTTGCATTTATTTTTCAAATTTGCACTGGGATTCGGTTTAAAAATTTTCTATTTTCCGTTATAAAAACTTATATAAAATTTTTTGTGCAAATGGATTCCACAAATGGGACCTAAATGAAGCAAAATAAGCACGACCTGTAGAAGGAATGAACCTTCTATCTATTAAGGGAAAGCCGTGAGAGAGGTACGAAACGAGTAACAAACCCGATACTGACAGAATATAAAGGATCTATAATAAGAGGTGTCTTTTGTATAGGAGGTCCATTTTAGAGAACCGCAGGACAAAAGTGATGTATGGCAATGTTGTGCGTCTCGACGAGACAAACATTTCTGCATCATTAGATTTTTCAAATTTGCACTGGGATTCGGTTTAAATTTGAATTTTCCGTTTATTTTCCGTTATAATTTCAAACTCTTATATGGGGAAAATTTTTTGTGCATTGGGATCATGCCTCGATTCCACAAATGGGACCTAAATGAAGCAAAATAAGCACGACCTGTAGAAGGAATGAACCTTCTATCTATTAAGGGAAAGCCGTGAGAGAGGTACGAAACGAGTAACAAACCCGATACTGACAGAATATAAAGGATCTATAAAAAAATTATTTTTAGATTTCAGTTTCACGAAAGAGTTTTGCAGATAAAAATGTAACAAAACAGAAAAAAAAACTATATAGAGCAAGATTTTTTTTTTGACTTTTAGAAAATTCATTTTTTTTTAATTTTTTTTTGTTAGTTTGTCCATATTTAAAAAAAGCAATGACTTTAAAAAAATAAAAAAAAAATTCCATCAATTTTTGGATTGTTCAAAATTTTCATGGTGCTCCATGGTTTTAAAATTTTCTCCAGGATACCTTAAACACAAAACTGGCCATGCTGTACATGAGTTTTTAATTGAGACTTTAAAGGTTTAAAAATATTTTATTTTTCACAAATTTTTCAACTACATTTTATTTACAAATTTTTCGATTTTTTTAACAAAATTTTTGAGAATAAATTATTTTAATGAATTTTTATTAATTAATTTATAAATTTTATGACAAATATTTTAAAATTTGTTTAAAAAATTGCTAAAAAAAAATACAAAAATTAATGGAAAAATATTGTTCTATTAACTTCAAAATTGATGTTCCATTAATTTCTAGCAATTTTTGAATTTGTAACGGATTTTTTCCATAAGAATTATCTACATTACGGTATTAAAAATTAAAATCGACTATTGTTTTGGCCTAACATTAAATTTTTTTCAGGATCTTCAAACCAAAGCAATCCATGAGTCAATTATCTCGTAGTTGAGGCCACAAAATGAATAAATCGTTTGACGATATTTGCTGTCTTATACAAAAACATTCGATGGTTTTATCGAGACCTTTAGGTAGACTTATTTTTATTTAATTTGATCACTTATTTTTTTTTTTAATTTTAGATAGAATAATTCTCGTATCATGGCTCAAAATTCTTCGTGAAACAAAAGAAATCAACCGTGATGACCCAGAATTAGTTCTAGAATATGCAAAATATATTTTGAATATGATTGAAGCGGAGAAATCAGTCAAAAAATTATTTAAAGTACAAAAACCTCATCCAAATACGAAACAATTAAAAACATTGCTTGAATTTTTCGATGATCATTTGAAGACCCAAAATATTTTGCAATCTAATGGATCCGGAGAAATTTGTCCTTTGTACTCACACAAATCTGACGATGACACCGTGTTTTTGAGTGTTAAACGTTGCAATGATGCTATTTTGTGTTATTTGTCGGCAAGCACAAAATAAACAAGAATGATTTTTCTAACGAAAGTCTTTTCCTTGCAATCATTCTACCGTTTAAATTTCGCAAATTAAAAAGTGTTACAAAATGCTATGAACCTAAAACGAGCATTAGAAGCGTTTATTGAACCGCATTTTTGTTGTTAAAGTTATGTTGAGGTTTTCCACAAATTTTCTAAAAATTTTTCAACAACTTTAAATTTTTACACTCTTTAAAAGACTCATACGGAAAAGATTTTTTAATATCACCGGTTTTTCACTAAATTTTCACGAGATGTTTAAAGGGACGACCTTTATATGTAAAAAAAAACACGACACACGGACGGACGGACAGACACAATTTATAACTTTTTTAAATTAATTTTGAAATACGGTGAAAACTCAAACCACTACAAATGTAACAAAAACCTGTGAAAAAGATTTTTTTTATCATGTGTGAACGCGACGCTGACTAGAGACAATGCAAAAATAATGTTTGTTGTTTATTCGGTTCTTTCATGTGTGGTGTGTGCATTTTTAACGTTCAGAGTTCTCATGTTCCGTTTGATGATAAAAGAAAAAAACTTTTCTATTTTATGGTGTTTTCTGCGCTGCATTGTATTTCATTTGCATGAAGTCAACTTCTACATATGGTCGTAGTTTCCTACATTAGACAAAACTGTTAGACAGATGATAGCAATGCGTGCTTGTTCTTTGACACACACACACACACACATGTTTGATGAAAAAATTGAAAATTATAGAAGCAGAAAATTGTAATATCTGTCTTTGATGAAGATTGTTGGTAATTTCCTAATGTGTCGCATGCAGCTGATGCTTTCTTATCACTTTGCTTGCCTTTGTTCTATTTAGACAAGTTCAAAACTTTTTTTAAACACCAAAAGCCTTTAAGCCAAAAATGACAAACTTTTATCGTTTTAGATAAGAAACACATTTTGCTGATTGCAGTCGACAACAATTAGAGAATAAAAGATGAAATCTGTCAATAAATCAACAATCTCGACAAACAAATAACGGTAAACACTTTTAGCATTTCCAAGATTTCCTTTGCACACACACACAAAACTTTCATTACTTGAAGCATGTATTTTTCCAATTTCAATGTGCAGCAGCAACAGCAACAAATCGGTAAACAGCACATTTTTTGCGAAGACACGCCGCCATGGCATTGGATTGCTTTTTGAATGAAGTGTACTTTTATTGATGTAATGACAAAGTAAATATCATCTGCAGAAAAAGTGCTCTCTGAAAACGATTTTATTACAATACGTGATTGAATTGCACAGTTGATGTTTTCCATCTTCTAGTATCTGACGGACGTGGAAGTGTTACGAGAACGAAAAAAGAATCAAAATAGAAGAAAATTGCTGTGAACGAATGATTGCTCTATAAAAAGTAGAAAGAGAATCACTTAAATTAATTTATGGACCAATTAGAGGAAAAAAATGTAATAAAGGAAATTCATAAAAAATATTCTGTGTGACCGCTTTGGCACATTTTTTTCTTCGTTTCTCATTATTATTATTGACTCTTAACCCTTTTTTTATAAAATTTAATTTTCTTCCATTTTTTATTCTGCGGACAAATACATTGGCACTTCACTTTTAATTGAATGCCATTGATGTCCATTAAAAATTCTCGCGAACATCAGAGACACGCGTTATCGACAACAGCAAAACGGCGGCGTGCAAATGAAATGAAATCAATAATTAAATTTTTATTTTTTTTCTTCTTATTGTGCCAAGTAGAAATTTTTGTTCGCTTTTTTCGCCATTCAGGAGTAAAATTTTTTCGTCCAACTGCTCTCTCTTGTGCAACGAAGATTGTTGCACTGAAATATCCCAATCGTAAAATCATGTTAAAATTTCAGTTAGTCGAATAAACACAAATGAGTTATTTTAACACAACAAATTTAAATTAGACGTTTTTGTATTAAATTTTAATTTTTAAATTTCTTTGAGTGAAAATTTCTAAAAAAAAAATTAAGAAAAATTAGTTTAATGTAGAATTTAATAAAATTCATTGATTTTATTTTATAAAATTTTTAAAATAGGTATCTTTTAAATTTATTAACAATTTTATAAAAACCAAAATATGGAAAACGTTTTTTTTTTTCGAAAAACCAAATTATAATTCCTAATTTTAAATTTTTATCCCATTTTTTTTTTGAAAAAAAATTTAAATTAGGTAGGCCAATTTTAAATTTTTAAAATCGTCATTTTTTATCATATTGCTTGAGATTAAAAAAAAAATATTTATTAATTTTTCCTGTGAACTTTTTTAGTCTTGACAAAAAATTAGACATTTTCTGTGTTAAATTGCTACAAAGTCTCGCAGGTGGGAATAGCTCGTGTTGAATTTGGACAGCAGCAACGTGGTTTTCTGAGAAAAATGAATTAGATGCAGCGAAATATGGGTATGAAAATTATCATTTAACTAAAACCGAGAAAATTTTCATCTTCCTCATGAACAAGAACAAAAGCAAATAAAAGAGAAAAATAAAGTATTTATAAAATTCTTCGCCATAAAAGTAATAACGATGATAAAAGCAGAATGCTTCTGCACATTCCAACCTTCAACACGACTTTTAATATTTTTTCATCATTTCTTTTAAAAATACTTTTGGAACAGGTTCCTCATTGTCATGTAAAATATTCAGGGAAACACAATAACCTCGAGGTATTTTCAATTAGAAATAAGTAGTATGACACCATTCAATTATTATTTTTTCTTCCTTTTCCTTGCAGCATTTCAACTCGTCTCGAAAATAATAAAAAAAAGGAGAAAAAATGAGTAAATGTAAGACGGGACGGTTTCTATCGTGACCCGGGCTTAATTAAATTAATTCTCGTCTATGACGTTCGTATCGACGAAGATGAAGTGATTTAAAAGCACTTGAATGGTTTGTACGAACACAAAAAAAAATATTAAAAAAGTCATTGATACTTTGGCTTCTTGGTACTTGCTGTTAATTGTCATGGGATGCCATTCACTTGTTCAAATAATAAATACTTCTTAAACCGAGAGCAGAAAAAATATTTAAATAAAAGGAAAAAAAAAGAAAATCGTGAAATAACAAAGGCAATTTATGTTCAATGCGGAGAGACTTAATCTAAGTAATTTCTCTGGAGAGTAAATTATTGATATTGGTTTCTCGACTAATTGAAAGGAACAACGACCTGCAACGACTACCAAACCAAATAAATGCTAAATGACTCGTCAATCGAGATCTTGTCTAGACAATTGAGCAATTCATGAGTTTTCTCTATCGCACGGAATACGTGACAATTGACAAACGTCATTTGTAAGTCTTCTTTAGATCCTTTTTTTTGTCTATTATGAAAAATATATTCTTACGTGAATATATCTCTGGTTTTTATCAATCCTTAACTGGATTCATATATTTTATTTTTGTATCTTATTTGAATAACAGAAGCAAAAAATGAGACAAACATGCTCGATTTTATACAATAACAATTTATTGAATGAAGAAAAAATATTGTCAACGAAATCATTTTTATTGTATGAAGTTTAAATATTCGTGAAAATTTCAAAACCGATTTTTTTAACTTAATTTTTAAATTTTTTGAGACTTAAGTTCATAGTAAAAGTTTTAAAAATATTTTGATTTTTAATTTTTTTTTGAAGCTTCAGTTTACAAAATTTGATTTTTTGATCAGTTTTGAAAAATTTAAATCTTTTTTGAAAATTTTTAATTTAAGTTTTTAAAATGTTTTGATTTATTTTCAAAAAATATTTCTATTTTTTTCAAAAATTTAATTTTTTAAACAAAAAATTTTTTTAATTAGTTTTTTTTCGTAACCCCAAAAAATATATCTATAATATTGTATCTAAAATATTTTTCATTATAAAAATTTAAATATTTATATATTTATAAAAATTTAAATTTTATTTTTTTTAAATTATATTTTGATCAATTTTTTTTTTATTCGATTTTCACACTAATTTCAAATTTTCATAAGAAATCAAATTATTTTTTACAAAAAAAAAAAAAAATCAACATAAAAAAATACCAAATTAAAAAATGATTAAAATAATTTATCAATCAAATTAAATATAAAAATGGTAATAAATAAAAATAAAAATAAAATTAAAATCTAAAAGAAAAAAAAAAATATATTTAGGACCTTGCATGGACTTTGTATTTTCAACGTACAAAAAAAGCATTTTGTTAAAATAAAAATGCATTTTTGGTAAATAAGTTTTCTCATTTGGAAAATTAAAAAAAATAAAACTAAGAAAAAAAATTTATGTTAAATTAGCAAATGTTTAAATTTTCAAAAAAAAAATAAAAACAGTAATTTGAAAATGGCTACAAACATTTATCAAATTATTCATCATTAAAAATGTTTTTTCATAAATTTGAGATTCCACTACTTTTAATTTATTCTAAAGTATTTTTTTTTTCAGAAGTTGCAATTTTTCTTTCTCTTTTGAAAAATAAGACTTCATCAGATCATAAACAACATATTCTTAACTAGCAAAAAAAAATTGTTTAAAAAACTTTTTAGGGTGGCAAAAAGTACAAGGAGAAACAACCATATTGATACATTAATGACATTTTTCAAAAAAAGTTGTTGTGACATCGTCGAAGGAAACCTTGGATTTCCTCAAACAAAAAAAAAGAACAAAGTTCTTGTTAAAAACTCAATAAATTAAATGTACTTTCCAAGTAGATATGTCACGTCATGATCATTTTCAACACTGTTCAAAAAAAAAAACTTCCAAACGACAATCAATCAACAAACTTTGCGCTAGAGGAACCTGTCGTGAGATAAAAATACATCAAAATATATACTTTTCATATTATCCATAACAATGCACATGTATTCATGTTCATAGCTGCGAAAAATTTCTAATAAATTTAAAATGATCTCCCTTTATTCATCGTGGAAACACCATCTGGCAAACTAAACCGCATTACCTCCTAACAGATAATCGACAAACATTTTTTGAGAGAGAGAACGAGAAATCACATCATTAGCTTCAGCACAAAAGCGCTGCAACAGATGTCACTTTTCATGTTATCATATCCGCATATCATGGTTTGGCTTTAACGAGGAATTTCGTGTGTGTGGCAAGTTATCTGTCGTCTTTTGCTTTTCTTTGTGTGTGGTTGCCTTAAACTTTTTTTTGCTAGAAAATGATGAAAAAATGATAAACTGACGAAAAAATAGAATAAAAAAAAAGATTTAATCGCTAATGTGAAAATTATTATGAATTTCCTTATTGTTTCTCGTAAATCAGCGCAACGAAAAATAAGCAGTGCGGAGCGCTAGACGGTTATCGATGGAATAAGCAGCGAAATCAGATGTACCACAAAGATTTATGTGTGTATGGAAGTGAAATAAAGCGGGGGAAATCGATTTTTCCATTTCCAAAGAATGTGTGCTACGATTGTTATGCAATAGGTCAGTTGTGGATTTGCCAGCCTTGTTGTTCTCACATGCCTCTAATTACGGAGTAAGTGAAACAGGACATATTTTTCACAACATTTTTGTCTACGGCAGGAAATGTGCGAGAAAAAACAATCGATATTCAGTCCATTTCTCCAACTTTTGTGTACGATGAGGCTCGACGGAGTTCTTATAGAAATGCGCAAACTCTGACTTGGCAAGAGCGAAAATTTCGCTGCCCTGTTCGAGCCTAATTTCACTCCTGTGGGCCAAAGTAAGATAGGCATCGTAGCTGCCGCGAAACGTGCGGTACGTACGGACGCTAGCTATCTCTGTTCCGCCCGACACTCGGCAGCTACGTCGACGGTCTGAAACAGAAAAGAGGCACAGTTCTCTCCGCAAGCTGCATACAGCGTGACACCTATACACGGAATATTTCGTAAAAGTTTTGATCGATGCGAGTGGAACAACACTATTAGTATCATATTGTGTGTGTGGTGATAAGCACAGATCCAATATTGTGTTCTATTATCGGGAAAAATTATTGTTCTATATCTAAATAATATAATCGTGTTCTCTCTACACTTCTAATTCTACTTAAAAAAAGTAAATATTTTTAATTAAATTTTTTTCTAAAAGTGTTTCTTTCGGGAATTTCCGTGCAAAATTGTGTCCAAAAGTATAAAATTCCCAAGTTTTGCTCGAATTTTTGTATGTGTGTAAATCTATACATGTATGTACTTGATGAAACATCATTAATCAAGTATTTTATCGTTGGGATCTACAGAGGCGCGTGCACAAAATCGCCATATACGCATGCGTTTATTACGTCATAGTTCCCAAAACAAACACAAACTTATCGTATGGAAAAGTCTAAGCAGAATTTTCCGTATTTTCCTTATCGTACACTCACACACACACACACAAACCGCTGTTTTCCTTTTAGGTTAATTTTTTTTTTTGGGAGTAGTCGATTCCCGTATTTATTCAAGTTTTTTCCCCGTGTCTTGACAGACAAAGTTTGCGTCGTGTGTGTGTGTGACCACAACGTCACATATTTTAATTGAACTTGATTCTAATCGATTGAATTTATTGTATTTGCAGCTTTGTATCGTTGTGTACTACTACTACTATTTAATAAGTCAGTGTGTGTATATGTTACATGTGCAATACATTTTTTGACAGATAATACACGAATACTACCAACATTTAGACCAGAACTGTCATTGTTTTGTTTTTCCTGGTACGCAAAGAAAAATACTACTACATGTGAAAAGGAACACAAAAAGTGCGAAAAAAAAAACGAGAATCACAATCATAATAATAACAATAACAGTTATTCTACAATAAATAACATCTCCTATTTCAACACTTGTCTTGTTATCTTTTTTTCCGTGAACGTACTTTCCGCAAGTGTTTGTGTATTGTTATTGCAAGAATAATAATAACATAAGAATAACACACGAAAAATAGCCACCAGGCAATTCGTCTAGCATCGATCCGGTGACTTGCCAAAGAAGAAGAAGAAGTTTCTTTTCAACGCTCGTATCAGCTCATCTCTGTTGTTAGGTATGTCAAAAACTTTTTCATTCCTTTTTCTCTCTTTTTATTTATTTGTATGAATTTTCTTTATTGAACATTTTAAAAACACATATACGGGGTAAATGTAATGTGAAATCTGTATGCATATGTGTGCCATATGGAAACGATGACGTGAGCTACAAATATTCCGTACGACACGTGCGACAGTAACGAGACCCTTTCAGAATTTGCTTCACTCGTACTGCGTCAAAGACAGGGCGTCTCCATTTTATATTCAGCTGTGAATAGAAGCATGATTATATTTTGCATGAATAAATTATTTGTACGAACGGGAGAAAATCTTATTTGGCAGAACTTTGTGTGCTCGTAGAATATTTTTTCCTATTTTCACCGCATTTTTAAATTTATTTTGGAAAATCTCGGTTTTGGGATGTTGTCTGTCCGTAACGCCGTGTAAATTTGCCTTTGCTAATTCAAGATTTTATGCCATTGTTCGTGCATCATTCATTTGAAACTGCGGATACGATTAATGAATTGAAATTCAAGAAAAACCTGGCGGAAAAATCTGGAGAATTAGTGGGAATTCGAGAAAACATGAAATTTTCAAATATGAATATTTGTTAAAATTTAAAAACAATCGTTAAAAATGAAGGTGAAGTGATTACGGTTTGCGATTTTCAATGCGATGAAGCTGTTATGTTTCAAGGAATGCTTTTATATCTCGCTTTTTTTTTGTCTAAAAAACTTAAAAACACACCCATAAATTACTAAAAACTTTTCCTATTTTTCATTGACGACCAACTAAATGCAAAGAAATAGAAAAAAAAGAAATTCGTTTTTAACCTGCTTTTCTGTGTAAATACGACAAACGACAAACAAGAACCACATTTTAAAAGCTTTTTGCTCCCCGAAAAAACTTCTCTCATGTGTCAGATCACAATTCACACAGGCTCGTAAAATATTGTGGGAACATAAAAAAAGATAATATTTACTTTAGAGGGACATATTTTTCTGTTGAGCAGAAAAGGTTGTTTGACTAATATTTATATGATACACAGTAAAAAATCAACGTCTCGCGGCGATAGATTCGAAAAATTTTTTGACAATTTAGGGATTTTTAAAAACCAAAATTATTTTCAGTAGAAATGTTTTTCAACTCAGATCAGCTTTACCAAGAATTTTTTTTAGAAAAAAACAAAAATGTGATTTTCCCAGGATTTTCCTCGTCTTGCAAAACGGAAATTTTTCACTGTCTAGAGCTCAAAAAAACTTTAAAAAATGACTTTTTTTTAATAACGATGGATCTTTTTTTTTACGGAAGGGTGTAAAAGTGTTTGCGACTAAAAGGTATGGTTAAATGAATTTATGACTTCAAAAACATCAGTGACCATAAAAAATTGTTATACATTCCCTTGAAAAGTTGTTCAATGACCGTGTCTAACCCCTGTTAAAATACGGCCGTAATTTTATCAAATAATGCAAGAGAAAGCGCTGAATTATAATTATTATCTGTCAAATGTGGCTGATGGCATATGGTTTTTGTTGCATTTTCATGACTAATATTACGTGTGCAATATATTATGGCAACAACAACATTGATATGGTTTCATTTCAATTATTTACATAAATCAACACTAATATGGAAAATGTGCAGACACTTGGTAAATATTGAGCTATTTAAATGTTATGGAGTGCCTTTAAATATCATGCATCGTTATAAAAACATGTAAATTTGCATGGAAAATGTTATGAATTGCATATAAATGATAAACGCTGTTTTTTTTTAAATATGTATAAGCATCACAGATGGGTAACAACTCATCATTCTACGAAAAAGACGAAGAAAATACAATTTTGTAGAGCATAGTTTGTGCATTGCGCGCCGCTTGCATAAATCCATTTGAAAATTTATCACTGTCCCAACAACAATCCAATATTATATTATCTTATTATGGTAATTTAAGAATCTCGGATTCCATTGTATACGTTTCTAGCAAATGATACGGTTGTCTTAACATTTCCATTTAAAATGGAATAATATTTGTAAGCAACGATTTGTATGCACATTGCCGATATTCCTTGCCTTGCTCCTAAAGGATGTTTTAATTAAAGTTAAATTATTCGATTTCCAATTATCTTGTGAGTACGAAATATTTGTTTTACCATCTTACCATCACAAGTCGGAACTGGCCCGGACAATATAGATTTAAATTTATACAGGAAACATAATAATAACAACCGTATTATTTAACACAAAGAATGTCCATTAGAATGGTCCAAGTTTACTTCCGTGACTTATGAGACTTTAAACCTGAATTTGAGTAAGAGAAACTACAATCTTTTATTTTAAAGAGATTTGATTTAAGCTCAAGGTTTATGGTTCTTGGTCAGGAGTAAGGAGTAATAGGAGTAAGGGTATGGTTTACTAGTCCCCTTAGAGGTCTAGTATGGATAAATAGCGATAAACTAAAACAAAAAAATCTTATTTATAGAGAATTTATAAAACGTCGTATGTTTCTTCTTGACCTGCTATTGTCCTATTCGGATTTACATGGTGGCTCCCGATTCAATTTCTCAGTCGGGAATTTTGCCAAATTTCAGTGAAAAATCTACGAAAATAAGTATGTTTTTACCGCCAAAAATAGATACATATGTCAGAAGCTCTCATAAATTCTTATTCGTTGACCGCAAAATTTTGTTTGATGGCTGTCAAAATAATTTCATGCCTCTTCCTTACATGAATTTGTACAATTTTACAACATCTCCCATTTTATTAGCCCTAAAAAATTCCAAATGGCTCAACTTATGTCTTCACGTGTCGCAAAGTTTTAAGTCGCATCACTAGATGTGAGATTTGAATTTAACTGTTGTTTAGCGAAAATTGGCACAAAAAAAAAACAAAAAGATACAAATTTTATTTTATTACCCTAATAAAAGTATAAAGTGGGCCAAATGTTGGTGTACTTCTCTCAGAAAAAAAATTGTACATACATTTTTTTCAAATAAAAAAATTTAAATAATAAAATGAGAGACATAGAAATAAATAACCGTACTTCTCTCAGAAAAAAAAATTGTACATACATTTTTTTCAAATAAAAAAATTTAAATAATAAAATGAGAGACATAGAAATAAATAACCGATTATTGTGCCCTCTGTTGTATTTTTATAATTCGTTTTATTCCAATTTGCAAGGAAGCCCCGATTATAATCATTTTAAATGAATGTTAAATCAAATTAATTTTTTATTCTGCAAATATTTTTGAATTAAACTCAGTGACTACCAAGACTATTTTTAACAAATTTCCATATCATTGATCAATTTTTGAAGACTGAATAAAAATTTCATCTATTTTCCCTCATTTTGTGAAAGCAAGTCTTCTATACATTAAATTTTAATTACATTTTCTTCTTTGCGACATTAACGCTGTTTCGTTGTTGATGACAAAATTATTATTATTATGAATTTATATCCACATAAATATGTATGTTGATGACGTTCGTTCCTGAAAATGTAAAAAGGATAAAACAGCAAGAAACCACTCTACTTACTTAGTGTTTTTTTGTTCTATCTGAAAAATTCATCAACTCGAGTTGTTCGGTTTTTTTCCTTTTCTAGCACATTGACGCTGATTTACTTTTGTCGTCATATTTTTTTTGTGTTGTGTTTCAGCAAAATGAAAACCGCAATCATTCATTATAAATAATTTCTTGTGTTTTTTCGTTGATTACACTTACAGAAGCGAAGACGTGGAACAAGAAAAAAAATAAGAGTTAGAGCTCACTATCCGATTGTGGGCGAAATTAATTTAATATTGCGCTACTTTAGAATCACACAGAAAATAAGAACATCAATCAAAGTCAGAGCCATTTTTCTATCGAGCGAATTTTTCGTACATGTGCTTGGATTTGTCATGAAGTAAAGAAGAACGAGGCAAAAAAAAAGAGGAAAAGTTTGATAAGCTGCTTAACTAAACGTAACGACGACGAACGTCAACCATGTTACTCATGCTGTCATTGTTTTAAAATATGACAAGCAACGCTCATTAGCGTAGTTATTGAAAAATATCATTATTGAAATGACGCGAAGCGCTGACAATCGTCTCAAATGAGTCGGAAAAAGCTGATGACAAAATCACTTCGGGCGTGATTAATGTTGAAGTAAAAATTCGTCCTTAATTAAGTTTCGTAAAATTAAAATTTTTTCAATGAGATAATTTTTATAAAGACAAAACCACTTTATTATGCGATCTACATTAAAACACAAAATGAAATTTAATGGTTTTGCTTCTCAGTATTTCATTCATTTTTTTTTATTTCAATGCAGATTTATTTGCATTTTTCCTAAGCTTTTCAACAGTTTAAAATAAAATTGTGTAAAAAAAGAAACCTTCATTTGTGCTTGTTTGTAAACATTGTCAAATAGAAAAAAACTGTTACACACTAACTATCAGAAGTGGAATGTCATCTCTCTTTAAATGTTTTTAATGATGGTTGAAGGACTACAGAGATAAGTAAAAAAGCGGACTAAAAATGTCTCGCAGTTATTGACATAAATACTCACCTTTGAACTTTTTTTTTACATTTTTAAGGATTGAACAAATAAGAGGAAACAAATTTAAAGTAACGATCTTTAAGTATTCATTTTAAAATGAAACCTTCATTATGAAAAAGAAATTATTTTTCAGGAAAAAATTTGTTGCTTGACGAGCTATTTTCTTTCAAAAACATCCAATTTGGATAAAAGTAGAAGAAAAAAAATTATTTGCTTGTCACTCTTATGACCGATCTTTGTAGGTATGTCACATCAATCTACACGTACCTCCAACTCTTTCTCACAGTGAACAAAGTTCGTCCCATTAAAAAGGAGAAAAACAAGATACCTTACGACTGCCATTATCATCGAGATTAAGATGACATGACTCAACGTTCCCGCATTATGTATGTCGGAAGTGGAAAGATGTGAGAAGCGTCACATGAAAAACAGAAAAAGGGTTGAGCTTTTAATGTTCAACTATTTTATAGATTAAGTTTTGCACAATTATGTTTGTTCTCGTGCACACGTCGGTCGAGGTATTTGAGATATTTTACTTTTGCACACACAACATAAAACTTAATAAGGGTTGGTGATATCAGTAATTTGGGCACGTTTAATCTGTCTTTTTTCATCATTTAATGAAAAGTGTCCTGAGACAATTTCTTGTTCTTCCACGTCCGTCATGCAGATAAATGAAAAGCATTGAATGTACAAATAAAATAAAAGAGGAAAGACGACGAACAAAGAACTGTGGTATATAGTTGAATTCCGTTTTATGTTCGATAATAAACGGATATACGATATTTAAACAAAACATTTTCTCGTTTTGCATTTCAATAATCTGTCTTTTCTTTATAAATATTCTCGAACGCAAAAAAAAAACTACGGAACAAAACAAGTGTGTTTAAAACTTTCAATACGGCTGCCTTTATCCGACAGAAGACATTGGATCTCCGTCGCTAAACAAAAGTTGTTGAACACATAAATACAGAAAGGATAATTTATTATGCATAACACAACAATGCCTGACACAATAAAAGCAATCAACAATTTATATAAAACATGTTGTTATTAGAGGCAGCCTCGGGGCAACCATGAAGTCTAACTACAAAACATTCACACCGCCATTCATCATGTGAGCTGAATAAAAAAAAAACGTACACAGCAAAATTACTCGCTATTAATATCAAAATATTTGTGAAAGAAATTATATTTGGGGTTTTAATGAAGTGATCAAAATATTTTTAACGAGTTGTGAGGTACCTACATAAAAAATGATGCTTTTCATTATGAAGAAAGAGCTACAGATTAACGAGACGGAAAATTCAGGAGGTTGTTAAAACTGACAAACAGATGGCCAAGAATTCGATGCTGATGGAAGTTACTGCTTCAGAGATTAGACGCCATATCACATTAGCAAACAGATGCTTCTATGGTTTAAAATGATAACATAGTAGGGCAAAACGGCCTTAATAAGGCTTTAGGGGCCATCAAGAGGAAATATTCTCTTTTCTGATTTGGCGGAATTTTGAAAACGGGAGACTCCGAATGACGAACCATTAGCAATCTCCATATACATACGTTTAGGGAGTCAGCTTTTTACAGTGGTTAGCGTATCTGACTGATGAGCATAAAGTCGTCGGTTCGAGACTCGAAATCATGAAAAACTTTTCTGACTCCAATCGTGCTCAAAATTTACTGAGATCTTTTAGAAACCCTTTGGGACCTTCTGGGAGAGCTAAGTGAATTTTGAGGGCGTCTGCTTGTGATGACAGGTAAAAAGCTAAGACCCATTCCTCGGCGCTTACTAAGAAAGTTTACGATTTCACAGTATGAAGTACAATTGGACTCTTACGAGAATTGGATAAAACCCCTTTTTTTAAAATATAATTGAAATATTGATTGACATTCTATAATTATCCGGCCTTTGAAGTTTTAATTTTCTATGAAGCTCTTTTGATCAATTACCAAGTCAATAAAGCTTTATGCTTTATTAAACTTCAAGTGACAGGTCCATGTTGCCATACCAACGAATTTACCCAATCGAACATCAAACAGAATTTATGTGGTCTGGCATGTCTTCATGTAATATTTATTACTTTTTTAACCTCAACTTTTCTCGTCTGCAATCCAGTGAGGCAAGAAATCATTCACGTTCCAACTTGTCACAAATATTGCAATATTTGTTTTTCGGTACACTCCTTTAACATATTACCACGTAGATAAATATATGACATCATATTATTACTGCATTTGTCTGGGTCATGCACTTCAAACTATGACACACTCCCTATTTCACTCCATCCCTATATTCCGTTAAGGCATTCTGTGAAATTCATTTTCAATTTTTATAATGCATCACGACGATAATAATGTATAAAACATTTTTCATATTCAGAGAGACAGAGGTGCACAAGAGGATAAAAAAACATATATATTTTTATATAAAAATAGAAACCAAGGGAATCATCAAATTTTTTTTCCATATCATTTTTATTGTCATATTTTGTAATAAAAAATGATCGATTTATTGGGGAATTTTTTTTCATTTCGAAAATGACTCTATTTTTGATTTTGGTTACTCAATCCTTCCTGTGGATGTGGAGTAAAAAGTATATTTTATTCTATCTACGAGTCTCGCTATCTGGATTTTTGCCAAAAATATAAAATTTCTTTTTTACTGATAACATACAGAAACATTAAGCAGTATTGTGAGCGTATTTTACTGACGTAAAAGAGGGCTAGAGTTTGACTGTCATGGTCGTGAAAAATTTTTTAGTGCACTAGTTTGGACAAAACGAGGAAATAATAAAACCAAAATGAAAATCGATATTAAACATTTGCTGAGTGTCTGTTTTTTTTTTGTGAAAAAAATATAAAATTTTATTTAGTGCTGCTGCTTCTTTTCAAATTTAACAACAAAAAAGTTCGTACATGTTTAATAATGGCAACAACACGTTAGTGATGTTGATTATTCGAAATAAAAATTTTGCAATATCCTGCATTTTTTTTTGTTGTTGTGTGGCATAGAGAATCAGAAAGATGTTGATCGTTAAGTCGATTTGATTTGATGTGCAGAAAAAATAATCGTTCAATTTTTATTATTTTATACATCAAACGGAGTGACTGAGTGAGTAATGACAGCGCAATAATTTGATGCGTAATAAAGTGAAGAACTTTTAAATACTTCTACCCTTGTTTGGTCACGAACCAATGAAATGAATAAATCAAGAGTTTTTTTTTACCAATTTCACCTCTAAATGATCATTAACATTAAGGTGAAGGTATGCACGTCTTATCAGTCATTCACTGTGATGTCCTCTTCTACACTTTTCTCCATTTTAACTTTATCTTGGCTGTCTGTCTAAGATATTTTAATGTGTATTTATATTTATGTAGATTATAAGATATTCTTCTTTTTTCCTCTTTCTCTTTTTTTTTCTTATCATCATGACAAGAATGAGCGAAAACACAAAAAAAAAGAAACGAAAGGAAACTCGAAAGTATCTTGTCCGGATGAACTCAAATCAAATTTAGATTAGGGAAATATCCACTCAAACCCTTGTTAAACTTGGTTAAATTATAAAAAATGTGAAGGACAGCGAATTATCCAGCACGATCCGTGAACAAGCAGGAGGGCTTTGAAGCTTCAACCAATTTGCAGCGACTAAAAGTGAGGATTAGGCACTTTACTGCAGGAACATTGGTACATGTCAAAATGGCTTGGTCGTAAAATTTTGA